>NC_041383.1:52134887-52162059 GCF_002162155.2 Triticum dicoccoides
GCCGAGTTTTTTCTCCGGGGATCCCCACCCCACCGCCCAATGAACGCCCCCCCAACCGCCGGTGACTGCCAACCAGAGGTCTCACGACTTCGAATACCCACCAACCACTAGTTTATTACCATTTATGTCCTTCATATACGCGCTGACGGGTGGGCCCTATGGTAATGTGCGCTGCTGAATGTGGACCGTTTGATTGGTCAGTTGATCGTGTTATCAACAAATTACGGAGCTGTATGGTGAGCCAGTGACCGTATGATCACCCTAAAATGTACTCCTATTTTATTAACACAGTACAGACTCAAACTACCATTTCTTTCTTTCATATACGGGCTGACAGGTGGGCCCCACGGTTACGCGCCCCGATGGTGCAACACTAGTTGTGCCGTTTGACTGGTCAATTGACTGTGTCATCAACAAAATACGGAGTTATACGGGTGAGCCAGTGACAGTATAATCATGACATGTATTTGTTTAACACGGTACAGACGCAAGGGCTTATATATACGTGCAAGCACTCACCGCTATAGGCGCACACACGCGAACCCTACCCCTATGAGCACTTTCGAGAGAGTGGGCCAGCATATATGATCTTGAGATTGTACGAAGTCACCATAGGTGCCTCGTAGTCGAGTGGAACGTCTCCTCCCACTGAACGTACATCGCCGGAAAATACTGAAATTAACACAAGATAAATGCGAGCACCGGGACTTTAACCTTGCTGGGCTCGAGAAACCACTGTCCTCTAACCATCCAACCACATGTTGGTTAGCACGACAAATGTATGTGGTGACCGTGATGAGCTTATTCTGAAGTCCAGTGACCATATCGTGCTTTCGCTTCAAATACAATGACCGTAAGTGTCGTCAACAAAATACGGAGCACGCATCAAATGCAAAGTCCGTCAGTGTCATCAACAAAATATGGAGACGTATCGTGAGCTAGATACCATTGTACTATTGTATATGCTTATTTTCTTAGTGGCCGATTGCGTGTGTGGTGTGGTGGGCACATCATTTATAGTTGTGGTGGGTCAACATGAAGACTCATGGGTCGGTTCCATCCTGCGCCACATATAGGTTGGACCGAGACGTGTTATACGGAGACCCGTGTGGAGGACTTGGCGTACAACATGAAGCTACCAGAGTTGCGGAGGACTCTATCCCCGCTGGTGATAAGCCGACTATATATGATTTGTAACCCTAGGCCCTTAGTATGTTATACAAGCTTGGGGCTAGTTCGTCGATAGTATACACACACGCACAATGCCTGGTATTCACGTGTACTTTGTACACACCCCTATCATTAATATACAGTGCTAGGAGTAGGCTCTTTCTTCAACTGCAAGGGTCCGATCCGAACTAGGGTAAAACTTTGCCTCGTATTACCATCCAGCCTAACAGCCAGGGATATCCTACTGAATGATATGATGAAGTTATATCTGCCAACTACTATTAGAGAGGTGTGTCGGGAAGGGGGGCAATGTGTGCGAGAGAGGCCTAAAGATAATGTGCGTGCGGGAGACACGTAGGCACATACATGTGCGTTTAGAGGGCTAGTAGAGACCGTGCATGTGTATATATGCATGTGAGAGAAATAGTATTTTCCAACTGAGATTAGTGAAAAGAGTGGTACATAGTAGTCAGAAAGAGAGAGAGAGAAACAGAGAGAGCATGTGCGTGAGACACCCCGACACCCTGAGAGAGATTGTGAGCATGTGTGAAAGAGAAATGCCGATGCATATAAAGTATGTGCACTTATGCGTTAGATAGAGAGATATATGACGTGTTTGTGAGAACGGGGCGAGGCATAGTGCATCTACGTGTAAAAGGTGGTTCTACGCATTAAATTAAAATATAAATGGCATTATTATATTTGGATGAGATCATGAATTTTGCAAATTTGCGTATGAACGAAAATCGGTCTATTAGACACCCATACTCTATTGAATTCTAGCATGTGCATGTGTTTATTTCATATTATTGATCCATAGAGTGAGAGCGGTTTGAAATACAGGCAATGGATGCTTTTGCAATTCATATATAAACATTAATTAGTGCACTCCATGTTGTTAATGTGAAGCACTTTACACATTTATCACTTACATGGATACATTCCAAATTGCTAGCTACGAAATAAAATACATGTTGAATTCAACATAAAGGGGGTTTCGAAGATTCGAATTCATATGAAGTGCATTCATCTATTTGAACCCGAGATAATGGCATTTGTAAATCAGATATAAAAGAGGGCATCAATCTTTGTTGTGAGTTTGAACATGCTATATATATTCATACGCATATCTAACTTTTTTTGCAACCAAGGAGATTATACCTGGAACCATGCATGAACTGAGGTAAGTTGCATATTTTTTAATATATACTCGTGTACAATGTATATTAAAATGTACCCCCTCCATTCCAAGATAATCATAGCTTTAGGATTTTCAAGAGTAAATATTTGTGAAGTTTGACAAATCCTGAAAGTTCAATTCAAGAGAACCGAAAACGTTAATGCTTCTGCTCCCAAATATTGAACGAAGCGCCAAATAGGCCTCTGATCACCCAAAACCGCGCGAGACTAATGTTTTGGTGGTAGGAAATTACTGTCCTCACTCTGGCCTGTGTAGCCTATCAGCCCGATGTCCAAAGGCCTAAACCGGGGTAGGTTTGTAACTTCACCAAGACGCCAGTCTCAACCGCCTCCGAGAAGCACTCATACACCGTGGGCGCCTAAACACCCATGCGCTCGGTCGAATCTATCCCGCTCACATTTGGGACACCTGACATGACTGTCCTACCCCCAACCCGCAATATGTCCGAAATTTTAGATGGGGGCAAAGTTTGTAACTTTTCCCAAATTTCAAACAAGCGTGTCTCAAACCGAAACATTGTTTCCCCTTAGTTCCCCGCCTCCCTTCATTTCCCCATTCATACTCCGTGGGCGCGAAAACGCCCTCTCCACCAGCCGCGAAACCCCAGCCTCCTCCGTCCTCCACCCCATAGCGGCCAATCCACCGCCGCCCTCCTCCATCACGCCGGAGCCGGTACCCCGACGTCGTCATCCAACGCAACCGCAACCGCAACGCCCTCAAGGACTTAGCAGCTGAAGCCGAGGCAGAGCTGCCTCCACGACGCTGACGCCGACGTGCGCCGTACCAGAACCACTCCGACCACGCCGTCCTGCGCCTCACTGTTGTGGCTCCACTGTCGCAACCGTCTACCGCACAGGAGCTGTTCCCGCTACGCCGTCGTTCGCCGCCTCGAATCTGCTTCCCTGCCGCCGACAGACGGCCACCGCACCACACTCAACAACTTGGCCATGGGTTCGTCCAACGCTGCATCGTCCTCCACAACTTCTGGTTTCCGGCGAACAATAAGATCATTGGAAAAACAGAAGGAGGACACAGCACTGCCAGCAGAAAGAGGTACTCCTCTTCCCTTATTCGTGCAAATCTTATGTCTCCTCTCACACCGTATTCATCCCACGAAAAAAACTAGTTGAACGCTTCTTATTGCATCTTCTTCGTGATACTAAATGCACAAGGTTTTCTCCCTTTTACTATTTCACCTTTGCTAGAGGTCAGTAACCCGCCTGGATTTCAATTCAGGGTCAGTCGAACCGCAATTAAAAGAAGCAGCAGCCGCTTAGGCGCGTGGAGCACCTAGTCCGCCTGTTCCTTGGGGAAGCGGCGCATCGGTGTCTATCATAGGGGTGTGGGGCGCAGGAGCTGCTTGCGCCCGATCTGGAGGTCGGCGGGGCTTGAATGGATGGCCGGGGGGCGGTGCCAAGCACGGCGGTGCGGTGAGGTCGAGGGGAGGGCGCAGGCAGGGGAGGAATACTGGGTCGGTGGTCGCTTGCGTTTCGAGAAAGATCGTCAACACTGACTGGCTGGAGGTAGATGAAAGTGATCTGCATGTTCTTTGTACATCGGACGGTGCAGAAAAAATGGACTGACCTATTTGCCATAACTGATTTTACAGAGTATCATATGGGATACAAAGTCTCGACAGGATGTGATGTATATGCTTTTGGAATCCTCATTCTAGAAATGCTCACCGGAAGGCGACCGACGGATGCAATATTCACCGATGGCCTGAGCCTGCACAAGCTTGTGAGCTCAGCATTTCCAGGCAGACTTGGAGAGGTTTTAGATCCCCATTTGTCCCACGGTCACACGCATCTGTGTTCGATGGAATCGCCTAAAGATCGACCGGCAATGGGTGAAGTCTGTGCCAAACTTTTGTCTCTGAAAGAGGCATTCTTTGAGTTCTGCTGATTAACCTGTAGAACTGCACGTTCTTGAATAAGAATATGCGGCGTGAATATCTTTGCTGTAAAAGATGGTTCTGCAGATCACATTTTAGTGTGGTAAAATCACCAGAACTCTAATTATCAAAATATTGAATTTCTAGGAAGAGTACATGTTCAGGATTGGAGCTTCCTATGTTCGAAAAACTAGTATGTGTATTCTATTAGACATGATATTTTAGAAACTGAGTTCATGTGATCCCAATTATTAATCTGGGTGGTCAGAGAAGTATATTGCAGTACATATGTGCATTTGCAAGTTTTGGTGAGATTGTATTATTAGTAATTCATTGCTCTAGATTTCTGAGAAATGATTTTTGGTTTTTGATGAAAAATAACTTTAAACAATACACATGTTACCTTGTCTTTTGAACTGACACAACTGTTAACTTTCATATGATTGCAGTGTGTTAGAGTATCTCTAACTGGACCTATTTGTGCGCGCCTGCGCGGACACTTCTAACAGCGCCCGCTTTGAACCCCTATTTGTTCATGTGCACGTAGCCGTATCGCCAAATTGTCCGAACACATGCATATGATTGGAGAGAAAGTGGTCTAGGGTGGGAGGGATCCAATGTGGAGGTGCGTTCGGATGTACATTATTTTTTGCCCGTAGTCATCAATTTGCTACATTTTTCCAAATTTTGCCCGTAGCAACCCACAGGCATTCTACTAGTATATCTAATTGCAAACATAAAGGGATTTGTATTATACCTTGCTTCCATGCCCTGCACGAGCGAAGAAGTCTCGATTGGGTTTTTTTCTTTGAACAACATGACACTTGGCAACCCGTAAAAAGAGCGGAGGCTTACCAGATTTGAGGCGGCATCGCCACCGACACTATACGCTTTATGGGAGGTGTTGGGGAACGTAGCATGCAATTACAAAAAAATTCCTACGATCATGCAAGATCTATCTAGGAGATGCATAGCAATGAGAGGGGGAGAGTGTGTCCACGTACCCTCATAGACCGAAAGCGGAAGCGTTAGGTTAACGCGGTTGATGTAGTCAAACGTCTTCATGATCCAACCGATCAAGCGTCGAACGTACGGCGCCTCCGAGTTCTGCACACGTTCAGCTTGATGACGTCTCTCGAACTCTTGATCCAGCAGAGGGTCGAGGGAGAGTTTCGTCAGCACGACGGCATGGTGATTGTGTTGGTGATGTGATCCACGCAGGGCTTCGCCTAAGCACTACGGCACTATGACCGGAGGAGTAAACGGTGGAGGGGGCACCGCACACGGCTAAAACAATTGATGTGCTTTAGGGTCCACCTGCCCCCGTATATAAAGGAGGAGGGGGAGGCCGGCCGGCCCTAGGGGCGCGCCAAGTGGGGGGAGTCCCAGCTCCCCCCTTCCTTCCAACGGAGAGGGGAAAAGGGAAAAGAGGGGGAGATGGAGAAGGAAAGGGGGGGGCTCCCCCTTGTCCAATTCGGACTCCCTTGGGGGGGAGGCGCCACCTCCCGTGGCCTGCCTCCTCCTCTCCCCTATGGCCCATGAGGCCCATTAACTTTCCCGGGGGGTTCCGGTAACCTCCCGGTACTCCGAAAAAACCCTGAATCATTCCGGAACCATTCTGGTGTCCGTATATAACCTTCCAATATATCAATCTTTACCTCTCGATCATTTTGAGACTCCTCGTCATGTCTGTGATCTCATCCGGGACTCCGAACAATTTTCGGTCACCAAAACACATAACTCATAATACAAATCATCATTGAACGTTAAGCGTGCGGACCCTACGGGTTCGAGAACTATGTAGACATGACTGAGACACATCTCCGATCAATAACCAACAGTGGAACCTGGATGCTCATATTGGTTCCTACATATTCTACGAAGATCTTTATCAGTCAACCCGCAATGACAACATACGTTATTCCCTTTGTGATCGGTATGTTACTTGCCCGAGATTCGATCGTCGGTATTTTCATACCTAGTTCAATCTTGTTACCGGCAAGTATCTTTCCTTGTTCCATAATGCATCATCCCGTAACTAACTCATTAGTCACATTGCTTGCAAGGCTTATCGTGATGTGTATTGCCGAGAGGGCCCAGAGATACCTCTCCGATACTCGGAGTGACAAATCCTAATCTCGATCTATGCCAACCCCAAAAACACCTTCGGAGACACCTGTAGAGCATCTTTATAATCACCCAGTTACGTTGGGACGTTTGATAGCATACAAGGTGTTCCTCCGGTATTTGGGAGTTGCATAATCTCATAGTCAAAGGAATATGTACGTATAAGTCATGAAGAAAGCAATTGCAGTACAACTTAACGATCATTATGCTAAGCTAACGGATGGGTCTTGTCCATCACATCATTCTCCTAATGATGTGATCCCATTAATCAAATGACAACATATGTCTATGGTCAGGAAACTTAACCATCTTTGATTAACGAGCTAGTCAAGTAGAGGCATACTAGGGACACTATGTATTGTCTATGTATTCACACATGTATCAAGTTTTTGGTTAATACAATTCTAGCATGAATAATAAACATTTATCATGATATAAGAAAATAAAATAACAACTTTATTATTGCCTCTAGGGCATATTTCCTTCAGGTGGATCGGATGGAGGCACTGTTGGTGCGTGATGACTCGTTAGAGTGCATAGTCAGGGTTGGGAGCTGAAGGCCAGGTCGGCTGGAGCAGCGGGGAGCTCGGCCGCGGTGGCGGGGAGGAAGGACCATTCCGGCACCATCGACGAGCATGGGCTCGCTCCCAGGGCTTCATCTGCTTCCCCAATCTTATGTGGTTCCATTTTTAACCACATAGGGCTCACCGACGACGGATAGAGCCTTTGGGGTGGCGACATCAACAACAATGAATTCGGCCGAATCCAGCATTGACGCCGGAGGAGAAGATGGGGGAAAGAGTGTTGAAGCTGTGGCGGGGCTGAGGGATGGTGCCATGGGCGGTGGGGTGGCCTGGGGGCAGCCGACCGAAAAGGTGGGTGGTACGCAAACATGATTAGACATGCCAACAATGATTTTTTTTACTTCCAAGGCAACAAAAAGAATATTGTTTTGCCATCGAAAATGTTGGAAGACTTTTGTAGACGAGACATGGAAAAATTAGCAATTTGTTTTCCTACAGACATTTCATAAATTGCCACGGGAAGACAAGTTAGGGATATTTAGTTTGGCATGGAAAAATTAAAATTAATTTCCAAAAGGAGTCTTGATCGACATGGGAAATGTTGGAAAAGAAGTGTAGATGAGACACGGCAAAATTACCAATTTGTTTTCCTAAAAAAAATTCAAATTTGCCATGGCTAGCACTTGTTATCATGCCGTCACAATATGTTTTCCCGAAAAAAATCGTTTTATATACACTGCAATTTTGTAAAAAAAACTACTGGTCACACGTCAAATTTATAACATTGCAAACATGGCAATTTTATAGATTTTTCATAATGTCCACATGACAATTTTATGAATTTTTCAAGCATGGACATTTTTATTTATTCATGGAAAGTTTAAGTGTTTGTTTTGTGATTTTTTACATGTAAAAAACAATTTTCTAAATTTTCATAATGTCCAACAGTTTTTTGTGTGTGTGTTTTTCTTTTCGGCAGAAGGGTGCTCGGTAGGCCTGTCATTGGGCCGCTGGGATTTCTTCATCAGTGATAAAAAAAAAGGCAAACTCGGTGAACTAGCGGCAGGCAGGCATCTCTCTGTCCCTCCCCTCGCCGTCCGTCTCTGGCTTTCCGCGCCGGCGGCGGCCCCCTCCTATTCTTCTGTTGGTCCAGCTACAAAAGAGTCGCCGCTGCCCACCACATCTCAAGCAAACCTGACGACCGTCTCTTTTGCCCATTGTTGAGTAGGAAGCTGGTGCTGCACATCATCTGCTTGTTGTAATGCCCTGCCCATGTTCTTGGTAGAATTCAACAAAGGGCCTGCTTAAACCTTCGTCACTTTTCTATTTTCCTTCCTCTCGTTGGTCGTCAAGGCCGGGCCGGAGGAGGTGCATGTCTGGGGCGGCGGAGAAGAGGAGCTGACGCCTGAACATGGCTGCCCTGAATCGAGGTCTACTTTTACTCCCTGGCCTCCTCTAACTTGTTTTGCAGCTATACAGAGTCCAGTCCACCATGGTCTCAACCAAACATTCACCGTTTGTTTGCTCCTCTCGTCTTGCATCGAGCTAACGTGGAGGGAGCTGTTGTTGCACATCACGTGTTTGTTCTCATGCCCTGCCCATGTTCTTGGTCAAAACCAAGGATGGTTGCTTAACGACGTCCTATACTTCCTGTTAACATTGGCCCCTTGTGTCATTCCCACGACCAGTTTGCTTCCCTAGGCCAAAAGATCACGTGTTTGTTCTCACCAGAGGATGTTTACTCCCTCTGGTGTTGTCGCTGCACATCACGTGTTTGTTTTAATGCCCTGCCCTTGTTCTTGGTAAAAAAAAAAAGGATGTCTAGTTGCTTAACAATGTCTAGTACTTCTTGCTAAGTGTTTACGTTTGTTTGGTCAAGAGAAGGAATACAGAATGCATGTCTGAATCCCACTTCTGTAGACCTCTGTCTATATAACTGAAAGAGTTCAGCAGAGTCGTTTGGCCGGGTCACTCTTGACCGATCTGCAGAAAACTGAACCGAAAACTGGTCTTGGGTTGGCAGTAGCACAGCGACAGCCTAGCAAAATATCAAGTGCTGATGGATCAACTTCATGGACCAGTCTTTGCACGCCTTCCTCTTCCCCTGTCCTTGTCAAATTCACCCTGTCATTTCTCATCCACGTATTGTTCTACCACTGAAGAATGGTCTGTGACGCAGATTACAGTCAAGTCAACACCAAGTCAAGTAATGGCCCCGAAAAAGACAGCACCAAGCTAATATGTAATCTTTCTAGGTTGAACAAGCTTTCTCGGCTTCGGTTAAGAGATTGATGGGAGATAGACTGAATCCCTCTTCTGTGGACCTCTATATAACCGAAAGAGTTCAGTAGAGTTGTGTGGCCGGGTCGCTCTTGACCAGTCTACAGTAAACGTGTAGCAGACTTTCAACTGAACCGAAAACTGCTCTCGGTTTTGCGTAGCAGCATAACCTATAGCAAATAGCAAGTGCTGATAAATCAACTTGATGGACCAGTCTTTGCACACCTTTTTCTTTCCCTGTCTTTGTCAAAGTTACCGTGTCATTTCTCAGCCACTTATTGTTCTGCCACCGAGGAGTCTTGGTCTGTGACAGAGATTACAGTCAAGTCAACACCAAGTCAAGGATCCCAGAGAAAAAGACAGCACCAAGCCAACTAGTCAAGTGTCCAAGCCTACTTTGGGAGACACATATAACTCAGGGAATTTGGACAAGATGCACTGCATTAGACATGGCACCTGCAACAACTCTCTGCTCTCTTTCTCCACATGGCATCCTATTTCTCTTCACCAATCTTCTTATCTTAATGTCGTCCAGCGGCGTCGCAAAATCCGTCAGCAACGAATCGGAGATCGACCTGCAGGCCCTCCTCTCCTTCAAGTCCAGCATCTCCAGCGATCCCCACAGTGTCTTGGGATCATGGAACACCTCGATCAGCTTCTGCAGATGGCCAGGGGTCGCTTGCGGTACAACTCGTCCGTTTCGTGTGGTCTTACTCGACTTAAGCTCTGCACAACTTCGTGGTAAGTTATCTCCTTGGATAGCTAACCTTACATCACTAGAATAGGTAGACCTTTCAGAAAATCATTTCTTTGGGGGCATCCCTGAGGAGATAGGCACACTTCAACACCTACAATCTCTGAAACTTGGAAAGAACAATCTTGTAGGTATAATTCCTAGATCATTAGGCACTAGCAGATCACTTAGAGAGGTCAGTCTTGCACAAAACAATCTTGTTGGCCATATTCCAGACTTCCATAAGATGTCAGCCCTCCAAATTATCGATCTTTCATCTAACAGACTTTCTGGAAGCATACCTTCAACACTTGCAAACGCATCGCACCTCCGCCGGATTGATCTTGGAAACAACTCCCTAGTTGGAACAGTCCCATCTCTAGGATCCTTATCTGACTTACACCTACTAATTCTTCGAAATAACTTACTAGAGGCTAAAAGTTGGGAATTCCTTATCTCTCTCGCAAATTGTGCGCGGCTACAAATGTTGGAAATGAGTGGGAATAAGCTGAGTGGAAGTGTCCCTAGATCTGTAGGGAATATTTCCACAAGTTTACAACGTATAAATCTTGGAAACAATCAAATTGTCGGCAGAATTCCAGTTGAGATTTTTAACCTTCGAAACCTCCAAATGCTTGCTATGGGCCAAAACATGCTTTCCGGCGTTATTCCCTCTGTTATTGGGAACCTAGGCCAGCTGGTTGTCCTAATCCTATCAGAGAACAAATTATCTGGCCAGATCCCATCTACAATAGGTAATCTTTCTCGGCTAAACAAGCTTTATCTAGACAGAAACTACTTGAGTGGGAACATCCCAAGAACTTTAGGAAATTACAAGCAACTGGACATGCTAAATTTATCTTTTAACAATCTTGAAGGACCAATTCCAAGTGAGCTTACCAATAGCACTACCCTCGTCACTTTGGATTTATCAAACAACTTCCTTACAGGATCAATTCCGCTACAAATCGGTGCATTGCTTCAACTTCTCCAACTCGATATTTCCTTCAACAGATTGTCTGGCCAAGTTCCACTTTCACTTGGCCAATGTGTTGAACTATCTTCTCTCAGATTGAAAAGTAACATGCTTAATGGAAGCATACCTCAGTCTTTCAGTAACCTGAAGAACGTCGATCAGATCTATCTTTCCCAAAAGTCCCTTGTTGGACAAATTCCGGAGTTCTTTGCAAACATGAGTTATTTGCAGCAACTTGATCTGTCTATGAACTACTTTGAAGGGCCGATTCCAACTGGTGGCATCTTTCAGAATCATAGTGCGGTGGCATTGGATGGCAATGAAGAGCTTTGTGCAAGTGTAACCACCACCTTATTCCAGTTTCCACTTTGCCCCATGGCGTCAGCTGTTGAGAGGAAGAATGCACTCCTATTGGTGAAAATAATTCCTCCCATTGCTATTGCCTTGCTCTACTTTATATGCTTTGTCTTCACTCTTCTGAAGAGAAGGCAAGCACAAGCAGCTCCATGCTACAAGGAGACAATGAAGAAGGTTTCATATAGTGACATTATTAAAGCTACCAGCTGGCTCTCTCCAGTTAACAAGATCAGCTCAAGTCGCACAGGTTCGATCTACATTGGAAGGTTTGAGTTTGACACGGACCTGGTCGCCATCAAGTTATTCCATCTTGAGGAGAATGGTGCACGTGCTAGCTTTGTTACCGAGTGTGAGGTGCTGCGAAACACCCGCCATCGCAATCTTGTCAAAGCTGTCACCGTATGCTCGACAGTAGACCTAGAGAACAATGAATTCAAAGCTATAGTTTTTGACTTCATGGCCAATGGAAGCCTGGATATGTGGGTCCATCCGAAGCTACACAACAATAGCCCCAAGAGAGTACTGAGCTTGGGCCAAAGGATAAGAATAGCGATGGACGTCGCGCTGGCTCTGGATTATATGCACAACCAGTTAACGCCTCCTCTAATCCACTGTGATTTGAAGCCCGGAAATGTTCTTCTGGACTATGATATGACCGCAAGGATTGGTGATTTTGGGTCAGCGAGGTTTCTCTCTTCAATCCCTGGTAGTCCAGAAGACTTGGTTGGTGTGGAAGGAACAATTGGATACATCGCACCTGGTGAGTTCAACTTTGTTTCGAGTATTTTCTTATTGTTTTTTTTTCTCCTGTAGTAACAATGCTATATCTGATTTTACAGAGTATTGTATGGGATACAAAGTCTCGCCAGGATGTGATGTATATGCTTTTGGAATCCTCATTCTAGAAATGCTCACCGGAAGGCGACCGACGGATGCAATATTCACAGATGGCCTGAGCCTGCACAAGCTTGTGAGCTCAGCATTTCCAGGTAGACTTGGAGAGGTTTTAGATCCCCATTTGTCTCACGGTCACACACATCCGTGTGACAGAGTGTTTATGCGGAGATATATGGTACCCTTGGTTGAAGTTGGCCTCCTGTGTTCTATGGAATTGCCTGAAGATCGTCCGGGAATGGGAGAAGTCTGTGCCAGAATTTTGTCTCTGAAAGAGGCATTCTTTGAGTTCTGCTGATTAACTTGCAGATCTACAAGTTCTTGAATAAGAGTATAAGGTGTGAATATCTTTGCTGTAAAAATTGGTTCTACAGACCACAATTTAGTGTGGGAAAGCCATGAGAACTCTAGTTATCAAAATACTGAATTCCTAGAAAGAGTACATGTTCAGTATTGGAGCTCCCTATGTTGGAAGCTCAATTAGACATGATATTTTAGAAGCTGAGTTCATGTGATCCCAATTATTAATCTGCGTATCCAGAGAAGTATATTGCAGTACATATGTGCATTTGCAAGTTTTGGTGAGATTGTATTATTAATAATTCATTGCCCTGGATTTTTGAGAAATGATTTTTGGTTCTTGATAAAAAAAAATAACTTTGAACAGTACACCTATTAACCTGTCTTTTGAACTGATACACCTGTTAACTTTCATATGATTGCAGTGTCTTAGAGTATCTCCAACTGAACCTACTTGTCCGAGGACACTTTCGACAGTGCCCACTTTGAACCCCTATTTGTTCGTGTGCATGCAGTCATTATCCAAAACAATAAGGTGTGCATCAGGGTAGCCCTCTGGCGTGTGCCACGTCGGACTCAATAAACGCCAATGAACAAACTAGTTGCCGTTTGGATGCGGCAAAATTTCGTGTTTTGACCCTTTTTACAAAGAAATTCGAGATCTGACCCCTGTCTGAAACTATTTCGGGATCTGACCCTTTTGACTACCGCCAGGAGGGCCGGCGGTATGTTTGCACGTCCTACCGCCATCATCAGTGGCGGTAGGCCCTCTAACAGCGACTGACGGCCGTCGGCGCGTACTGACGGGGGAAAGGGCCTACCGCCACAGTCTGAGGCGGTAGGATTCGGTGGCCTACCGCCCGAGGTGGTGGCGGTAGGTACCGAAGAGGCAAGTGATGCTGCGGGCGGGCCCTACCCCACCCACCAGCCCATTCTTCCTCCTCCCCTCGACTCGAACAGAGTCGAGCGCCGCCTCTCTCCTCATCCCGATCCCCTCCCTCGATCTCCCTCTTCCCTCCACCATTTTCGTGGATCTTTGGGGCAAATCGAAGAGGCCGGTAAGCTCCTCCATTCCCTCCAATCAGTTTTCGCAATGGTTTTTTATTTTTGGAGTTATTTTTGGCACTAGGTGCAACCTAGGTTTTGGTGTTGATTTTTTTATGATGTTTTAGTTGTTTAGGAGTATATGATTTAGTAGTAGGCCTATGTGAGGATGTGTGGGTGAAACAATTGCAAGATATGTGAGGATATGTTGGTGAATGCATATATGTTGGTCCATTTTATTTTGTGATGTGTATATGAATTTTATAAGAAATCTTTCTGTATGTTGAATGCAAGATTGTGAGGATAAAGGCATAACAAAATTCGTAGATGGTTAATGTATTGCAAATTTGTGAAGATGTATGTTTTGCAAAATTGGTAGGTGGTTAATGCATAGTGTGAAAATGTGTGTATTTCTATTTCATATAGTTGCAAATGTATGAACCCTAGGTTTAGTCTTTCTTATAGCCATACGAGGAACCCTCTCTAGTTGATATGATGAACCGATGAACCATAGTCTTTCTTATAGCCATATGTGATGATTTATTGTGTGAATATTGTAGATATTTGTTTTGCTTGCATTAGAACAAATATTGATGTTTAATTAACTTTATCCAATCAATGCTTATATAAGGAACATGGCGCCACCACCACCACTTGATGAGGATGATGACTATGAAGACCCACTTGAGGAAGCCATCTGTGCTCAAAGAGTGAGGCTGAGCGAACGGGAGGTGTGCAACCTATGGGACAACTTTCTGCCACGTGCTGAGTTGATCGGGGCGCCATTCGTGACCCGTCTGACAAGTACCATGATCGATCGACATGTCATGGTATGTTATTAGTGTAGAATCCAAGGAATTGTTAATAGTTTAAATAATCCATACTTATCAATTGATATGTTTTTCTTATTCAGAAATTGCCAAAGAGCCTATTTGAGAGTTGTTGCATCGAGGCTGATGAAGAAGGCTATGCTGGAATACGCCTTACCGCAAGGGGCCCCGTCACTACTTGTGCGTATGGCGTGGAAACGGACGGTCGCACACATTTAAGCACAGATGGGTGGAAGAGCTTCCTCGTTGACAAGAATCTTCATGTTGGACAGGCCATCCTTATTACTATCAGGAAGACCAACCGTCAAGGCTTGAAGATGATGATCGTCATCGATATCATCTAAACAATATATGCGTGTGGCTGCTGATGATCGTCATGTTTGATTGCTACCTATTTTGGCTTCGTGAAACTATTTGGATGTGATCAAACTATGTTATGTTTATGTCTATGAAATTGTGATCAAACTATGTTATGTTTATGTCTATGAAATTATGATCAAACTATGTTATTTGGTACTTGTTTCTTAATCTGTAATGGCAAAACTAATTATGCTTATGTCTATGAAATTGTGCCTATTGGTTCTTATGTTCAGGGCCCTTGCAT
Source organism: Triticum dicoccoides (assembly GCF_002162155.2). NCBI lineage: Eukaryota > Viridiplantae > Streptophyta > Magnoliopsida > Poales > Poaceae > Triticum > Triticum dicoccoides. Next base: position 52,149,822 of record NC_041383.1, read on the forward strand.
ATTTCTATGAAATTGTGATCACATTATTTGGATGTGATCAAACTTCTTATGTCTACAAAATTTTACACGAAACACAGGACCCTACCGCCAAGATCCCTGGCAGTAGGGTCAGACAGCCTACCGCCGTGAGCCCTGGCGGTAGGGTGAACCTACCGCCAGGACGCTTGCATATCTCATTACAGAAGGCATGCACGGCAAAACCCTGCCACACCTTACCGCCAGAGCCCCTGGCGGTAGGGTTAGACAGCTTACCGCCTGGTTGTCTGGCGGTAAGGTACTTATCCACGTCAGCGCGCGGTGACGGCCCCCGTCTCCCTCCGTCACACCCTACCGCCAGGGTATCTGGCGGTAGCCTATCTAACCCTACCGCCAGGGGCTCTGGCGGTAGCAAAAGGGTCAAATCCCGAATTTTTTTTGAACGGGGTCAGATCTTGATTTTGTTTGCAAAAAGGGTCAAAACACGAAATTCAGCCTTTGGATGCTGCCCTCGTTTTCTCCAGTTGCCAATTGGGCGAGGCTGTTGTGAGTGAGCGCGCGGATAACACCTCCCCCATTCTTGAAACCACTTCCTCTCTCTCTCTCTCTCTCTCTCTCTCTCTCTCTCATTTCCTCTCCTCTCCTCCAGTCCCACGCCCCTCCCCTGCTTCTCCGCCGCCGCCACCGCCACCACGGATGAGATGGGCGCTGGTGGGCAGGCTGCGAAGTCGCGGTGGGCGGCGCGGCCACCGTGGCCGTCGGGCTGCGGCGGCCAGCAGAGGACCGCCGCCGGCTGGAGCTCCTTCCTCCTCCACCGCGAAGCAACCTCTTTCCCCCACGAAGGAACGCCGCCGTGTCCGACCTTAACCGCCGACCGAAACACTAGCGAGCCCCACCCATGGCGCCCTACCCTAGGTCAGATCCCTCCTACCCTTCCTCTTGGTTTCTTCCTTCTTCCTGTGATGCGTGAGTGAGTGATGTGCAGGCAGCTTCTTTCTCTGCTTTTCTGCTCTCACCCTGTCTCTCTCTTCACTTCTCTGTAGGTGGGTGGTACAGCGGCCAGAGAAGAGCAGAGGAGAGGAGGTGGAGCAGCCAGCGCCTGGACGTGAGGTGAGCTTCCCATCGACACCTGCAGTTTTGGACGTTTTTCTTCAGTTTTGGTTCAACACGTTTGTGTGTGTGTGTGTGACCTTTTGGTTCAGTTTTTTGGATGACCGAAACTGAACCAAATTGCGTGTGCATGCATCCATTGTATGCATGTATCTACGCATCACATTTTTCTAACTGGACTGCACCACACTCGTGTATTGCCATGAAAATAAAATGTTGTGGTCTTGTTTCATTTCTTAGCTGCTCAAGTGTAACAATCGACACACTGTCTTTCAATCTACCAACCAAGAGATATTGCTACCTATCTATTTGCCACTTGCTTGCATTCAGAAATTATGTTGATTTCCTCTGCTGCAAAAAAGTCCATCTTGTGTTATTACGCTTGATTTCTTCATTCAGAGAAAGAACATTGAAGCGTGGAAAGGTCTATTCCCAAATTTGTGTACCAGAGCACATTCTAATTAAGACCTTCTTATGTGGGTGCAAACATACTGCAAGAACTACCCGTCGTGCGCCAAATACACAATGCCGAAGGTATCGCTGGGATGAGAGCTGCTTGCAAACTTGCTTCCCGTGTACTGAACTTTGCAGGAACATTTTTTTTCGAGAAAACGCAAAGAGCTTTGCGTTTCATTGCATTGAAGAGAAGGGATTTTACAATCCTCCTAGGAGGCTGGGGCTACAAAAGACTGTGTACTCGGTTAGTGGACGTCCCAGGACGTGGGCAGGACTACCCTGAGCCCCTTTGCCCCAGCTTGTGCCCAACATTTGGCTTCCGTTTTAATCCTATCCACTAATGCTTCTATCGATGTCCGTGTGTTTTCGAAAACACATTCATTGCGCTGCTTCCAGATCATCCAAGGGACAAGCATGGCGATGGATTGCAAGCCTTTGCGCAGCGCGTGCGGTGTCCTCTCTTCGTTCGCTGCCACCAGTCTGTGAGTGAGGGGTCGTTGTGTGGTGGCTGTGCTGGAATGCGACTTTGCAGGAACATTGGTTAAGGTATATTCCTTTTTTCATAGATAACTAGAATCCTTTTATACCTAAATCATCTGAAGAGTCTGCATTGTACACTTAATAACAATAATTATTTCACTGTCATTTCAGCCATCAATTACTACAAATGAAATCGACAGGGCAGTGCATCATATGATAGTTGAGGCGGGTGCTTATCCTTCTCCACTTGGCTATGGCGGATTTCCTAAAAGTAAATGAGTGTGCCTGCCACGGACTACCTGATTCAACACAGCTGCAGGTTCTGTAGGATGAAATGTGCATCTTCCTTTCTTTATTTTTATGTCATGCCTATGTACCGTGGGATGAAAAATGTTGTTTCTTCTGCAGAATGGAGACATCATAAATATTGATGTAAATGTGTTCCTAAATGTAAGTTCTCTCTCCTAAGATTGTGCATATGCTTAGTTGGTATGTTTGGCATAGAGTCGGATTTTGCTGACAAATTGCTTGCAAGGCTGATAGGTTTATTGATATGCCTCATATGCAAGCTCCTAACCCATTGTAGAAGTTGTCTGTTGTGGAGATGACTGGGTTCCATGGCTAACATAACACATTTTACCTGTTATGTACTCCATCTGGTTGGATAGCAAATTGCATTTTAATGTTGATTCAATGCTTATTATTAAGTATTTCTTATGGAGAAAGAAAGCAGAGTATGCCATTTCAGCGCACTACGATCACACCTGTGTCTGGGAGGAAGTTCTTCAGAACAAGTGCTTAAACAAGTACAATCACACTGCTATCGACGGGCAATTTTACTTTTATCAGTCTGAGGGCCTGTGAAGTTTAATGCCTCTGGCCAAGATCCTGTTCTACCGAGTTGTAAGTAGCATTTACTTTGTCAGGACCCCGACTCGATGTCACATCGATCTAGCTTGTAACACCTCATATCACTTTGCGGCCTCACGCACGGTATCCCCACGGGTGTCGCCTTACCTTTTCCCGGGACCGTTTGCGCCTTTTGGCTCACGTATATGATAGTGTCGCTAGCATCCATATGATAGGGAGCCCGGGCTGACAAGACTAGTTGTAAACCCAAAGTGGCACAGACTTACAGGGACAGGCATCCATGACCCAGCTTCGAACGTGTCGGTCATCAGCAAGTGGGTCCGGGCTGTAGCACTGGGCTAGCAGGACTCCGGTAAACCGGGCTGTAGCGGGCTAACAGGACTCCGGTACTCAATGCATGACATTTCCCCGAAGGGACAGACACAGGAACGAAGAAGGACACATGCCGGCCAGCCTAAATGTTCCAGAGCAGTAGCAAGCTACCATGGCTCAGCGGTAACACTAGGAGACATTTCCCGGTAAGAGAGGCTACTAAAGATAAACAACTAGATAGTCAGATCCCACACATACCAAGCATTTCAATAACATACACACAGTATGCTCGATATGTGCAAATACAACATGGCATCACAACATGACTCTACGACACAAGTACTTTATTTAGGGCTCAGAGAGCCATACATATCATACACATAGATACGGGTCACACGACCCAGCATTCAAGTCATACAGTCATACAAACCAGCAGCGGAAGTAGCTTGTCTGGGTACAGACAACTAGTAAAATAAAAGAGGCTTGGAAAGCCTAGCTATACTACGTGGTCCTTCACAAGCTCAGGATCACCACCTGGGCCTTAGCCTACTCATTGATGTCAACGTCTACGAAGAACCCATCAGAAGGGGTTGCAGCGTCTTCTGTAAAAAATGTAGATTATAGCAACATGAGTACAAAAGTACTCAGCAAGACTTACATCAGGTCCTACATACATGCACATTATCAAGAAGGGTTGGTGGGGTTATTGCAGCAAGCCAGCTTTGACTCTTGGCTAGACTATCCTACGAGACTCCAACTTGAAATGGTTTTGCGTACACGAGTCCACTACTCACCACTTCAATACACTACCGAGGATCCACCTCCGTCTTCCTACGGAAGAGCCATCCTCGGCACTCACACTTATCTTGAGGCTTTTAGTAGTTTCCATTTACTTGTCTATGAACTGTATAGGCAACCAAGTAGTCCTTTACCGCGGACGCGGCTATTCGAATAGATCATGATAACCCTGCAGGGGTGTACTTCTTCATACATGTTTCCACCACTTAGCGTCTGCACACGACATGTGCTCGGCAGACTTCAAGCGAAAGCCGACGTGGGTGTAGACCACGACCTACCTAAACACCTAAGTCTCTAGTCCAGGTTTATCGCCTATCCAGGTTCCATCCGCAGGGAGTCCGGCCGAGGCTTCCCATACGGCCCCGAACGATGTGAACAGGGTTCCCGAGATACCTAACGGGTATTCGGTACACCCGGCCACGTACCTACCGCATCACAGCCCACCCCTACGGTCAGCGCTGTCCACGGCCTCCAGTAGGCTACAAACACCAGAAACTATTTGCAACTCCTGGACAGAGAGCTAGGGTGAATAAGAAGTCGAGCGGGGTCATATTTCAGGGCCCAATGCATGGTAGTAGCTGTATCTTAAATCACACATACAGATCTCAGTGCTTAGGGTCGGCTTCAATGAAACAACCCACCATGTACTCCTACATGGCCTCTCATCGATACCTTTACCAAATCGTGTTCACCACACCACTCTCATTACCGACATAATCATTTCACTCTAGCCCATCATCCAGATGAACCAGACCTGACACGACTCTAAGCATAGCAGGCATAGCAAGGTAGGAACAACACATACATATGGCTCAATCAACTCCTACACATGCTAGTGGGTTTCATCTAGTTACTGTGGCAATGACAGGTCATGCAGAGGAAATGGGTTCAACTACCGTAGCACACAGCAGTTTGAAACGCGTTGTCTTAATGCAGTAAAAGAGAGCAGGAGCGAGAACATGGGATTGTATCGATATGATCAAATGGTTGGTTGCTTGCCTGATGGTTCGATGCACTGATACGGTTCTTCGTTAGGGTAATCACGGTACTCCTCGGAAGCAGATCCTGTCGCAAAGAACACCCATACACAACCATCACCAAACAATGTGCAACAATATGATGCATGCATGAAACATGGCAATATGAGTGTGTTGGGCTAATGCAACTAAGACCAGAAGGGTTTGAACCAATTTGAATCAAAGATTCAAATTTTCAAACTCAAACATGGTCCTTTAAAGTGTTTTTCCTTGTTCTGCATTAAACATCAAGTTAACTTGTTTAGTCATGCATGAAAATAGTACCGATGGATAGATTGGATTTTTTTGATCATTTTTCATATATAATTTGTCTGATTTGGAGTTACAGAATAAAAGTTATGAATTTTTGAAGTTTAAATTATATTCTGGAATTTCCTATATTAGATTAAATCCAGAAAATCAATTACTGCGTCAGCCTGACGTCAGTGTGACATCAGCAGGTCAACGGGACACGTCCGGGTCAAACCTGACAGTGGGTCCCGCGTGTCAGTGTGATTAGTTAAACTAAAATTAATTTAAACTAATCCTAATTAGTTAACAGGGCTGGGCCCCACCTGTCATTGACTCAGGGGAGTTAACCAGGGCCCACCCGTGGTCAAACCCGGGTCGGCTGCACCGGCGTTTAGCCGTCGGCGAGCCCGACGCGGCGGCGGAAGTGGTTTTGGCCGTTTCGGCCACCAAATGGGTCGCGGAGACCATCGGAGTTGAGCTGAGGACGAGCCGCAGCTCTTGGTGGAGTCCGTTGGGGTCGGGGTGGCCGGAGTTGGCGCCGGCGACGACTTTGGCGGCCACCGGGGTTCGGCCGAAGTCGAACTTGACGCAAGAGGGGTCGGTGAGGTGCGGGGAGTAGCTAGCTAGGTGCTACGTGACGCGGTGAGCATGATGGACACCGTGGAGTGGTCGGAGGGTGACCGGGAGCACGTCGGCGACGAGCTCCACGGTGGTGGGTGCGATTGAGCTCCGGGAGGTCGCTACACGGCTCGGGAGCAAGAAAGGAAGGGAGGGGAAGATGGCTAAGCTCACGGGGAGTTCGACGAAGCCCTTGGTGCGGCCGGGGACGGACCGGAGCGACGACGGCGTTGAAGGGGATCTCCGGCGACGGCGGTTCGGTCGAGGTCGATGCAGTGGGCTCGGGCCTTGCGAGCGCTCGGGGCTCGGCTTGCTCGAAGGAGAGGAGGGTAGCGGAGCTCCTGGACACGGCGGCACGGCGTGGGGTCGACGGAGGGCGTGGCTACGGCGAGGGGGTGGCGGCGATGGCGTCGGCCATGGCAGGGAACGCGAGAGAGAGGGGTTGGGGAAGAATGGAGGTGTCCTGCGGGTTCACGACGCTGCGTGGAGCTCATCCATCCAGCCCCGAGGCGAGGAGGTGGAGCAGGGCGGCAGCCAGCTGCGTGGCGCGCGCTGCGGTCGCCGTCGGGCACCTGCCTGCCTGCCTGGCCGGCAAGCAGCTCGCTGGAGCGGCGCTGGGCTGGGCCGGCAGGTGGGCCGGGTGCTGGCGCCAGGTAAGTTTTTCTATTTTTCTCTGTTTTCTGTTTTTTTAATACTTCCGCAACTTTGTTGAATTAATAAAAATACTTAGGCAACTCCTAAAATCACCAAACTACTCCTGGTCCATAGTTGGATTATTTCCAACATGAAACATTTTAGTTTGGGGATATTTGAGTATTTAAATATTTTATATAATTTTAAATGCCCAAATTCAAATATTTATGATTTAATTCACAAACCCTAAGATGGCCTAGGAAAATGTGCATCACTTTTGGCAGAGGTTCTGAACCAAGACAAAAATGATGGGCATTTTAGAAAGGCATTTCAGGTTCATTGAAAAAGTTTTTAGTAAACCCTAATTGGTTTCAGAGGGGACTGGGGGTTCTGTCATCCCCATTTCAGGTTTCTGATGAAAGAATAAACATGATGCAACACTCTAATGCATGACTAGCTAGGGTGTGACATACTTATGTTTGATAAATTCTCCTATGAGTAAATGAATTGATCAAGTGTATAACAATTGTGCAGATGTGCCCGAAGGTTCTTTCATGCCTTTGGTCCAATGAGGTCAACCGTTTCACCTCACGTGATAAATCGAGTTTTACATACACTTACTTGAAGCTCATGAGAATGAACGCTGGAAGATATTTTCACCTAAATATGTTTAAGGTAATAAATATTCTGATAGAGCCTTCCTTCTGCTGGCCGAGCTCCTCCTGATATGCTGTATTTTATCTTAGTTAAATCTTAATAAATAGTTACCGTCAATGGTAGTACATGCCTATGCAAAAAGAAAAAACGTCGAACTTGTGTTATCTATGTTAACATTTCTTTTCATCGTATCAATGCTTACACAGGTTCACATAGAATCTTAATATGGTTATTTTCATTTTATTGTTAAAACAGGACTGTGAAAGAAGAGCAGTACCTAAACTGTTCCATCACCAAACTAAAGAAACTACAGATCCACCCCCGACAAACCTTCGTACGGATAAAAATCATTCATCGATGCCAATCTAAGACTGCCATTGAGGAATTGAGGGCGGGGATACTCTATTCATTTTGATGCATGTACCATGCATCCAGTCTGTGGTGGGGGTGGAGCAGCGAGGCTCGAGAACCCAGGCAGCGGACGCCTCATGACTTGGAGGAGCGACGATACGGACAAGGAGCAGTAGCCTCATGGATCTACAGGGAAGCGTCACCGAGGGATGGCTGATGTCAAGGTGAGCTTCTGTCAATCCTTCTCCCCCTTTAACTCCTGATCTGTGTCACTCTCTCTCTCACTCTCTCTCTCTCTCTCTCTCTCTCTCTCTCTCTGCCCATATATGCAAAGACCGCTCTGTTCATTTCATTCTCAATGTTGTTACCGTGTTCATGTTTTTTTGATAATTTGTATGCACTTTGTAAGCATATAAATGTTTTTTCTCCTATCATTTTTGTTGACATGATGATAGGTTCTGGAATTTTGGAGTTAACAGATCTGTTTACATATTTGTTTGTCAGGCACACATAGCTCTGGCTGCCGCGGATAGGCAGTACTCAACGGATGATATCCTCCTGACTCTGACTGAACCCTGTTTCGTGCAAACATGCTCTGTATTTTTTTTTTGGTAGGAACATTAAGCTCTAAAGACATAATTATTCAGACTGCAAGATTTTTGCTTTGGGTTTCAGAAAAACTGTACAGACCTGCTTGCTGTAGTATCCGTGTTATGTACTTAGTGTCAAATACAAAGTTCAAATATCATTTGATACAAGGAACAGGCATCCGAACTTTATAAAAGTAGATATAGCAAACATTAGGCTTGATTGCATTAATAATTTATATAGTTGCAGATGAACTTACTTCTGGTACTAATCCTTTGATGCTTTCCTTTTTATTTTCACCAGTACAAGATTAAGCTTGACAGTGAAATCTTGGATAGTAAGTAACACCCTTTCTGCATATTTAGAATCTGTATGCAAACTCACACCAGGTGCCAGGTAAGCTGGTTTAATTTTACTTTGGTTTTACTAACCAAATTAGTTTTAATAATCCAGTTCCATTTTTGTCTTCCCTGCTAATTTGTGCCTTTTTGTGTCAGATGCATCATAGTTAATAAAAAAAACTTCTGCTGTAATGGAGGTACTGCTCTTTAGTAGTTTGCTTAATTTGATTTTATCACCTCAAGTGTTTTACACAAAATTTGAACTATGTGCATCTACTAGTGAGTCCTTGGGCCTCGCTCTATTTCAGTTTTCAAGATGGAAGAATGTCTTAAAGTTTCAACTACTATTTACTAATTGTAGGTTCCTTTGAAGATTCCGCCTAATCTTTAGAAACAGAAAATTAGAAGTATATATTGTCCGCTAGATGCAAGCATAAGTAGCTTAAAACTGAAACGCCGGCATCTCGGACCTCCTCCATGGTTTGCCAGGCTACCAAGATCAATAATGTAGCGGCATGAGGAGGGAATTTGATCAAGGCATAAGTAGGTAAATACCCCTAGCTAATTTCTTTATTATATTTTGCCCTTCTCTCACTTTATTCTATTCTACCTTTTAGTGATTGTATAATTAAAATATTCAATAAACATACATTTACTTATGCTTCGGAGGATAAGACTTCTATAAATACACCCACCCATGCCTAAGATTTTAGCAAATAAATCTTGGCTCATTAAATTTTGTTTTTAATGAAAGGAACAATTTCTTCAATGACAAACTACATCTTTTTCTCTGTTAGGCTGTAGAAAAGATAGGTGATATTAAATGTTTCCTCACAAATATCCTCTCTAATCGACGAGAATAATTGAGGATGTAACGATGTGAACATTGGTTGTTTATCGACATGGTACTAATGTTGCCTTAATGCACAATAAATTGAAATATCCTCCTCTCAGTATATGCCTCTACAAAAGGATGCCTAATGAATTCAATGGTTTGCCTCATTTTTACAAAAATTTGGACCATTCTAGCTCATTGAGATAGTTTCTAATTTAGTTTGTTGATTATATTTTATTACTACAATTTTACTGGGCTGTGTCCTCATGGATTTCAAGTTTCGTTGGAGATATGTCATCTACCAATGTTAGAAGCACAGGTGCTTCCATAGAAAAATTTCTTCGTCTCGATTCCTTCCCTTTGAAGGAAACTCCAAATCGAGTCGTCCGTGGCATGTGTAGGCTTGCTAAAAGCTGACTCATGTCTTAGAGATTTTTAGTAGTGAATTTAAGTGCATGGTTACTGATATGGCTATGGAATGCACGGGTTGTACAACAACTAAGTTTGTAGAGTGAATTCACGTGCTCATAAAGGAAGTGGTGAAACCCAATAAACAATATCATATGGATACATCTTAAGAGGTGCACAATTTGCGTATATTTCGATTGTGCTCCTTCAGGCCATCTTTGATGCTCAGATTGTGCTTTCATTGACATTCACATATTCTTGTTGTTATTATGTATGTGCAGCTATTGAGATAGGTCTCTTATATGAATTTTAGATGTCATTTCTAAATTCATGTTGTAACTATTTCTGCCTTGCTAAGCTGAGATCAGGGACTGTTGGTCGTTTCTAAATATCAGGACCCAACCAGCCTCATTTCTAAAGATCAGGACCCAACCAGCCTCATTTCTAAAGATCAGGATCCAACCAGCCATCCTAATATGAGTGTCAGATATTGGGAAGTTTGAAGAAGTCTAACATGCATAACATTAGGAGCCCCCCTCTCCCAGTCGAGATTAGGCAAGGCAGATGGGAAGCAACGGCACCCCCTCTCCCTCGAGCTCTAGATCCATGGCACCAGCAGCGAGGTAAGCGGCGGCACCTCCTCTTCCATCATTTTTTCACCATCTCCGGTTAAGTATTAGATTTGCTTGGGTCTGTATGAAAGGTTTACTAAAATTTTGAATGATGTCCCATATACTTTAGTGCTTATATGTTTGTCTTAAATTCTTATGGCCTGATCTCTGTCCATAGGAATGTGACTATTGGCTCCGTTGTCTCTTAAAAGGGAGAATGGATAATGCAAATTTGGTGACTAAACTTGGAGACAAGCTCTCCGTCTCCTCTGCATGTATCCCTGTCTCTGTCCTTAGGAGACATGTTGAAGAGTGTCTTCCTCTTGTTGCTTTGTAGGGCACGTCTCAGAATCCACCATGTCAAGAACTGGTAGCCAAAGATCTCCATGGAACTGAGTGGCATTTCTTGGTGACTTTACAATTTGAGTATTCAGCTTGAAGCCCTTAAATTTCGAGTCCTTGTATTCTTATTGTTTTGGTGTAGCACTTCATGTAACAACTGAATGCTGAATTCATTACTTCATGAGTATGTGTGGCTTCTGATTCTATATCATGTCTTTCAGTGTTTTGTGTTTTAGATTCCCTAATCTCCTTGTATTTGAGTGTCATTTATTTAGCTCCTTCAAAATTTATAGTGCAACTTCCTAAATGCTATGTCAATATGTTATCAAAGATAGAAAAAAGAAACTGGAATGGGCGGCTGCCAACCTAGCACCGCACAGCTTCCTCTCAGGTGGCGCCCCAACCGCTACTTAAAACCATTCAGCTGCGCATCAAGGGCGAGCACTCGCGATGTCCACGTCGGCAACGGTACGAGACAAAAAGGTTCCCTTCGTCGAGAAGAAAGAGAGAAAGAGATTGCACAGCCCCCAGTCCTCATCCCCGATTCCTCTCCCTCTCCCTCGTCTGCCGCCGCCAGCCCCACCGCTGCCCTCCCCGCAGCCGCCGCCGCCACCACCGGCGCCCAGGTGTGGCGCTGCTCTTCCCCACGGTCCTGACGGCAAGGCGGCGACAAGAGTTAGAAGGCGGACGCGGACGGCCCTGTCAGATCTCGTCCCGATGAAGTCAAGGACGAGCTCCACCCGGACGAGGTCGATCCGTCCCCTGCCACACTTCTCCATCGCGTCACCATATTCGGAGGAGCCGCCACTGCTGCTGGCGCATCTGCTCCTCCCGGAGTTGTCGCCATCGGCAGGAGGAGTGCCGGACCGCGCGCCAACTCGAGGACCGCCGCTCCGGCGGACCGTTGTTTCTGGCCGCCGTCCGCCTCTGGTGCCCCGTCCATTCGCCACCAGTCACGCACCAGGTAGGAACTCAAGCTCCCTGCCTCTACATGTTCCCAGGTACGGCAGATCTTCATCCCCTTTTTTTTCTAATCTATATATCAGATATGGTGGTGTGTGGCATTTTTAGCTTGGCAGCTGTAGATGGGATCATTTCAAAAGATTCTTGGACACCCCTTTTAGTTGTCATCCCTGGATTAACCAGTGATTCTGATGCTGCTGTTAGTCTCTAACCTTTTTCTGATGTTGACTTATACAGTTATACCTGCGTTGCATATTTGAAGAGATCTAAGGTTCATGATTGGACGACATATTACTATATTTGTAACCATTCTGAAGATTTAATTGGCTATTGCAGTATGCAGAACACTTGGTTCATTCCATGGCAAGAAAATGGTGGAATGTTGTTGTAAGTAACCACAGGGATCTCGGTCGTGTGTCCATTATAGTAAGTTCAGTTATATAATTTACATTTCCAGCTATTAATATTTCACTCCACAATCTCCCTGTACAGATAAAAGGTCGCCTCCCTGCTTGTCACCGCGCCATGCCGCCTCACCCCGGATAGTGGCCATTGCTCCGACCGCGGCGCCTTCCAGCCGAGAATGCCATCTCCACCCGACCAGGTTCACCCTCTCTCTCT
>NC_041383.1:52162277-52185629 GCF_002162155.2 Triticum dicoccoides
TCTCTCCCTCTCTCCCTCTCTCTCTCTCTGATGAACACATCATTTTATTCTGACTGGATGCTAGAGGTATGTGATGATGCAGCAAATTATGTGTGTGTGCTTGCAGGTAACTCAGCCGACTGGCCTTTTCACGATTTAAAACAAAATGGTGTGCTGAAGAGAGACACCTTACTTTGGATAGACATTAAAATGGAATCTGCTTGGACTATGTTTTCCCATACAGGTTTGATTCGTATATACATCTCAAGTTGGCTATATCTGGATGGGTTGCAGTTTGCTTCTTTCAAAAAGACGAGGTGTTCTGGAATGATTTGCTTATCTGCTTTATGCATGATCATCCATTTTATAGATTATATAGGGTGTTGGTATCTTTCTGTACACTGGCATGATCTCTAAAACAAGTCTCATGCCATAGATAGGATTGTCATCATGTATGTTATTTAGTTATATAGAAAAACAAATCACATAACTGCACAACACAGAACAGTACTGCTTCTGAACTGATGTTGCCATTGATAAGGTTACTAATGTTAGTTGGTGTCGGCTCTAGGGTGTATAGTTTACACTCTATGAATCATGTCAAGGTTCTGTAGAAATCGGTTATGTGTTTCAACATTTTACAATGTTAGTCGTTTATCTATTATGTTCTACTCCCTCCGTTCCTAAATATAAGTCCATTTAGAGATTTCAATATGGACTATATACGGAGCAAAATGGATGAATCTACACTCTAAAGTAAGTCTATATACATCCGTATGTAGTGTGTATTGAAATCTCTAAAAAGACCTATATTTAGAAACGGAGGGAGGAATTTGTATCTGTGGGTTTCTCAAAATAATTGTATGTACTGGGAGAGGAGGTTTCCACGACTATTGATCATTGATCAGTTAGAACTTCTGCTGAAGAAAGGTGCCCTTTGGTTAACATTTCTGATATATGTAACATACGATGTTGGAATTTTCATTGAAATTTTTAAGGAAAGTACATCAATAGAATGGCCTTTCTTCCGGTGGCCACCCCCTCCCGCCTTTCTGTTGCGTATATTCATTTTGGATATTGACCATGGTTGCATAAATTTAAGTTGCTTGTGATCTTCTGTCTATTTCCTGTTAATTATAAATAATCAGAACCATCTCTGGTCAGTACACCATAGCACAATACCACACGGATGCTTGGTAGTGCTTTTCATAAATTGGTAGTTTTTGCTTTGGTGGAGAGCTTTTGACGAATTACTGGGTATGCAAATCTTGGTTTGATCCGTCTACTAATTTATACTCTAATGACATGGAAGTCGATGGCGTGAAATGCCTAGCTGTTGACATCCCCCCTCAGAGTTTTCTAGAGAGGTGAGCAATTTATAATAACAAAAACATAAACTATTTTTGTTGCAGTTCTAGTTTGTTGTAATGAGATGGCTCTTGTTCTCAAACTCTGTTACAAGATTCCCCTTGCATAAATTTTTGAAGGAAGAGTGAATTTCGTCATGAACTTGACTGAACCAAACTTCTGATCATGTCATTCCACTCCTTTCATTATGCTATTTGAAGGTTTTGTGTCGAGTCATTGACATGTAATGTTTTAGACATAATGGATGAAATCATGTTAATTCTAGCTCTGGTTCTTATGTAGTGATGCATGTCGCTCACCTTTACGTTTTCCATTATTTTGCAGAGAATGTGTACATGCAAATTTTATTCATAGTGAACCTACGTGGTAGTTTTTGTTCTGAATATATGCGTTCTACTCTGCTTGCATCAGGCCAGTTCATGCTTCCGAATTTGTGGTTTTGATCAGTGGCAAGCATGCACATAGCTGCAGCAGAATTCATTAGATTAGACACGGTTACCAGTTTGTGGATAGGTTGTAATATCTTTTATCTTATCAATATATTTGATGTTCGTTCGTGTAACCTTTGGTTTCTATATATTGATTCAGTGTTGTACCCATGCTGACAATTCACGTACCATTTCTGGCTAAAAAGGAAGGGAAACAAGCTTGCCATTAATTAATGTAGTAATTTGACTAGGTAATGGTTTGTGGAAGGGATTAAGATGTGCAGACAACGTGGCTGCTCAGAGTAACTGTCCCAGGGCGGTTGACAACCAGGCAGCAGCGCAGAGAAATTGTCTCAGGATAGCATGTTTGAGTAAGTTTTTTCATAGTTTTCTCAAACACTTGTCTGCCATTATTTTAGAAGTAAGAGTGTTGATTTTGTTACCTCCTGTTCTTATGAAAAAATAGTAAAATCCTGAGAATTATTTACTGGTTTTGGGTCTGTTATGGGTGTTGGAGGAGATAGATCAGGCAGAACTACAACCCGAGGTTGTGCAGGTTTGGGGATACCTCTTGCCAAGGTTATATCATTTAAAGTTTGGCGAAAGACAAAAATATATAATAGGCAAATAAAGCTTAGTTCATCACTAAAATAATTATGAATATCAATGCAGTAAAGCTATGATGTATGCTGTCAATAACATTTTATAACTCTTGGTAACATCACTGAAACTATTGATTTGTCTTCTCTAATTTATTACAGTTAGCTCTGTTTTAGGTTGGGTGTTAATAGAAAACATTCATTATTTGCATCAGCTATAAGTTGACATTATGAAGGGGAGCCTTGGCGCAGTGGTAAAGCTGCTGCCTTGTGACCATGAGGTCATGGGTTCAAGTCCTGGAAACAGCCTCTTACAGAAATGTAGGGAAAGGCTGCGTACTATAGACCCAAAGTGGTCGGACCCTTCCCTGGACCCTGCGCAAGCGGGAGCTACATGCACCAGGTTGCCCTTTTTATAAGTTGACATTATGCAAATGACAGTAACAAAAATAGTATGACACAAATTCAGGTGATGACCAACTAAGGAGAGGTTGTTGATGAGATCAATGACACCAGAGGGGTGGACAGGCAGCTGCAAAGCATCCGAGGAGCAGCCGGTGAACAAGAGGAGCAAAGACAACATCTCTTGCGTCACTATAAACATCTGCTGCTAGCAGAGCTTCAGCCGGTGAACAGGAGGAGCTTCAGCTCCGTCGTTGTAAACTTCAAATGTTGGCCGAGCTTCAACCTCTAGCCTGTCAAGTGTACAATTGGTTCAATAGCTCTAGTTGGATGGCATTTTTCTTTCTCCCTTATCCAAGCTATTTTCGTCCATCCGAACATATGGGGAGGAAATAGGAGTCGCGGTAATTGACGTCTGAGCTCATGCTCATCTACCCGTTGAAACTAAATTTAAAAATATTTAAAAGATAAAAACGTGTATTTTTTGACATTAAAGATGCCCAGTTGTGCAAAAATTTATGATGTTTGGACATTTAAGGACCTGCAAAAAAAACCAAATCAGGTCTAAATAGTGCTCATTTTCTAAGTTTTTTTCACGGTCAATTTTTTTTTTGTCACGACATCCTAGAATGTCCAAACACCACGAATGTTGCCAACCACATCACACGCTAGAGCATCTTTAGATGCCAAAAAAAAATCAATTTTCTTTTTTGCAAATTTATTTGATTTTACTGTTCGCCACACTTGTCGAACCGGAGATGCTCTTAGATTTAGTTGGGGTGAGAGGAGATGAGGCCAATTTCAACAAGCGGATGCAGATTTGATTTTGGGTTTTTCAGTCGGCTTAGAATCCAAATCGGACGGGCGTTTGGAGTTGGCCTTACGGTGTGACCTCAGCCGTCTGATCTTGACGCTCGTGCTCCCCTCCGCATCCGACAGCGGACTCACCGCCGTCGTCCGCTGCCTTCCTTCCCGGCGTCCAACGCCTCCACCAGTCCCCTCGCCGAATCAACGAGCGGTCGCCGCCTCCCGAGTCCGGGCGGGTCGCCGCACCGCGCTGACGACGCCACCACCGGCCGCCACCTACCCACCGTCGCCGCGCCTCCCCCGGGGTTCCTTCTTTTCGGGCCCGCAGCCGCAGCTCGTCGGATTCGCTCTGCAGTTCAATTAGCGGGGCTAGCCCTCGCTGCTGCGGCGGCGGCTCCCTATGGGGAGCTTCGCCGTCATCTCCCAGCATCCGGTAAGTCCAGTCCTCCAGCAGATTCCCAATCCGCCACGCTGAAGTGAAATGGCTGAGATTTGGCTGTCCGTCCGAAATCCCTGTGCTGCCATGTTTCCCATTCAGTCAACCAAGCATTTTCAATCATCGAGCATGATAGCACAACGCTGACTGAAAAATTGCAATGCAGCATCATTCTTTTCTGAAGAGGAAGAAGGGATGCACGAGCGAGCCGTTTGGATTTGGGTGGACGAACATGACGTTCGTTTGAAGGGATCTCACCGCTCCCTTGTGCTGTTTGCAGTCCTCTGCACCTACCACAGTTCCACCGGTCGCAGTCTGCAGCAGTCCACACGCGTTCTCATTCAGAGGTCTTTGTTTCCCTTACACACACGTTCACATTGACCTGCCGTGTCCAGTCAAGCATGCCTTGGCGTCCATGTCTGGTACACAAATCCTTCAAAGGTCATCTTCACCCAAGATCATCCAACCTCAAACCTTAGCACTCCCTGTTGTTCTTTCACATCGACATCATGCCTTCAGTCTTGCGTATGCTCTGTATTTTGCTCAGCCTTCTCTGTTTCAACACCTCAATACTAGCTGCAGCACAAGCAAACATGTCTGAGATCGATCGCCATGCCCTCCTTTGCTTCAAGTCAGGCATCAACTCTGATCCCCTTGGCATCCTACACTCATGGGGCAATGGCTCGCTTGACTTTTGCAGCTGGAAAGGGGTCGCCTGCGGCACCAAGTTTCCACCCCGGGTGGTCTCTCTTAACCTCACCGCTGCTCGTCTCGGTGGGCAGTTATCTGGATGCGTGGGCAACCTGACATTTCTTTCTCGGATGAACCTTGCTGATAATCATCTGTCAGGAACCATCCCCGAAGAGTTGGGTAAGCTTCCAAACCTTCATACACTGATTCTTGCAGGCAGCAATCTGGAAGGTAACATCCCTGATTCACTAGGCGCTAGCAGTTTTCTTAGCTATGTCGACCTTGCAAACAACACACTTACTGGCAAAATCCCTCTCTCATTAGCCAGTAGCTCCTCACTCAGCAAACTTATACTGTCACGTAATAGCCTCTCAGGAGAGATCCCTTCTACTTTGTTTGGTAATTCATCCAAGCTTACCGTCGTTGATCTCCAGATGAATTTTTTCACTGGTCCCATCCCACATTTCCATAAGGTCACAACACTCAAATTTCTTCGTCTGACAGACAACTTCCTCTCTGGGAGCATACCTCCTTCAATAGGAAATGTTTCTTCCCTCACTTCTATATTGCTCGGCCGAAATAGGTTATCGGGATTAATTCCAGAGACTTTGAGTCACATTACAAAACTGCTTGAGCTTGATCTAAGTTTCAACAGCTTATCAGGGAGCGTCCCGTTGTCTTTTTACAACATGACATCACTTGAATTCTTTAATGTGTGCAGCAATGCCCTTGTTGGACAGATGCCATCTCACATTGGTTTCTCACTACCAAACCTCCAGTTCCTTATCATGGGAAGCAACAGGTTGGAGGGCCTGATCCCTGCTTCACTATCCAACATGTTAAATCTCCAAACACTTGATCTTTCAAACAACTCGTTACATGGCTCTGTGCCATCTCTTGGTTCTTTGGCAAACTTGGGTCGGTTGGATTTAGGAATGAACTTTCTAGAAGCACATAACTGGTCATTTCTTACATCTCTAGCAAATTGCACCCAGCTGACAAAGTTGTCCTTGGAAGGGAATGTTCTAAATGGCAGCCTACCTATATCAATTATTAATCTTTCCAGGAGACTAGAACATTTATCGCTTGGGTCAAACCAAATTTCGGGCTCCATACCTGTTGAGATTAGCAATCTTGTTAATCTCACTTTGCTTGGGATGGAAAGCAATTTTCTTTCTGGAAGCATACCTTCTACCATTGGCAAGCTACGAAACCTATATGTCCTAAATCTGTCAAAGAACAAATTATCAGGTCAGATCCCCCCCTCAATTGGTGACATTACTCAACTGGGCAAGCTTTATCTTGATGATAACAACTTGAGTGGAAACATACCTGGTAGTTTAGGTCAGTGCCCGGGGCTTCTTGAACTAAACTTGTCTCGAAATAGCCTTGATGGCTCAGTACCATCCGAATTGTTTGCTAGTCCTCCACTCTCCTTGGGTCTGGACTTCTCACACAACAGTCTCACAGGGGAACTACCATTGGTAGTTGGTACACATAGCAGTGGTGGTCCAGTATCCCTTCACATGGAAGGAAACAAGTTTCATGGACAGATTCCAGAAAGATGGCATCTACTAGTATCAACCCAACATATTAATCTTTCTCATAATGACTTATCTGGTGCCGTGCCTGAATTCTTTGAGCGATTTGATATGCTGAAGCAACTTGATCTGTCTTACAATAACTTGGAAGGGTCTGTTCCTACTAGTGGGATCTTTAAGAAATATGCTGCAGTAGTTCTGGGTGGCAACAAGGGACTCTGTTTAAATTCCTCCAAGTTGATAAAAATAAGAAATTCCTTTAGGCCAGCATTACCAGTTTGTCCTCGCATCTCAGCTTCAGTGACTAAATCAAAACACCATCTGTCATTGCTGACGACCTCGCTGCTAATTGTACTACCAACACTTAGTATTGGTTCCATGGTGTTGTTATGGTTTCTGCTCACTCTTTGGAAGAAAGGGTTGTTTTCGTTTTCACGATGGGATCTTGTGTCCAAGGTGTTTCCTAATAGAAGAGAAGTGCATACAGCCCCGTGCCATGATGATAAGAAGCTGAAGAGAGTGTCATACCAGGACATTCTTAAAGCTACCAACTGGTTTTCTTCGGTCCATACTATCAGCACAACCTGTACTGGTTCAGTTTATGTTGGTAGGTTCAAGTCCGACAGGAGCCTAGTTGCCATCAAAGTATTCAACTTGAGTGAACCTGGTGGATATGATAGTTACCTCATTGAGTGTGAAGTGCTACGAAGCACCCGCCATAGAAATATAATGCGACCTGTGACCCTATGCTCAACATTGGATTCACAAAACCATGAGTTCAAAGCACTAATCTTCGAGTTCATGGTTAATGGCAGCCTAGAGAAATGGTTGCATTCTGACCAACACAATGGAATCACAGATAAAGGGCTAAGCTTTGGCCAGAGGATATGCATAGCAGCAGATGTGGCTTCTGCTCTTGATTATGCCCACAACGAACTGACACCTCCTCTGATCCATTGTGATTTGAAGCCAAACAATGTCCTTTTGGATGATGACATGACTGCGCGGCTCAGTGACTTTGGCTCAGCGAAGTTTCTATCACCAGGTCTGCTAATTCCTAAAAGCCTGGATGATGTTGGAGGGACAATTGGATACCTGGCACCTGGTGAGTTTTACCTTTTCTGTTTCCACTTAATTATAGTTTGTATCATATGTGTGTGTATTATCTAAACACATTACATCTTCACAGAGTATGGAATGGGTTGCGAGATCTCTGTAGACGGCGATGTGTATAGTTTTGGAGTGCTTCTACTGGAATTGCTTACTGGAAAACGACCTACTGATGATATGTTTGTCGATGGACTTAGCCTTTGTAAGTTCTGTGAATCTATGTTACCCGACAGAGTTGCAGAGATTCTTGATCCTCATATGGCGCATGAGGAGCATCAAGGGTGCGCAGAAGGATGGATTCAGAGATATATTGTCCCCTTGGTTGCCCTTGGGCTGTCATGTACCGTGGAATCTCCAAAGGATAGGCCCGGAATGAAAGACGTTTGTGCAAAACTTTCTGACATTAGAGCCTCTTTTCTTTAACTGTCATGATGATTAATGAATATATCAATTATGTTAGAGCATACTGATTCATTGTATTAAGAATGTGTTTTTTTACTGGTACAGTGCATATTGTACCCAATCTATTTGGCAATCTGAAACAAACTGTGGAGACAGAGATGTGATTTGCAGTTAGTCATAGTAGGATATTGGAAATATCAACCATTCTTTGTTCCAGATTTGTTGATTATTTTTAATTTTGATATTGACGTGTATGTATTGTCAAATTCTTGCACTAATTTATTTGCAAAGGGTGTATGTAAAGGTGTTTTCCGATGAAGTGATATGTTTAATTTACAGCCTGATGGGTAATATTCGAATGATATGTCTTAAGGTATTGCATCCTGCATCACTAGCCAATTATAAAGTAAAGGGCAGCCCCAGTGCATGTAGCTCCCGCTTGTGCAGGGTCTGGAGAAGGGTCCGACCACTTTGGGTTTATTGTACGCAGCCTTTCCCTACATTTCTGCAAGAGGCTGTTTCCAGGATTTGAACCCGTGACCTCATGGTCACAAGGCAGCAGCTTTACCACTGCGCCAAGGCTCCCCTTCAGTAGCCAATTATAAAGTAAAGAAAGATATTCATATGACATAATGAACAATCCTCTTTTGCTCTCAAACTGTTATCTCCTTGCATGAATGAGGTTGCATATGCTTGAGTTGTCCATGGCCCATTATTGTTAAATGTTGAAAGGAATGAAATTCCTGAATAAGTTTTTTACGTCAGGAGAGGAACACTAAAGAGGCCCATGATGGTGTTACTTGAAAGGGATGAAATTACTGAATAGGTAGACAAGTATGGGCAAGATAAATAAAACTTCTTTTTTTTAGGTGGAGATGACAACAAAGACTGTTGAAAAAAAAAGATAGTAACATAAATTAATACTGTATGATCCATCATTGCACTGCCAAGGCATTCATTTAAGTCAATCTTGAGTCTCCATGACATTGTTCTTCGGTAGGCGAAGTGTGAGTGTGTGCACTTATACTCGCTATTTTTCAAAAACCATATGAAATGACATTTTTCCTACCAAAGTTTTAATTAACGCAAGCCGCACCGCGTGGGAGGGGGGGGGGGGATCTTGTACGAGTGCATAACATGTTGTTCTGTTTCAACCTGTTGTTTACTCCGGCTTCTTGTGGAAGCGCCCTCTCAATATACACTTCCATAAATTTCCTGTAATTCATCCATGAGTTAAAGACTCTTGCATTGAGTATCCAAACCTGCAGTTACGTTTATTTACAAAGCTACACAACATATATGCAAACATGATTAGGATAAAATATTTATAATGATATGATGTAATTATAGTTGGAAAATGGTGTATTGGTTGATTACTTACTGTGGGCAGTTCCAATAAGCATGAATTGGCCAAAAAGATCCATATAGTGAATAGAAGCTTGAATGCCAACCATTTCAGATTTGCACGGCAAAAAGAAGGACACGGTGATTTCTTTACACAAGAAATGCTACTTTGCCAAAAAGATAGGTAACAACTGAATCCATAAAGTGATCACTTCTGCTTCGGTACACCCCTCCCGGTGCTAAACACATCAACGGTGGAGATCTCTTCATACCCCGTCATAATAAAGGCTAGGTTGGTCTTTTTTAATAGCATGCAGTCCGGCTAGGTTGGTCTTTTTTAATAGCATGCAGTCCGTACCGAGCTCGATACGCGGCCTATGCATGTAACGCCCCTGGACCAACCCATTTTACATTTTTGTCCCTCTTCTGTAAGACCTTCAAAAAATAAGTGCCCAACGAGATTCAAACACGGCACCTATACCCTTAGTACAACCGTGGTAACCAACCCCACTATTTTCTTGTTGTGTCTGGTCACCTTCTTTTTTTCTTCTTTAATTGTAACCCTAACCAACACAAGTCTACTTGGGTTTTTTCGGTTTTTGTTTGTCCAATTTTCTTCTAATTTTTATTTTTCTCTTTCTTTATATTTTTATCTTTTTTTTTAAATTCATGAATTTTTCCTTAAATCTGTGTACTTTTCAAATTCCTGCACTTTGTTTTCAAATCCGTGAACTTTTTTCCAAATCCGTCAACATTTTTTCAAGTACATGAACTCTTTTCAGCTTTTACAAACTTTCCTTTAAAGCCCGCAATTTTTTTCAAATTCAAGAATTTGTTTTATGAAAATTGATGAACTTTTTTTAAATCCATGAATGCTTGGGGCGCCCCCACAAGTGCCCGACGGGAGTGATGCAGTCGCCTCTTACATTTCATAAACATTTTTCTAAAAAAACATGTACAACTTTTAAACATGCGAGTCTTTTTCAAATATCACGATCAATTTTTTAAATGCTATGAACTTTTCTACAAATAATTCGAACATTGTTTTATATTTTCATGAACATTTTATAAAATTTCACAAAATATTTAAACATGTGAACATTTTTGTAAATATACGATTTTTTTGGTTAGATGATATGAAATATTTTTAAAATTAAGTTAACAAATTTGCACTACACTTTTTTTAATACACCGTGATTTTTTTAAAAAAATTAAGTAAATGCTATGTCTAGTTACCCTGAGACGGTACTAGCGCTCGCCTATAGAGTTCGCTCGAGTGGGCTAGTCCATTAGGAGCTGTGCACGTGTTTTTTTTCCCGAAGCTTCCCTGGACCGGCACAGACCGGTGTAGGAACCTTCCGCCCAGTATTGGGAAGGTTTTGCAAGTTTATTTTTTATTTATGTTTTTATCAGTTTATAATGAATTACTTTTTTTCAGTTTTCTCTTTTCTTTTTCTTTTTCAAATTTTCAAATACATGTCAACTTTTCTAAATTCAAGTTAATCATTTTCTCTATATAGGCTGGACATTTTCTAGACACATGTTAAATATTTTTTTCAAATACATGATGAATATTTATCTGAATACATGTTGACCATTTGGGAAAAGCTGACTTCTTTTAATACCCGATGAACATTATTAAACACAGGTTGAACTTTTTCAAAATCTTATGATTTTTTTTAAATTGTGCAAACATTTCAAAACAGTTTATGAACATTTATTGATAGAAGTTTGCGAAGTTCAGAACATGTATTCATTTGAAAGTAAGTTCACAGATTTAAAAAAAACTTCACAAATTCAAAAAAAGGAAGAAAAAAAACTTCACGAATTTAATAAAAAGAAAAATAAAATAGAAAAAATACGAAGAATAAAAGGCGAAACAAAACAAAAATAAAATAAAACCAGACCGAGAAGATGCCAACAAGAAGAATAAAAGAAGTAACTAGGCACAAAAAGTGAGTTGTCCCAGTTGATTACAACGGGTGAAAGTAGGCCGCACTTTAAGATGTTTTAATAGTAATTTAAAATGTCTTATATTTATTTACTGAGGGAGTATAGATTAACCAGATTATTTCGCTACTAAGGGACCTATGCCCCCCTCCCCCTAAAATTCTAAAGCATGGCCTAAAAGTTCATTTTTTTTCTACCGGTATAAGTTTGTTGGCTTTCAGGACGCGCTACTGGTGAAGAGCAAGACGCAGTTTGACAAGACTATGAGGTACACGACACCACCGACATCATTTGGGGCAACACCAAGCTGTTCTCCAGGGTTGTCACATTTTAGTTCTCAAGCTGATGCTTGCGAACTACAATGTGGTGACCGATAGGGTTGCAACTGACCAGACTGTGACATTGGCAGCGTGAGGGCATGTCAACAACGAGGACCTCAACAATATTGAGACGTAGCTTGATCGCCCGTGGATGAACCACACCCACGTCATGTTTATGCAGAGTTACCTCGGCGAGCTCATGGAGGGTACGGGCTGGGTGGACTGGAAGGGCTGGGCGCCCTTAAACAAGGATGATCAGGTGAAGTTGGCCGTCGTGACGTTCACCTGTAATACATGGAATACAGCAGCTATGGCCCCTGGCTACCTCCAAGGTGAAGCGTTGCGTCAAGTGGAGTGGCTGTCACCGCGTCATCCATGCGCGTGATGCTGCCAAGTACACCGTCGAGCGCTTCATCACCGGAAACCAGTGGTTGCCTGACCGCCAGGTCTTCTTCAAACCTGCAAGTAGCTAACTGGCTCAATCGCTCAGCAGCCAAGTGACTAGTACAACCTGCTCCGGATTATAAGACATTTGAATATTTTAATATAAATTATATATGGACTGAAATGAACGAACAAACACACTAAAATGTGTCTATATATAACCGATTTAGAAAAAAATAGAACATCTTAGAATTCAGAATGAAGGGAGTACGTCGGTATGCGGTATGATAACATAACGCTCCATAATGTGGACATGAATAGTGTGAGGTGGGGTGGGACCAAATCCCCACGGGCACATAAGTTCTGATTTTTGTTTCTCACCCCATCTGATAGGTGTGGCCCGTCAGGCTTATTTTTTAAAATGTCACGTCGCCCGGCCATGTTGTCCACATAGTTGTTGCCCACGTGGCAGTTGCACGGGTCAACTGTATGCCAACTAAGTGAAATGTGTATGTCAAGTCATACTAGCGACCATATTGAGGCGCTTAAGCTACTTTAGTAATTGTATTTAGGGTACTCTGAAGTACAATGACCAAAGTGAGACACGGACTCGAATCCAGTGACCATAGATGATTTTTTTTTTCTCTTTTGTTATCTTGCAAAAATATGTGGAAGCAGTCAATAATGGTCTTGTTGGGCAATAATGGGCATAGTTTGCTTTTCTTTGTAAATACAATAGCAATGTCAGTGAAAATGTGAGTGTAGGAACACCAACCTATCCATCTAAATACTTAACTATATATACGTTCTGAAGAATCTTAAGAATAACATGATGAAATAATTACCACTCTTGAATAACTTTATAGATTTGTTTCATGACCATTTTTCTGCCAGTTAGATGTGGTAGGCGATCCTTAGTATTGATCTTTGCTAGTGTTGTGCCAACATTCTTCATTTGTTTCAACATATGATTCTACGTGAACATAGATGCAGTAGTATTTGAATTTGTTATTATGATGGTACATGGTGCAGTTACGTCTAGTAAAACAACGTGCAAATATGTGTAGAATGTTGTCATCGTCATTGATTTAACAAAATCCTTATTTGCTTCAACCTGATGTTTTCTCTGACTTCTCGTTGAAGCGCTATCTCAGTGAGAAAACAGATTCTCAAATTTCTTTGCCTGACAGAGAACTTCCTCTCTTTTTTCAAAAAAGAGTGAATTTTATTGACTTAAAATGAAGCATCGAGAGGACACAAACACAATGAGCATACACCCGGCCTCTGTATATCTAGGATGCACACAGCCAATACCAACGCGCACACGCAAAAACAAGCCAACAATAGCATAGTCATATAAGACCAAAGCTATAAGTAGGCGAGGAAAAAAAAAGTAAACCCAAAGCTATTAGATATGTGGTCGGTAAACTACAACAATGACAATATCCGCACCAACCATCTCATGACACCACACATATGACAAAGTTTTTCAACAACAACGCCTTCAGGAAGGGAGCGACGCTCAAGCACTGTCGTCACCGGATCCTAGCACGCAAGGTCAGAATCTAGTTTTCACCCTAAAGAACCAGTCCGAGCATCTTCGAGCAATGCCTCCAAGAAGGTAACGACGTTAAGACGTTGTCATTGCCTGGTACAACCAACTCGGGTCAGACCAAGGCTTTTGCCCCGTAGCTCGAGACTGGGTGCTTAAGTAGCACCACCAACGATGTCGCTCATGTGTTGTCACCACCATTTTCCACGATCTCGGCAGCTACATGCGATGTGCAACCGCCGTCGCGGCACAACCATTCCTTTGTGTCAGAGCATCTCCAACAGCCGCACTAAACAAGCGCCGCGTCACAAAATAGGCCATTTTAGCGCGCGCGCAACCCGACGAGTGGCTCCAGCGGGCGCGCAATAACCGCGCGCACGGTATAAGGAGTTGGGCGCGCGGTCAGATACGCTATCTCGCGCGGTGTATTTGGGGCGCCCGGTTCCGCGCGCGGCACATTCGAGCGCTCGCGCCGCACTCTCTCCTCTCCTCCTCCTATGCCACGCGCGCGCCGGCGCCGGCGAACTGCACCCATGGACGGACGCGCTGGCACCCCACTCACCCCATTGTACAGCCGTGACCTCCCCACCGCCGCCGCCGCCGAAAACCCTAGCGCGGGGAGCGTTGGCGTCGCCACCGCCGGAGCTCCGCCGAGCATCGGCCTCGCACGCAGCCTCTTCTTGCCGCCGCGGATGACCACGGCGACGGGTGGCGTCGCGCCGGTGCCGTCCCGTGCCGCCGCCGCACCATGGAAGCTCCCCAATGCAGCGTGGCCGAAGAAGGGCAAAACATCCACGAAGAAGAACAAGACGGCGGACGGCTCCGGCAGCTCGAAGGCGAGGGAAAAGAAGCTTGCAGGGCGTTTGACGGGCACGGCGGCTACCGAAGCGCCGGCGAGCTCACTCATTGAGCCGGCCGCCGACGCGCACCACGTGTTCGATGAAATTCCCCCAAGGTAAAAAAAAATTCCAACTTTTATTTTCTTGTTATTTTTTCAATGCATCATATAGATAGCTTATTTGCATTGTTCAAAAAACTTTGTAGTCTCAACGATGATGCATACATGTCAATTATGGGTGTTGGCTCCAACAATTCGCATAGGTATCAAACCAATGACATCCATTTCCAAGACCATGAGTTCGAGGTGGACGAGGAGGGTGAGGGCATTGTCGATGCGCCGAAAGGAAGAGCAGGCAATTACACCAACAAAGATGACATCTTACTATGCAATACTTGGTTGCAAGTGTTGAGGGATCCATCCGTTGGAGGTGATCAAAGTAGAGATGCTTATTGGCGGCGGATGAAAGAACACTTTGATGCTCACAACGTGAGTGGAATTGACCGCTCCGAGAGATCACTTCGGTCTCGATGGTCGACAATCAACTCGGATTATCAAAAGTGGGCGGCTGCACAAAAGTCGGTTGACAAGTTGAACCCAAGTGGCAAAAATGAGGACGATAGAGTAAGTGGCATTTCATACATGTTCATCATACTTGTTTTTGGTGTCCGAAGTGCTAACTTGCTTTGTTTTCATGTAGTACAACATTGCACAAAACTTGTTCAAAGAAGAGGAGAGGACAACCAAGATGGGGAAGATCAAGAAAGGAAGGATCTTTACGTTGCCTCATTGCTATGAAGTGTTGAAGGATGATGAGAAATGGAAGAAGCGTGATGGTTTGGATGATTTGCATTTGAGCAACAAACGCAAGCGAACAATTGAGTTGAATGATGATGAGGAGGAGGAAGAGGATGATGCATCAAGTGATGATGACAAGAAAAGCCCCACACCCAACTCGGTTTCATACTCGAAGCCAAAACGATCGGATGGGTGCAAGAAAGACAAAACCGAAAAGAAGAAGAGGAAAGGAGATGATGAGCTCAAAAATGCTATGGAAGCTATTGTGAAGGCAAGAAAAGAAGCCAACAAGGTGAGGAAAATGGCAAGGAACCAAGATATGAAAGTGCGTTATATCGACTAGAGGGGGGGTGAATAGGCGATTTTTATGAATTCTTCACTGAGGAATTTGCTGGTGAGGAAATTCCTAAATGAAGAACTACTTGCAGCGGAATAAGTACTCAAAAGTAAACATAGCAGAACACACGCATAGTCATCATGATGAAATGAAGACAAGCATAGAGTACAAAAAGCGTAAACACATGATAACACAAGATGAAGATGGACAGACTAAAGAAATTGAACTGAGGAAATTTGGAAAGTCTTCAGTCAAAAGTCTTGAAACAGATATGAACAAGCACACAACAACAGAGATGAGGAAATGAAAGAGTTGAAGAAATAGAACCAGTAGGCTTGGTGAAGACAATGATTTGGTAGACCAGTTCCAACTGCTGTCTCAGTTGTACATCTGGTTGGAGCGGCTGAGTATTTAAACTCGAGGATACCCAGTCCCGGACACATAGTCCTCACCGTATTCTACTTGAGCTAAAGTCACATAGACCTCGCCCAAACACTCGTGGTAAGTCTTCAGGTGACTTCTGAACCTTCACAAACTCGGTCACCCGGCGATCCACAATTCCTCTTGGATGCTCTAGACCTTGACGCCTAACCGTCTGGAAGAAGCACAGTCTTCAAAGGAAACAAGCGTCGAATCCACGCAGGATCAATCTCTTTAGTGATGCTCAATCACTTTGGGGTTTGTAGGTTTGGGTTTGGGATTTCCTCACTTGATAATTTTCACTCAAAGTCCTCGGAGGATGGGTTGCTCTCAAATGACAAGTGTCAGTTTCTCTTGGAGCAGCCAACCAACTAGTGGTTGTAGGGGGCGGCTATTTATAGCCGGGGAGCAGCCCGACATGATAAGACATAAATGCTTTTGTCTGATATGACCGTTAGGTGGGTAGATATTTTGGGACAGCTGGCGCGTAGCACAGCAACGGTCGGAATATTTGACTCTCAAATACCTCAGGGCTATCATGTTCCTCACTTTGTAGGCAATCCGCACTGGCGAATTCCTAACTCAGTCAGAACAAATTCCTCATAGACCAGAAGAATTTTGTCTCTATCACTGAAGAATATGACTGAACTGTGCGAGATTTCCAATGGCTTCACTCGAAAGGATTGGTAGGTGTAGGATTTTGAGTTGAGCATCACATGGAAAATTTTCCTTAGTATTTCCTCGACCCCCTTTAACAGTACGGTGTTTCCTATGACTCAAAAAAGAGAAAATGAAATAGTAAAAACAAGAGTCTTCACGCTTCATGTTCCTCGAATGATTACCAAGTCTTCAAGGTCACACCAATTTCTTCACTTTCAAAGTCTTCAAAAAGTCTTCAGAAATCCAAAGTCTTCAGTCGAAGAACTTCATTTTTAGGGGTTGACTTTCTCTGTAAATATCAAACTCCTCGTAGACTTATAGACCTGTGTACACTCACAAATGCATCAGTCTCTTAACCTATAAGTCTTCAACACACCAAAATCACTAAGGGGCATTAGATGCACTTACAAGATGCCGCGGCCGAGGAGAGGAGGGTGGTGGCGGAGGAGAGGAAGGTGGCTTAGGAGGAGAGGAAGGTGAGCAATGAGGAGCGAACTAGATTGTTGGAATGGGAGAAACACTTGTTCTTCTTGGACACATCTAACCTCAATGAAGCGCAAAAAGAGTATGTCAATCTTGCCCGTGAAGAAGTGTTGATCCAAAAAAGAGCCATGATCCACACAATGGGTGGCGGTGGCCTTGGCGGCATGGGTGGCGGTGGCCTCGGCGCCATGGGTGGCGGTGGCCTTGGCGGCATGGGTGGGGGTGGCATTGGCGGTGGCCTTGGCGGCATGGGTGGCGGTGGCCTTGGCGCCATGGGAGGCATGGGTGGCTTCAGAGGTACCATGAGCGGTTTAGGCGCCATGGGAGGCATGAGTGCACCTCCGGCCGCCATGGGAGGCATGGGTGGCTTTGGAGCACCCTCCGACGCTATGGCCGCCATGGGAGGCGTGAGTTTTGCTTCTCTCATGGGAGGCATGGGTGCACCTTCGGCCGCCATGGGTGGAATGTCTTTCGATGTGCCTCCTCACACACATTCCCATAAAGATGCCGTTGAAGATCTTGCCAACACCGTCGGAGCTTCACGTGATGCGGTGCGTGATGAGGTGAGGGAGGAAGATTCATCTTCGGAGACGGAAGAATCGTCTTCAGAAGATGAGGACGAAGACGAGGAAGAGGATTGATGTGTCTTTCATTTGTGTCTTGAACTTTAGTTTGCATTTTGAACTTGGTTGGATGAACTTGTGGGCATGATTTTGAACTTGTGGGCATGAACTTTTATTCATTAACTTGTTTGTGTTAAATTTCACATGTTCATTGCATTTTGATGAATGTTTCAAACTTATTTTGTGTCCAAAATGCCATATATGTGAAATGCCCGGCAAGTCGCGCGCGCTGCATTTTCAGCGCGCTGCTGGAGCGGCGTGCGCTATGCATTTAGCGGCTGTTGGAGCCAGCGCTGGCGGCCGCGCTAAACCAGCCGAAGCGCGCGCGGCAAATAAGTTTTTTGCGCGTGGCGCAAAGCGTGGCTATTGGAGATGCTCTCAAGCCGTTGTCTGTAGTTTACACATCGCCGGAATCAACCACCGGATCTGGACGAAGAAACCTCACAAAGACTCTTTCGGCAGCCACCGCAATCCAGAGTGAGGCCGTTGCCGCAGCCTGAAGTTTTCACCACAGGGACCAACATGGACTAAGCATCGTCGTTCCGTCGCAAGGCTTTCGCATCATGGGATGGCAGTTGCCACTCCGATCGTTGTGGACTAATCCCAACCGGCTGTTGCCAGATCTGGTAGGACGTGGCCAGCCACCAACACGAGATGGAGCAATCTCCAGCCCAAACCTCACGAGAAGATACCTCTGGGGACGGGATCTGTCGGCCTCTCGCGGCTGCCACTAAGGCTATTCATGAGTAGGGACCTGCCCACTGGATCCGGGTCTGAGCGTGCTGACGAACAAGACCAGAAGCCAAGGAAGGTTGGGAGGGGGTGGGACAGTGCCCCGCCACCGTCGTCTACCATTGGACGGCCTCCTCCGGCGGCGGTGAGGATTCTAATTCTGGCCGACGGTTCTTTGGGTGGCGGCTGGGTGCGCCTCTAGAGTCGCTCAGGAGCGACACGGGGAGGCTCGGGCGCTTTAGAACTTCCTGTCTGGAAGCATACCTCCATCAATAAAAAATATTTATTCCCTCACTTCTATATTGCTCGGCCAAAATAGGATATCAAGATTAATTGTCGAAAGTTTGAGTCGCATTACAAAACTGCTTGACCTTGACCTAAGTTTCAACAGTTAATCAGGTAATGTTCCGTTTCCTCTTTACAACATGCAATTATTCAAAAACTTTAGTGTTGGTAGCAATGGCATTTTTAGACTGATACCATCTCACATTGGTTACGGAAAGCAACAGACTGGAGGTCTGATCCCTGCTTCGCTGGCCAATATGTCAAATGTTCAAGCGCTTGATCTTCCAAACAACTCGCTTCATGGCCCCATTCCATCTTTTGGGTCCTTGTTAAACTTGCGCCAGTTAGTATTAGGGAGGAACTTGCTAGAAGCACACAACTGGTTATTCCTTACATCTTTAGCAAATTGTTCAAAGTTGTCCTTGGAAGGGAATGCTTTGGATGGCAACTTACCTATAACCATCCAACCACATGTTGGTTCACGGCCAGTTCATTTGCGGCAGACACATCATTTATTAAGGCTTCGTTCGGATTTGTTACAAGGGAAAAGGTGATTGTAAAGACAAGAAAAGAAAAGAAAAGAAGAAAAGCAAACAACTTTCAAAAATAGACGAACTCAGGCATACAGGTGAGATAAGATAGTTGGTGAGACTGACCGACCATCATTCAATCATAATAAAGCAGCAAAAGAAAGGATTTTGAACAAGTCTGACTTCATATCGTCGTCCTTCCGGCACCGACACCGGCAGCTTCCATGAGGTCATCTATCAAGCGGTGCAGATCACGGTCGGAGGATCCTCCTTCCGCCACCGCGGCATGAACCTTAGCGGCCAGGCCCATGACTCTGCTCCTCGCTGCATCCCCCGGCCCTCCAGGCTGCATGAAGGTCGTCAATGCCGGTGCCACATCTTGGGCGGGGATTACCTCCTGCTCTTCGTGCCTCGTGCTTCGAACGCCGGCGCCGTCCGGCCACAGCCGCTCCCCGATCCCTAGGACCTCCGTCAGCAGCCTCTCGGTGATGAACTGCTCGAACACTATGGGCCATGTCAGCACCGGCACACCCGCCGCCACCGTCTCCAGGACGGAGTTCCATCCGCAGTGCGTCACGAAAGCCCCCACTGCCCGGTGCCCCAGGATAGCCCTTTGCGGAGCCCAGGCGGTGACCACCATGCCCCTGCCTCCAACACGCTCGCGCCACCGCTCCGGGGGAGACCACTTGTCCATCCTCACCACCCACAGGAACGCCATCCCTGAGGCCTCAAGCCCGAGAGCGAGCTCGTCCAGCTGAGCGTCGGAGACGTGGGCGAGGCTGCCGAAGCACACGTACACCACCGACCGGCTTGGCTTCGAGTCAAGCCAGTCGGTGTACCGTGAGTCGTCGGCTTCCGGTGACGACGGCAGTCGTAGTGACACGGGGCCTAGCATGTACGCACGCTTCGCGTAGCCATTGCCCACGTACATCCCGCAGTAATGCTCCTCCAGATCTGGCGATGTGTTGACGGCCAGCCCGAAGCAGTCACCTTGCACCGCATAGAGCCGGTCGAAGGTGGATTGGTCACCCTTCCGTTGGCTCCTCAAGTATTCCGGCAGCTCCACCGTGGGTACTCGTATCTCGGGGTCCGGAAACCGAGGGATGGTAGTCACCACCTCCGGCTCGCTGCTGGAAACGCGACCCAGTAGATGGCGCATCGCGAGTGTCGAGAAGGCGCCGATGACGTTGAACGTGACGCATGGCACGCCGAGCCCGTCGCAGACGCCGGCGTTCCACATGAAGTGCACGTCGGTGATGAGCGCGTCCGGCGACTGCGCCCTGATGAGCGTTTCCTGGACGGGGCGCATCAGCGTATCGCTCAACGCGGCCACATCGATGCGCCATGCATCGGCCTGCGCGGCCGTGCCGAGGTTCTCGACGCCCCTCGGGAGGCCGTCCACGGCCGGGAACGGGTACGTCGCCACCTTCACCGGTATGCCACTGCCGTTCTCGTACCGCTGGAGCAACGACCGGACGAACGACACGTTCGCCGGCGTCACCGCGATGGTGGCCTCTACGGCCTGTGGTCTGGCCGTCGCAAGGCTAACGGCGAGCTCGGTGAAGGGCCCGATGTGGCTGGAGGCGAAGAAGGGGATGAGGAGCACACGCAGCTTCTTGCTGCTGCCAGTGGTTTCCGTAGAGGCCATTTTCTTTGCAAATTACTACTGCTAGCGGAAAGTTAATTACCTGCCTGTGAACGGTATAAGTAGGAGTAGATGTTGGACTAGCCCTATTGCTCAGTGTCGATTGAAAGAATAAACTACTGCTGGTAGCTCAATGCACGCCTACCGCGTGGTGAAATTTTTAATGAGTAAATTACTATATATTCCATCTCATGTAGTAGCAAATCTTTGACATCTTGAAACAATCATATGTGGTGCTGGAAATCCAATTAGTGACACACCACCCACGATTGGAGGTGCTAGAATCCTTACACGATTGTCAATCTAGAAACACCGCTATCTATAGCATCTCCGCTCCGGATCCAGCTTGCCTGCTCCCTCCCCATGCTCCCATCCGTACTTTCACTTCATCCTGTGGTTTTTTTTTTCTTTTCTCTTTCTAATCTAATCATCTCCCCCTGATTTTAAGAGGGTGAGGCCGGGCCTTATTTTGTTCCAATCAAATCAAGCCACGTACACGAGAGCACGGATAGGCACACGCGAGGAGCAGGCAAGTCTCGTCTTTACTATTCGTACATTGAAGGAGTTGTCCCCATGTCCAACGCATTGAAGGCGTTGCCCCAAGTCCAGAATCTGCATGCAAATGGCGTCAGTACTAATTAAGCTGAAATTGAAGCATTGCATGCGATGGGTGTTTCCTTTTCCCACAGGCAGCCCCGACGTAGGATCCCCGCGTCGTGGAGGCCGCCAGTGGGCAGGCGCCCGATCGGAGGAGCTCCGCGCTGCCGGGCAGGTTTGTGTCTCTCTGCCGAGCAGCAAGGGAGGAATCTCCCGTCCCCGGTCGGTCGTACGTCTCCACGGTGCGGACACCATCGTCAAGCAGGCGATCGGCTCGGGATGCCCTGTGGCGTGGAGGCCATCGGCGGGCAGTTGACCGGGCGGAGAAGCTCCGCGCTGCTGGCCAGGTTCGTGCGGCCGCGGAGCGGAAAGGGAGGAGTCTCGCGTCGTCGGTCGAGCCTATGCCTGCACGGCGCGGACGCAGCCGTCAAGCTGGTGATCGGCTGGGGAAGCCCGGCGACATGGAGGCCGCCGGCGGGCAGTCGACCGGGCAGAGGAGCCTTGCGCTGTCGGCGAGGCGGGCGCCTCCACGGCATGGAAACCATCGCCGGGCAAGCGAACGGGCGGAGGAGCCTTGCGGCGCTGAATAAGGATGAATTATCTCTGCTCCTTTTTCGTTTAATGATTGATCACGCTTTGGTGATGTCTGATCCTACAGGAGAAAAAGATCAACCCATTGTTAGATAATTAATTCAAAGAAAGACCAGATCAAATAGATACTTTCCTGATCCTTGTGTTTGTACTAATGGCGCAATGCCCAGAATTCCAGCAAGCCAATCATTGAGCTGTTGCCGAAAATAAATGGAAAAACTATTTGCACCATGGCTCGATAGACGCCAGGCCCCAAGGTGGGCGCCAACTGTCGTGGGAACGATTCCGACAATAATAAGGTATAAGGCAATAGAGCATGTTCTATCGAGATGCATATGGGTGACACGGTGGTTTTAGCGAGTTCGGGCCTCTCACGGTGGAGATAACAACCCTACGTCTCGTGCTCCGGAGAGGCTTTGTTTTATCTGAGTATATATCCGGAGATTACAATGTGTGTGTGAGAGAGGAACGGATCCCCATGCCTGAGCTAAGTCGTGAGACTAATGGTGAAAAGAGAGAGAGGTGGAAGAAAAGAGCCCCTAGTCTAGTGGTGGGGTGGCTTATATAGAGTGCGCCATCCCATCACCCCTTATGTTACACGGTGGAGCATCAATGCCATAATGCCTGCACACTATAAAACCGTCATGCTGACTATTGGTCTTCGCAAATCCGAGTGAGTTACACGGACGAGTGGAATGAGCTCGTCGAGTGGAGTGCCGTGCTCCGAGTGGTTGTTGCCGTCCGAGTGACTTTCAAGCTGCGGTACATCTGGACGGTGATCTGGCCCAGGGGCCCAATACAAAGTGTACGGTGTCCATGGGTAGGGTATTTAGGCCAGGCCTGTTACCCTACCCCCAATACATGTCCTCGTCAACGTGCGCTTATGCATTCTGAGGTACAGGTGAGCAATAACAAGAAAATCTGGAAGGCAAGGATTCCACTAAAAGTTAAAATATTCATGTGGTATCTTCGTAGAGGTGCTGTGCTAATCAAAGACAACCTCGCACGATGCAACTGGCCAAAAAGTAAGAAGTGTTGTTTTCGTATTCATGACGAGACAATAAAACACCTGTTTTTTAATGCAAGTTTGTGCGTTCTACGTGGTCAGTCATCCAAATAGCGTCAAATTTGTATCCTCCCACAAGTGTTGCCAATATTTTTGGTCATTGGTTGGACGATATTTCAAATGGGTTCAAAACGCTAATAAGGGTGGGAGCGTATGCCTTGATATGGTCGCTTTGGCTATGTAGAAACGATTTGGTTTTTAATGACATAAATACTTCCCTTTGCAAGTTATCTTCCGTTGTACGCACTCGCTTCATATGTGGTCTATGCTACAACGTGCGGAGTACCAACCGCTATTCAAGGCGGTGTGTACGCGGTTGGAGGAGGTGGCTACAGAGGTTTTTATCCAACATGGATGACAGCATAATCTCCGGATAGGTCCATCAACCGTTTTGACATAGGCATCATGTTTCTTACTCTGTTTGTACACTACCTG
>NC_041383.1:52208774-52221311 GCF_002162155.2 Triticum dicoccoides
GGAGCCAATATGAGCATCCAGGTTCCGCTATTGGTTATTGACCGAGAATAGTTCTAGGTCATGTCTACATTGTTCTCGAACCCGTAGGGTCCGCACGCTTAAGGTTTCGATGATAGTTATATTATGAGTTTATGAGTTTTGATGTACCGAAGGAGTTCGGAGTCCCGGATGAGATCGGGGACATGACGAGGATTCTCGAAATGGTCAAGACGTAAAGATTGATATATTGTACGACTATATTCGGACTTCGGAAAGGTTCTGAGTGATTCGGGTATTTTTTGGAGTACTGGAGAGTTACGGGAATTCGCCGGGGAGTATATGGGCCTTATTGGGCCATACGGGAATAGAGGAGAGAGGCCAAAAGGAAGGAGGCCTGCGCCCCCCTTCTGGTCCGAATTGGACAAGGGGGCAGCCCCCTTTTCCTTCTCCCTCTCCTCCTCTTTCCTTCTCCAACAAGGAAAGGAGGAGTCCTACTCCCGGTGGGAGTAGGACTCCCCCCTTGGCGCGCCTCCTCCCTAGGCCGGCCGCCTCCCCCCTTGCTCCTTTATATACGGGGGCAGGGGGGCACCCCAAAGACACAACAACAATTGATCCTTGAGATCTATTAGCCGTGTGCGGTGCCCCCCTCCACCATAGTCCTCCTCGATAATATTGTAGCGGTGCTTAGATGAAGCCCTGCGACGGTAGAACATCAAGATCGTCACCACGCCGTCGTGCTGACGGAACTCTCCCTCGACACTCGGCTGGATCGGAGTTCGAGGGACGTCATTGAGCTGAACGTGTGCTAGAACTCGGAGGTGCCGTAGTTTCGGTGCTTGATTGGTCGGGCCGTGAAGACGTACGACTACATCAACCGCGTTGTTCTAACGCTTCCGCTTTCGGTCTACAAGGGTATGTAGATTACACTCTCCCCTCTCGTTGCTATGCATCACCATGATTTTGCGTGTGCGTAAGAAATTTTTTGAAATTACTACGTTCCCCAACAGGAACCGCATCACTCTAGCGAAGGACGGACAACCACAACCGGATTAACACCCTATGACGATAGCCTTTTGCCGTCGGCATAGGGCATGTACCGTCGGCCTACACCTATGCTGCTGGCCGCCGTCGGCATAGGCCCGTCGGCGTCGATCTCGACGGCGTAGTCTTGTCAGACCGTCGACATAGAAAGGTTGTCGGCGTAGGCTTATATCACGACAGCATACGTACGACCGTCGGCCCAAAAAATCACCAGACGGCAAGTTATGGTGCCGTCACCGGGCATAGCCAACCACGAGTGTCCACATGGCGGCGGTATGCCGACGGCCTGGCCGTCGGCATAGGTCTTCAATCTATGCCGACGGCCCAGCCATCGGCATAGCCAGCCGCTAGAAGCCACTAGAGGATGCCATATGGCATGGATATGGTCGTTGGCATACCCAGGCCGTCGGCATAACCATTCCACATGGCATCCTCTGGTTGCTTCTAGCGGCTCGCTATGTCGATGGCTGGGCCGTCGGCATAGGTCTTCCCTCTATGCCAACGGCCTGGCCATCATCATATCCATGCCACGTGTCGCGCGATGGTTTCTCCTAGCCTTGGCTATGCCGACGGCCAGGCCGTAGGCATAGCTCTATTCTGTTTTTCTTATTTTCTCTGTTTTTTTGAATTTTTGTTTAGACAACATTTAAATCCATATCAAAGCATATATAGACAGAAATATGAAAGATCAACATCATCATCATCATCATCATCTAAAGATCAACATCATAATCATCATCATCTAAAGATCATCATCATCGTCATCTAAAGATCAACATCATCATCTAAAGATCAACATCATAATCATCATCATCTAAAGATCATCATCATCGTCATCTAAAGATCAACATCATCATCTAAAGATCAACATCATCATCGAAACTTCATAGACATATGAGACATGCATGGACATCATCATCGTCATCTAAAGAACGCGCTAAGAAGTATGAAACATGGAAATATCATCGTTCAGTCGATAGTAGGGCTGCCGCCAGGATCAGCACCACTTTGCCAGATCGGAGTGACCGGGCTCTCTGAAGCAGGAGTCGATGCACATGTTCCCTACATGTTTTGAAAGAGATTGTAAGGGTAAATATGATAATATTGAATCAACTAGAACTAGTTGGCGAATAGTTAGGCAATGTACTAACCGGAGTCCCAGTGCCTAGCGCCACCCATTCATCAAACGTGGGCACGTGGGGGGATTCTCCTGAAGGTCGTGGTGGTGGGGTCCATTTGGTGGTGATTCCGTGCGGTTATGCATAGCCGACCACATAGCTTGTATGTTAGTTAACCAAGCAAACATGAAGGTCAGAAGCAATGAAACTGGAAAATTTAGGTTGGTTCTAAGTGGTCAAAACTAACCGCCATCATCTGATGGTTGTAATCCTCATTTGCCTTCACTCGTGGCAATTACTCCTGCACCTCGACATGCTTAAGATCGACAAAGGCCTTATATCCCTACAAAATTTAGGTTGTATCTAAGTGGGCAATGCTGAAAATAAAGTGAGAAAGTGAGAAGGAAAGTAGATAAGGGGGAAATACTTACAGCATGCTGGCTAGCTAAGCTAGGCTGCAAAAGGCCTGTACTGCCGATCGGGCTCGGGTTGGTACCTCAGAGCCGTGTGTAGGACACAGAAGGAGTGATCAAGCCATCAAAGCATGGGTAGCGGCCATGCTTCTTCGGCTGGATGGCCACCACCGCCGTCTTGCCGAGCTAAGACTGAACGGGGTTAGGAGCACCCGGACCAGGATGCAACCTCTCAAACGACTCCTTGTAAGCCTCCAGGTTCTCGATATTGCCGTAGTACCCGCTCTCGCCTTCCTTGTGATCACTCCATGCACGGGCCAACTTTCACGACTCGATGTCTGAGAGGGCCTCTTCAACTTGTCCTCCTATAACATCAAACATGAGTTAGCCATACATAAGAACATGATGGTAAAATGAAGAAAAAGAATTCATCATGCATATAGATATACCTTCATGGACTTGAAGCCCTAGTGGTTCCTGTTTCCTTGGCTGTGTGTTCCGTCTTTTCCACGGTTAGCCTGATTCTTGCTGCTCTTGGCAGCAAACTCTGCATCGTCACCGAGAGACCTATCCACCAAACTTGCCCATCCATCATCCTTTGTGTAGCACCAAGTAGGAATAACTTAAATAATGGAAGCATGACATGTCAGCACGAAACAATGAAATTGAC
This sequence comes from Triticum dicoccoides, assembly GCF_002162155.2. Classification (NCBI taxonomy): domain Eukaryota; kingdom Viridiplantae; phylum Streptophyta; class Magnoliopsida; order Poales; family Poaceae; genus Triticum; species Triticum dicoccoides. The sequence goes on from NC_041383.1 coordinate 52,211,996, forward strand.
TGCTTATATGTTGGAATGAAAAGTCTGTAATACTTACCTTCATGTACTGCTCCCTGTTCAGGGTAAGTCATTGCTTCTGTGCGTCTTTCTTGCTCATCTTTTGATGAAGGTAGGTGTGGTAGTAGTGCGAGACGGCAATACATCACACCTCGTATTGCAACTGACGAGCTTTCTTCTTCGCAGCCGCCAGCCTGCCCATTGGACTCGCCACTGCCTACGAGCACCTCTGAGAGACTCGGTCTCCTCCCACTAAACGCGCATCGCTAGAAATCTTGAAATAAATCCAGAAAAATGCAAGCATCAGGACTTGAACATTGGTGGGCTGGGGTATCAATGTCCTCATAACCATCCAACCGCAGGCTGATTCGCAAATCCTTATTCACACTACTAGGGAAAACGCTATACACAGAGGTATAGCAGTACCGTTGGTCAAAACTCGGCGCTAGCGCTACTTAGTAGTAGCGCTTGTTGCAAAACCACGCTACAACCATTATTAGCGCGTCTTCACAGAAAAGCGCTACTACTAAAATTCTCTCACTAGTGCCGGTAGGCTAGGAATAGTAGCAGCGCTTCTCCCAGAAGCACGCTACTGCTAAAAACATTGTAGCAGCGCGTTTCTTCTGTAGAGCACTACTGCTATGTAAAAGAAAATAAATAGAAAAATAAGTAGAAAAGTAAATGAAAATGAAAGAAATAGAAAAAGGAGAAATGAAAAAAAGAAAATGTAAAGAAAACAAAAGAAAAAGAAAAAGAAAACAGAAAGGGTTAGCTGCAGCGCGTTTCTCTGGAACACGCTATAGCTATCTTAGCTATAGCGCGTTTCAGCAAAACGCGCTACTGCTAGTTTGACTCAAATCCCGGCGGCCCTGGCTCGAAATTTCGCTAAGTCCTTTCCCCCATCTCTACTGCCCCCTGTCCCCCAACTGCTCCATCGCCGCCGTTGCCCTGCCGCGCGCCTTCGACCACACCGCCACCGCCCGAGGCCGCCTTCGACCACACCGCCGCCGCCCGCTGCCTTCGACCACACCGCCGCCGCCCGAGGCCGCCCCCTCGACCTCACAGCCGCTGCCCGAGACCGTCGTCGACCTCACTGTCGCCTCCCTCGAGCTCGCCGCCGCCGCCCTCGACCTCACCGCCGCTGCCCGAGCCAGAGTCTGCCCTTGCCGCCGACCGTAAGTCTATGCCTCTCCTGTCCCTACCCTCCTACTTCTCTCTGCTAGGGAAATTATATGTATGTGTTGATATTGTGTTGATGTTCATATGAACCCTAGATTTTTTTAGGGCAGTAGGCATTTTATAGCATTTAGGAAAAAATGATTTGCAATTTTTTTTAGGAAATTAGCTAGGGAAATTTTTATGAAAATTCCTAAACAGTAATTCCATTTAGCTTTAAACTAATAGAGGGTATATAAATAATAGTAGCATTTAGATTTAAATTAATAGAGGGTATAAACAAAAAACACTTAGCTATAAAAATATATTTTGACTACGGACCTGAATTTGTTCCAAATTTCATTCAAATGAAATTTGAATTATTTGGACTATGGACCTGAATATTTTTGAAGAAATTGGGTGTAGGTACTAAGGTCTTGCTGTGGAAATTCTGGTGAGGTCAAAAGGGTTAGAGAAAATGTAGTTCCTACACTTTTAGCTTTAGACAAAAAACAAAAGTATTTAGCTATAAATAAAAAAATAGTAGCTATGGCATTTAGCTATAAACAAAAAACAGAATTGTTTTTCTTTTCAAAAACTTGGTCAAACAGAACAGTAGCTATATGTCATTGATGTTCATTTGCATATTCCATTATTGTTGATTATATCTTTTCATTGAAGTGGCCATGTTATATGCAAATTCCTCAATAGTGTTTGCTCATGTTATATCTTTTCATTGAAGTTGTTCGATTGTGCCCAAGTGGCTTTGTTGTTTCCAGGGAATGATGCTGAGTGGCCTATGTTTTGCCGGAATGATGATTCATTTCTGTTCTGGCAAATTTCGGGTTCTCGATTTGTCCACTTTTTAGCAAAGGTCATGCCGAAATTTTTCGTGAATTTCGGCATGACTTGTGCTACAAACTAGGACATATCGAGTGCCCGGGATTTGCCGCACCAGGAAGGAGTCAACATTCCTGCAAAACAATAGTCCTTTTTTATGTCATTATTCATTTTATTAGGTCTAGAATTAATTGACTAGACTTAATCATAGGAAACATGGCTAGCAACGATGAAGGACAGGGTTCTGGTGATTGCGACGACGTCTACCGGGCGGCAGACGAATATTTTAGCCTTACCGACGATCAACCGATGTTGTTGCTGGGCCCACCGGTGGCATCGGGGACTGAGACCGACACGCAGACTGGTGCTGAGACTGAGACCGGCGCTGAGATTCAGACCGACATCCAGACCGGCGCTGAGACCGGTGCTGCCTCGGGGAGCGGAGCCGGTGTAGAAACAAAAGCAAAGAGGCAACGGGTTCCTAACAAACTCAGGACTACTAGACTGGTGGTCACGGAGGTGGACGGCGGCAATTTTGAGCCAAAGGCGCCCGAGGAAGCGCGCGTGTGCTACGGCAATCAAATAGGCTGCATCGTACGGACAACTGCCACCATCAATGATGAGAAACTACAGAAGATAGAAAATATGAGGAGCTCCCTCCTAAAGAAGTTTCACCAGATATTCTTGTTCCCGGGCCGGAATGAGAAGGATTATGAAGATCCGGATGAGGACCCGGCAATGAAGAAGATAAACAAACACGCCATGACCAAGTTTAGCGACGCGTTGGCTGCCTGGAAAAATCGAGTGAAAGCAAAGATCAACGACGGGGAACCCTACTCCGAGATTGTATAGGATAACCCGACAATCACGGAAGAGCAGTTTCAAATATTCAAGGACGCTTGCGAGGCCGAAGCTGCCAAAAAAAAGTCTAAGTACATGAAGGGGCTTCAAAAGAGGAACATTGGGAGCCACCACCTCGGAAGCCGTGGTTACAACGGAAAGAGGTCCAAATGGGCCAAGGAGGACGCGGAAGCCGCGAGTCTGGGCATCCCAGACCCCTTGGCGGATTTCACCGTCCCGCAGGAGCGTGACGTCCTGAGGGCCCGGCACCGTTGGGACCCAGTGAAGAAGGTTTACGAGACAACACCGGTCATTACGGAGTTCATGAGACTGCTGGTAATTTTAGTTTCTGATCAATTCGACTACACATGTTAGTCATATTTGTAAACGATCCTTGTGCCTTTTGCAGAGAGAGCAGCACCGGATTGTGGCCGAAAGCGACTCGCCGTCTGAGGCATTAGCGAGGCCCAAGTGGGACACTCCATTCAACCGGGCGTTGAACATATTGAAACGACAACCGGTGGATACTCGACCGTCGTATGGACGCGTGCACGGTGTCGGAGACGGCGCCACGTGGAAGAAGTACTACCGTGAGACCACGAAGGAGAGACAGGAAAGACGAAGGTTAACTGAAGAAAACATCGACTAGAAGGTTGAGATTGCGGTTGTGAAGAAATCATCTCAGACAGTCACAACAGCGGTAGCTGCCGCAAAACAGGTGGTTGCAGATTTGTCTACTTCCTTGGTGACGGGCGTTATCACTTGGACAAGGAAAAATCCAGAAAAAAATGCAGAGGACTTTCCCCTTGCTGACTTCTTGGGAGCACCTGCTCCCGCACCGGCTCTCGCACCGGACGTGCTCGGCGGTGCTTCGTCTTTGGCTGAGCTCGATGCCCTCACGGTATCTGTCACACTGGCCCCCTTCAATATAAATGTATAATCTCCCGTTTTCGTTGCCTTTCGGATGTCTCACGTCGCAGACTTTTCTTTGCAGGCCGACGAAACCCCGTGCACCATATTGTACACCATCGGCGACTAGAAGGTGGACGTGGGGAAGGCGACGATAATGAAGCCAAAGGAACCATTGTTCCACAGCCGGCCGATCCCCTCGAACGTCTTCAAGGTGTCCATGGCCAGTGTCGAACTGGGCCACGAGAATTTGCCTCCTCTAACACTACTGGTGGATGACGAGGAGACACCACAGCGGCTTGGTGATTGTTGCAATGGGTGGGTCCTATTGTGGCCAAAGAGTCTGCTTCGTCTGGAGGCGGCCGGGAGCACACCCACGAGCACGCAGCCTCAACAAGGTATGAACATCAACACCACACCTACCCAATTAGCGTCGGGTGTCGGGTTGGGTGATAGCGGACGGGGTAAGGAGGAGGCTCCATTAGTCGCTGATGATGTCACCATGGATGAGGATGAGGATGACGATGGCGCTGAACAGTATGTCTATACTGGCACCTCCTCAGGGTTTGAGCGTCATGAGTCGGTGCCTAAATTACCGTCTCAACGTATTATTGATGACCTTCCGGTAGTAAAGAAGTCTAGGAAGAGAGCGAGGAAAGGCAAAAAAGCTGATTCTATGATCCAGCCGCCTCAGCAGCCTCGGCTTCAGGACCGTATAGATATCCCCGATGCGGATAAATGGCATATCCCCGGTCAACCAATCCTACCTGCAACAGCGCTACGGCCAGATTCAGCGATCTAAGGAGACTTCATGACGATGTGCTGCGGGTAGAGAAAGGCCTCATCGCCTCGAAAGATCCAGGATACCCACTCTACGTGGTTAACATTCCGCGGCAAATGTCGTACGTCGACAACTTCCCCGCGGATAAGTTCTTCCTCCGATTCGCTTACATATTCGACATGTTTCACGTGAAGAAGCTGGATTTTACGTTTGTCCGCCTTTATGCCTTGCACATGAACTACATCATTGGGGTTGAGCAGATACGTCATATCTGTGACGCTGACCCATACTACATGCACAAGAGCTTCTTGGGAGTCTGTGCAGAGCAACGTGAATACGCGAGGGATTACATCGTCAGTTTCATGCTCACCAATAAGGACAAGGAGGCGATTCTCGTGCCTTATCACCCCGTGTGAGTCATCCGCGCTGCTATCCTTCCTTCGATTTCAATAATTCATTTGCGTGGTGGAGGCTAATTAATTTGAGGTGTACTTATTTTGCGCAGCGGCGGGCGCGCCGTCCTCATCATCATCTACCCCCGATTCTCCCACGCTCTTTACTTGGACTCGTCGAAGAAGATTCACAAAAAGGATTACACCCACATCAAAGATGTTCTCGACAGTGCTATGTTTTACTACCAAGCAAGGGGTGGGGAGGTTAGGGACAAGAAGAGAAGGGGCGGCAGGGCCGCCTTCAGCCATAAGACCGACTTCTGCTGCATCCAGCAACCGAACGATTCTCTTAATGATGGATTCTATGTCCTACACCACATGCTGGAGTACAGACGGGATCACCAGAACCTTCACATGTCACCTAGATCTGGCGATGCCCATATTCTGCAATGGGGAAAGGACATAGGAGATATCGAGGATCATCAACTTCGAGCTGAGTTCTATAAAATCCAGCGTGAACTTGCCCAAATCATCATGAAAGAGGTCGTCGGAAAAAAGGGATGTTCTACGGAGAAGGAAAAATGTCGCGGGAAGACGTCCGAACTTGGATAGCCTCTCAGCGTCTCGACATGAAGCCTTTCACTAAGCTCAGGGACTATCTCCCTGACCTCGATGGATAGCACGGCATGTTGGAGTGATTGTCGTTATATGACAATGTGTCTGTTTAGTCCATACTTTCTGTATGACAAAACTTTGAGTTATGCATAGTGAAACTTTATTTGTGATGTAATTAAACCGTCCTCCTCCTCGACTAGCGAAGATCACTCTAATTAGGGCATTTTGGGTACGATATAACTTTGTTATTTATGCTTATGACATGTTGTTTCTATTTTTGTCAAGTCTGTCTCTTTCTGTTGCTCAACTATATATGTTGCATATCATCAACTCATGTGATGATGCAGGTGCATAGATCATCGATGGCGAAGAAGTGCTACGCCAGGAGTATATATACGATGAGTGGCCGGAGTGTCAGGCCCAGGTGTTGCCGGTTTCCGGTTTCCGAGCGACAGGCAGTAGTTAGTTTAGATTCACGCTAATGCGAGAGAGGGATACGAACTCATGTACTCAAAGTGATAGCTCTTCTCGCGTATGCCATTGTTTAGATGGATGACGATGTATTTGCAACTAATCAAGGACTTGTATCGCTATTTTCGAGATGATGATGAGAGACCACTTTGTGTTGGATGATGATTATGATGAGACTATTTGTATGTATATGCTAAGATTACATTCGTGGTCTCGCAGGCATTTGTATGTGTATCATGATGACATTTCTATGTGCTAAAGATTCTTCTATAAAGCCTGTTCAAATACAAAACAAATATGCCCAAAAAAAACCCTGTTAAATTAGCAGTAGCGAGTGTATAGAAGTTAGCAGCAGCGCCGCTATCGCAGTAGCGTGTTGCTGCAAAGGGCGCTAGAGCTACTAGCAGTAGCATGCTCCCAGTAACCACGCTGCTGCTACACTTGTGTAGCAGTAGCGCCGGTGACCACGCGCTACTGCTATATGTTAGCTGTAGCGCCTTATTAGTAGCGCCCCACCATGCGCTACTGATACACCTAAAACCCGCGCTGCTGCTAGCCTTTTCCCTAGTAGTGTCACTACAACAAGTAAAATGCCACCATATTAACTCTTTATTTTATCTCCAACAAAAAAATTGCAGGGAATTTCTACAGTTATTGTTGCCATCAACCTTCTTGTAAATAAGTCACATGATTTTTTGCCTTGTTAGAAGAGAGATTATGAGGCGATTTGGAGCATGGAAAAGAAGAGGTGATCATTCTATGTTCGGAACTTCACAAATCCTTATTTAGGAACATTCATGAAAAACATCTTGTTTCCTGATTCTTCATAAACATTTCTGAACTTTCTTTTTAGTTTCTTGTTTTTTCAGGGCTTTTTTTCCAAAAAAAAATTATATCCATTTTTCCTTTCTTATCTTTCATGATTCCTGAAATAAATCTTCCTTTTCAAAACACATTTCCCTTTTTCATATTTCCTATTTTTCTCTTTTTTGTTGCTTTTGTTTTCACTACTAATACAGTGTGACGCCCCCGATTGAATCGTACACTAATCATGCACGCAAACGTGTACGATCAAGATCAGGGACTCACGGGAAGATATCACAACACAACTCTAAAACATAAATAAGTCATACAAGCATCATAATACAAGCCAGGGGCCTCGAGGGCTCGAATACAAGTGCTTGATCATAGATGAGTCAGCGGAAGCAACAATATCTGAGTACAGACATAAGTAAACAAGTTGCCATAAGATGGCTAGCACAAACTAGGATACAGATCGAAAGAGGAGCAGGCCTCCTGCCTGGGATCCTCCTAACTACTCTTGGTCGTCGTCAGCGGCCTGCACGTAGTAGTAGGCACCTCCAGAGTAATAGTCGTCGTCGACGGTGGCGTCTGGATCCTGGGCTCCAATGTCTGGTTGCGGCATCCAAGAAGAAAAGGAAAACAGGGGAAAAAGGGAGCAAAGCAACCGTGAGTACTCATCCAAAGTACTCGCAAGCAAGGAGCTACACTACATATGCATGGGTAAATGTGTAAAGAGGCAATATGGGTGGACTGAACTGCAGAATGCCAGAATAAGAGGGGGATAGCTAGTCCTATCAAAGACTACGCTTCTGGCAGCCTCCATCTTGCAGCATGTAGAAGAGAGTAGAGTGAAGTCCCCCAAGTAGCATCGCATAGCATAATCCTACCAGGCGATCCTCCCCTCGTCGCCCTGTGTAAAAGCGATCACCGGGTTGTCTGTGGAACTTGTCGAGGTTTTTGTATACGAAGGTCACTGTCAGATGATAATTCAACAAAGGATCTGACGTTCCATAACAAAGCTGATGTGAGCATCAGCACACAACAGAGGAAGAAAACAATGCTGCAAGGACATTGGATTATAGAAACAACCGACTAATTCAAAGCTCAATTGCAAAGGAATTATGATTTCCAAATGAAGGGAGCAGGAGAAAACACTCTGATTAAGGATGGATAAGTTGAGTAGGCTTAGCGATACTATTGATGATAATTTGATTGGTCGAGATCCGGCTCATGTTTAAAATGACGTCCGAGCCGGAAGGATGAATTCTGGGTTGGATTGATGACTGCGAGCATTCTCAAACATATTGGATCAAAGACTCAAAATGACGGTGACAAAGGATGCTCGTGAATATTGCTAGACACATGGAAAGTAACCATAATGCAAGCAGACAAGAATTTCTAGAGCCATAGGCTGCAGAGGATTCTCGAAAGATCGGATTATAATTTGAAGAATTTTGTGAAACACCTGAACAACTGGGGAGAAACAAATCCTCGGTAAGGGTGAGCATTAATTTGTAGATGTATTCGGGCGACAAGGAACTGCAAGGCAGTAGGCACAAATGGTTATCAAAACAACGACGAGTATTTTGGGGTATTTTGTAATAACAAGACCAACTGGGGATGAATGTAAGAATAACAACTGCATGTAGTTATCCACCAGGGTTGACGGTGGAAGGGGAATTGCCAACGCGATGAACACAAGTTCTCGGGTTAACAACGCGATGCCCAGCCCGTTTGGGCGCTTGCCCAGGACGACAGGGGCCGGGCGACGGCCAGAGACGAGGCCGCAGCGAGGGCGCTGCGGGCGGTCAACGGCGAGCGGCGCCAACGAAGCATGGCGCCGGTGATGTAGAGCAGCAACAGGGGGTTGGCCACGACGCGGGGGCGCGGGCAGCACGAGGAGCAGGGAAGGCAACGGAGCCGAGGGCGCCGGCGACGGGGCGCGTGAGCGGGGTCGAGCGCTGGCACGCGCATACTAGGCGGCAGCGAGGAGAGACATCGCGAGCTCGCGCGAAGTCAGCAGGCATGCGGCCAAGGTGTTGGAGGGACCGTGGCGGGCGGTGCGAGTGCGCGCACAGGAGCAGAGCTCCGGTGTGGCCACGAGAGGAAGCGGGGCGAGGGAGAGAGGAGGCCGGGGCCTCACCGTTTTTATGTAGGGACAAGGCAGCGGGGCGCGATGTGGTTTACGGTGACGACAGCGATGGGGAGGCAGCCCGGTGGGGAGGAGGAAGTAGGCCGGTGAGGTAGTCCGGCGAGGTCCTCGGGCGGCGAGGTGGCTGCGGCGGCAGCCGACGGGGTCGAGTCCCCAAGCCCCGATCCGATCTGGATTGGGGGAAAGAGGGGAGAGGCGTGGACGGGGTCTGGCGAGCGTCTGGCGACGGGGGATCGTCGGGGTAGGCAGCGGGGCGCCGAGCGCCGAGGTTGTTGCCCTGATCCAGAAGGGGACCGGGGAGCGAGGAGAGAGGGGAGTGGGGTTTCGTCACCAATCCAGATCGGATCGGGACGGGGAGAG
>NC_041383.1:52221708-52240728 GCF_002162155.2 Triticum dicoccoides
TTTCTTTTCTCTCTTTTTCTTGGTTTGCTCGTTTTCCTTTTCTTTCTTTTTTTTCAATATCTTTTCTGTTTATTTTTACCTTTGTTTTATAAATTATAAATCTAGCCCCTAAATTAGTACTAATACTTATGACACTACCACAACTGATTTGGCACCCTAAACAATTAGTTTATATTTGTTTAGTATTTAAAAGACATTTAATTAGTTTTACTGCAGTTTTTATTAATTTAGTGCTTTTAACTACTTTATAAAAATATTTTTTCTCTACCATAATTACCTACGCATTATTTGTCACTTCCCGAACATTTTAGTTTTAAAGTTTGAAAACTTTTGATGTTTTCCTTGATTTTAAATTCGAAGTTCGAACTGGGTTTCTAACCGACACAAGTTTATCAACAGTAACCAAGGTTATGTGGCATCATTAGTAGAGGTTCACTGTAGCTTAATTATCCGGGTGTCACAATTCTCCTACACTACAAGAAATCTCGTCCCGAGATTTAAGAGGTGGTGAAAGGGGGGAAGGTTTGGTAACGAATCTAGCAGGTCTTCTCATGCTGGCTTGCTCTTCTCGAAGAGGCCGGTCCAATACATTGATGTCTTCATTTCTCTGCTTCAGGTCATCATGATGAAGTCGGCGTCCTTTCTTCAGGAACTCCATCATACTTACGAAAGAATAAAGGGTGGGAATTCTGGGAGAATGGACCTCGGCAAGGTTGACTATCGGGTTGACAACATCGAGGAAGGTGGCGGAAAGGAACTCTCGAATCGTAACAAGAAAATAAAGTTTCTGCAATTTGATCGCAGAGACAAATATTTGAGTTACGAGTTTGGTTTTCAATTAAAACAATGTGGAATAGTTTCACAAACTCATGCCACCTAGAACACCACAATGCAATGGTGTGTCCGAACGTCGTAATCGTACTTTACTAGATATGGTGCGATCTATGATGTCTCTTATCGGTTTACCACTATCGTTTGGGGGTTATGCATTAGAGACAGCTGCATTCACGTTTAATAGGGCACCATCTAAATCCGTTGAGACGACACCGTATGAACTATGGTTTAACAGTAAACCTAAGCTGTCGTTTCTTAAAGTTTGGAGTTGTGAAGCTTATGTGAAAAAGTTTTCACCTGATAAGCTTGAACCCAAATCGGAGAAGTGCGTCTTCATAGAATACCCAAAGGTAACTATTGGGTACACCTTCTATCACAGATCCGAAGGCAAGTTATTCGTTGCTAAGATGGATCCTTTCTAAAGAAGAAGTTTCTCTCGAAAGAAGTGAGTGGGAGGAAAGTAGAACTTGATGAGGTAATTGTACCTTCTCCCTTATTGGAAAGTAGTTCATCACAGAAATCAGTTCCAGTGATTCCTACACCAATTAGTGAGGAAGTTAATGATGATGATCATGAAACTTCAGATCAAGTTACTACCAAACCTCGTAGGTCTTCCAGAGTAAGATCCGCACCAGAGTGGTATGGTAATCATGTTCTGGAAGTCATGTTACTAGACCATGATGAACCTACTAACTATGAGGAAGCGATGATGAGCCCAGATTCCACGAAATGGCTTGAGGCCATAAAATCTGAGATATGATCCATGTATGAGAACAAAGTACGGACTTTGATTGACTTGCTCGATGATCAGCAAGCCATGTTAAATAAATGGATCTTCAAGAGGAAGACGGACACTGATAGTAGTGTTACTATCTACTAAGCTCGACTTGTTGCGAAAGGTTTTCAACAAGTTCAAGGTATTGAATACGATGAGATATTCTCACTCGTATCGTAGCTTAAGTCTGTCTGAATCATGTTAGCAATTGCCACATTTTATGAAATCTGGCAAATGGATGTCAAAACTGCATTCCTTAATGGATTTATTAAAGAAGAGTTGTATATGATGCAACCAGAAAGTTTTTGTCAATCCTAAAGATGCTAACAAAGTGTGCAAGCTCCAGCAATCCATCAATGGACTGGTGCAAGCATCTCGGAGTTGGAATATACGCTTTGATGAGTTGATCAAAGCATATGGTTTTATACGGACTTTTGGAAAGACCTGTATTTACAAGAAAGTGAGTGGGAGCACTACAACATTTCTAATAAGTATATGTGAATGACATATTGTTGATCGGAAATAATGTAGAATTATTCTGCAAAGCATAAAGGAGTGTTTGAAAGGAGTTTTTCAAAGAAAGACCTCAGTGAAGCTGCTTACATATTAAGCATCAAGATCTATTGAGATAGATCAAGACGCTTGATAAGATTTTCAATGAGTACATACCTTGACAAGATTTTCAAATAGTTCAAAATGGAACAGTCAAAGAAAGAGTTCTTGCCTGTGCTGCAAGGTGTGAAATTGAGTAAGACTCAAAGCCCGACCACGGCAGAAGATAGAAAAAGAATGAAAAGTCATTCCCTATGCCTCAGTCATAGGTTCTATAAAGTATGCTATGCTGTGAACCAGACCTATTGTATACCTTGCTCTGTGTTTGGCAAAGGAATACAATTTTGATCTAATAGTAGATCACTGGACAACGGTCAAGAATATCCTTAGTGAGGACCAAGGAAATACTTCTCGATTATGGAGGTGATAAAAGAGCCCGTCGTAAAAAGTTACATTGGTGCAAGCTTTTACACCGATCTAGATGACTCTAAGTTTCAATCTGGATACATATTGAAAGTGGGAGCAATTAGCTAGAGTAGCTCCATGCAGAGCATTGTAGACATAGAATATTTGCAAAATACACACGGCTCTGAATGTGACAGACCCGTAGACTAAACTTCTCTCACGAGCAAAACATGATCATACCTTAGTACTCTTTGGGTGTTAATCACATAGCAATGTGAACTAGATTATTGACTCTAGTAAACTCTTTGGGTGTTGATCACATGACGATGTGAACTATGGGTGTTAATCATATGCAGATATGAATATTGGTGTTAAATCACATGATGATGTGAACTAGATTATTGACTCTAGTGCAAGTGGGCGACTGAAGGAAATATGCCCTAGAGGCAATAATAAAGTTATTATTTATTTCCTCATATCATGATAAATGTTTATTATTCATGCTAGAATTGTATTAACCGGAAACATGGTACATGTGTGAATGCATAGACAAACATATAGTCACTAGTATGCCTCTACTTGACTAGCTCATTAATCAAAGATGGTTATGTTTCCTAACCATAGACATGTGTTGTCATTTGATTAATGGGATCACATCATTAGGAGAATGATGTGATTGACATGACCCATTCCGTTAGCCTAGCACTTGATCGTTTAGTATATTGCTATTGCTTTCTTCATGACTTATACATGTTCCTATAACTATGAGATTATGCAACTCCCGTTTACCGGAGGAACACTTTGGGTGCTACCAAACGTCACAACGTAACTGGGTGATTATAAAGGAGTACTACAGGTGTCTCCAAAGGTACATGTTGAGTTGGCGTATTTCGAGATTAGGTTTTGTCACTCCGATTGTCGGAGAGGTATCTCTGGGCCCTCTCGGTAATGCACATCACTATAAGCCTTGAAAGCAATGTAGATAATGAGTTAGTTACGGAATGATGCATTATGTAACGAGTAAAGAGACTTGCCGGTAACGAGATTGAACTAGGTATTGGATACCGACGATCGAATCTTGGGCAAGTAACATGCCGATGACAAAGGGAACAACGTATGTTGTTATGCGGTTTGACCGATAAAGATCTTCGTAGAATATGTGGGAGCCAATATGAGCATCCAGGTTCCGCTATTGGTTATTGACCGAGAATAGTTCTAGGTCATGTCTACATTGTTCTCGAACCCGTAGGGTCCGCACGCTTAAGGTTTCAATGACAGTTATATTATGAGTTTATGAGTTTTGATGTACCGAAGGAGTTCGGAGTCCCGGATGAGATCGGGGACATGACGTGGAGTCTCGAAATGGTCGAGACGTAAAGATCCATATATTGTACGACTATATTCGGACTTCGGAAAGGTTCTGAGTGATTCGGGTATTTTTCGGAGTACTTGAGAGTTACAGGAATTCGCCGGGGAGTATATGGGCCTTATTGGGCCATACGGGAATAGAGGAGAGAGGCCAAAAGGAAGGAGGCCTGCGCCCCCCTTCTGGTCCGAATTGGACAAGGGGTCAGCCCCCTTTTCCTTCTCCCTCTCCTCCTCTTTCCTTCTCCAACAAGGAAAGGAGGAGTCCTACTCCCGGTGGGAGTAGGACTCCCCCCTTGGCGCGCCTCCTCCCTAGGCCGGCCGCCTCCCCCCTTGCTCCTTTATATACGGGGGCAGGGGGGCACCCCAAAGACACAACAACAATTGATCCTTGAGATCTATTAGCCGTGTGCGGTGCCCCCCTCCACCATAGTCCTCCTCGATAATATTGTAGCGGTGCTTAGGCGAACCCCTGCGATGGTAGAACATCAAGATCGTCACCACGCCGTCGTGCTGATGGAACTCTCCCTCGACACTCGGCTGGATCGGAGTTTGAGGGACGTCATCGAGCTGAACGTGTGCTAGAACTCGGAGGTGCCGTAGTTTCGGTGCTTGATCGGTCGGGCCGTGAAGACGTACGACTACATCAACCGCGTTGTTCTAACGCTTCCGCTTTCGGTCTACAAGGGTACGTAGATTACACTCTCCCCTCTCGTTGCTATGCATCACCATGATCTTGCGTGTGCGTAGGAATTTTTTTGAAATTACTACGTTCCCCAACAGGAACCGCATCACTGTAGCGACGGACGGACAACCACAACCGGATTAACACCCTATGACGATAGCCTTTTGCCGTCGGCATATGGCATGTACCGTCGGCCTACACCTATGCTGCTGGCCGCCTTCGGCATAGGCCCGTCGGCGTCGATCTCGACGGTGTAGTCTTGTCAGACCGTCGACATAGAAAGGTTGTCGGTGTAGGCTTATATCCCGACAGCATACGTACGACCGTCGGCCCAAAAAATCACCAGACGGCAAGTTACGGCACCGTCACCGGGCATAGCCAACCACAAGTGTCCACGTGGCGGCGGTATGCCGACGGCCTGGCCGTCGGCATAGGTCTTTAATCTATGCCGACGGCCCAGCCATCGGCATAGCCAGCCGCTAGAAGCCACTAGAGGATGCCACATGGCATGGATATGGTCGTTGGCATACCCAGGCCGTCGGCATAACCATGCCACATGGCATCCTCTGGTTGCTTCTAGCGGCTCACTATGCCGACGGCTAGGCCGTCGGCATAGGTCTTCCCTCTATGCCAATGGCCTGGCCATCAGCATATCCATGCCACGTGTCGCGCGATGGTTTCTCCTAGCCTTGGCTATGCCGACGGCCAGGCCGTAGGCATAGCTCTGTTCTGTTTTTTTATTTTCTCTGTTTTTTTCAATTTTTGTTTAGACAACATTTAAATTCATATCAAAGCATATATAGACAGAAATATGAAAGATCAACATCATCATCATCATCATCTAAAGATCAACATCATAATCATCATCATCTAAAGATCATCATCATCGTCATCTAAAGATCAACATCATCATCTAAAGATCAACATCCTAATCATCATCCTCTAAAGATCATCATCATCGTCATCTAAAGATCAACATCATCATCTAAAGATCAACATCATCGTCGAAACTTCATAAACATATGAGAAATGCATGGACATCATCATCGTCATCTAAATAACGCGTTAAGAAGTATGAAACATGGAAATATCATCGTTCAGTCGATAGTAGGGCTGCCGCCAAGATCAGCACCACTTCGCCAGATTGGAGTGACCGGGCTCTCTGAAGTAGGAGTCGATGCACAGGTTCCCTACATGTTTTGAAAGAGATTGTAAGGGTAAATATGATAATATTGAATCAACTAGAACTAGTTGGCGAATAGTTAGGCAATGTACTAACTGGAGTCCCAGTGCCTAGCGCCACCCATTCATCAAACGTGGGCACGTGGGGGGATTCTCCTGAAGGTCGTGGTGGTGGGGTCCATTTGGTGGTGGATCCGTGCGGTTATGCATAGCCGAACACATAGCCTGTATGTTAGTTAACCAAGCAAACATGAAGGTCAGAAGCAATGAAAGTGGAAAATTTAGGTTGGTTCTAAGTGGTCAAAACTAACCGCCATCATCTGATGGTTGTAATCCTCATTTTCCTTCACTCGTTGCAATTACTCCTCCACCTCGACATGCTTAAGATCGACAAAGGCCTTATATCCCTACAAAATTTAGGTTGTATCTAAGTGGGCAATGCTGGAAATAAAGTGAGAAAGTGAGAAAGAAGGTAGATAAGGGGGAAATACTTACAACATGCTGGCTGGCTAAGCTAGGCTGCAAACGGCCTGTACTGCCGATCGGGCTCGGGTTGGTACCTCGGAGCCGTGTGTAGGACACAGAAGGAGTGATCAAGCCATCAAAGCACGGGTAGCGGCCATGCTTCTTCGGCTGGATGGCCACCACCGCCGTCTTGCCAAGCTAAGACTGAACGGGGTTAGGAGCACCCGGACCAGGATGCAACCTCTCAAACGACTCCTTGTAAGCCTCCAGGTTCTCGATATTGTCGTAGTACCCGCTCTCACCTTCCTTGTGATCACTCCATGCACGGGCCAACTTCCACGACTCGATGTCTGAGAGGGCCTCTTCAACTTGTCCTCCTATAACATCAAAGATGAGTTAGCCATACATAAGAACATGATGGTAAAATGAAGAAAAAGAATTCATCATGCATATAGATATACCTTCATGGCCTTGAAGCCCTAGTGGTTCCTGTTTCCTTGGCTGTGTGTTCCGTCTTTTCCACGGTTAGCCTGATTCTTGCTGCTCTTGGCAGCAAACTCTGCATCGTCACCGAGCCACCTATCCACCAAACTTGCCCATCCATCATCCTTTGTGTAGCACCAAGTAGGAATAACTTAAATAATGGAAGCATGACATGTCAGCACGAAACAATGAAATTGACTGCTTATATGTTGGAATGAAAAGTCTGTAATACTTACCTTCATGTACTGCTCCCTGTTCAGGGTAAGTCATTGCTTCTGTGCGTCTTTCTTGCTCATCTTTTGATGAAGGTAGGTGTGGTAGTAGTGTGAGACGGCAACCCATCGCACCTCGTATTGCAACTGACGAGCTTTCTTCTTCGCAGCCGCCAGCCTGCCCATTGGACTCGCCACTGCCTACGAGCACCTCTCAGAGACTCGGTCTCCTCCCACTAAACGCGCATCGCTAGAAATCTTGAAATAAATCCAGAAAAATACAAGCATCAGGACTTGAACATTGGTGGGCTGGGGTATCAATGTCCTCATAACCATCCAACCGCAGGCTGATTCGCAAATCCTTATTCACACTACTAGAGAAAACGCTATACACAGAGGTATAGCAGTAGCGTTGGTCAAAACTCGGCGCTAGCGCTACTTAGTAGTAGCGCTTGTTGCAAAACCATGCTACAACCATTATTTAGCAGTAGCGCGTCTTCACAGAAAAACGCTACTACTAAAATTCTCTCACTAGTGCCGGTAGGCTAGGAATAGTAGCAGCGCTTCTCCCAGAAGCACGCTACTGCTAAAAACATTGTAGCAGCGCGTTTCTTCTGTAGAGCACTACTGCTATGTAAAAGAAAATAAATAGAAAAATAAGTAGAAAAGTAAATGAAAATGAAAGAAATAGAAAAAGGAGAAATGAAAAAAAAGAAAATGTAAAGAAAACAAAAGAAAAAGAAAAAGAAAACAGAAAGGGTTAGCTGCAGCGCGTTTCTCTGGAACACGCTATAGCTATCTTAGCTATAGCGCGTTTCAGCAAAACGCGCTACTGCTAGTTTGACTCAAATCCCGGCGGCCCTGGCTCGAAATTTTGCTAAGTCCATTCCCCCCTCTCTACTCCCCCCTGTCCCCCAACTGCTCCATCGCTGCCGTTGCCCTGCCGCGCGCCTTCGACCACACCGCCACCGCCCGAGGCCGCCTTCGGGCACACCGCCGCCGCTCGCCGCCTTCGACCACACCGCCGCCGCCCGAGGCCGCCCCCTCGACCTCACAGCCGCCGCCCGAGGCCGTCGTCGACCTCACTGTCGCCTCCCTCGAGCTCGCTGCCGCCACACTCGACCTCACCGCCGCTGCCCGAGCCAGAGCCTGCCCTCGCCGCCGACAGTAAGTCTATGCCTCTCCTGTCCCTACCCTCCTATTTCTCTCTGCCAGGGAAATTATATGTATGTGTTGATACTGTGTTGATGTTCATATGAACCCTAGGTGTTCATATGAACCCTAGATTTTTTTAGGGCAGTAGGCATTTTATAGCATTTAGGAAAAATGATTTGCAATTTTCTTAGGAAATTAGCTAGGGCAATTTTTATGAAAATTCCTAAACAGTAATTCCATTTAGCTTTAAACTAATAGAGGGTATATAAATAATAGTAGCATTTAGATTTAAATTAACAGAGGGTATAAACAAAAAACACTTAGCTATAAAAATATATTTTGACTACGGACCTGAATTTGTTCGAAATTTCATTCAAATGAAATTTGAATTATTTGGACTATGGACCTGAGTATTTTTGAAGAAATTGGGTGTAGGTACTAAGGTCTTGCTGTGGAAATTTGGGTGAGGTCAAAAGGGTTAGAGAAAATGTAGTTCCTAGACTTTTAGCTTTAGACAAAAAACAAAAGTATTTAGCTATAAATAAAAAAACAGTAGCTATGGCATTTAGCTATAAACAAAAAACAGAATTGTTTTTCTTTTCAAAAACTTGGTCAAACAGAACAGTAGCTATATGTCATTGATGTTCATTTGCATATTCCATTATTGTTGATTATATCTTTTCATTGAAGTGGCCATGTTATATGCAAATTCCTTAATAGTGTTTGCTCATGTTATATCTTTTCATTGAAGTTGTTCGATTGTGCCCAAGTGGCTTTGTTGTTTCCAGGGAATGATGCTGAGTGGCCTATGTTTTGCCGGAATGATGATTCATTTCTGTTCCAGCAAATTTCAGGTTCTCGATTTGTCCACTTTTTAGCAAAGGTCATGCCAAAATTTTCCGTGAATTTCGGCATGACTTGTGCTACAAACTAGGACATATCGAGTGCCTGGATTTGCCGCACCAGGAAGGAGTCAACATTCCTGCAAAACAATAGTCCTTTTTTATGTCATTATTCATTTTATTAGGTCTAGAATTAATTGACTAGATTTAATCATAGGAAACATGGCTAGCAACGATGAAGGAAAGGGTTTTGGTGATTGCGACGACGTCTACCGGGCGGCAGACGAATATTTTAGCCTTACCGACGATCAACCGATGTTGTTGCTGGGCCCATCGGTGGCATCGGGGACTGAGACCGACACGCAGACTGGTGCTGAGACTGAGACCGGCGCTGAGATTCAGACCGACATCGAGACCGGCGCTGAGACCGGTGCTACCTCGGGGAGCGGAGCCGGTGTAGAACCGAAAGCAAAGAGGCAACGGGTTCCTAACAAACTCAGGACTACTAGACTGGTGGTCACGGAGGTGGACGACGACAATTTTGAGCCAAAGGCGCCCAAGGAAGCGCGCGCGTGCTACGGCAATCAAATAGGCTGCATCGTACGGACAACCGCCACCATCAATGATGAGAAACAACAGAAGATAGAAAATATGAGGAGCTCCCTCCTAAAGAAGTTTCACCAGATATTCTTGTTCCCGGGCTGGAATGAGAAGGATTATGAAGTTCCAGACGAGGACCCGGCAATGAAGAAGATAAACAAACATGCCATGACCAAGTTTAGCGACGCGTTGGCCGCCTGGAAAAATCGAGTGAAAGCAAAGATCAACGACGGGGAACCCTACTCCGAGATTGTATAGGATAATCCGACAATCACAGAAGAGCAGTTTCAAATATTCAAGGAGGCTTGCGAGGCCGAAGCTACCAAAAAAAAGTCTAAGTACATGAAGGGGCTTCAAAAGAGGAACATTGAGAGCCACCACCTCGGAAGCCGTGGTTACGGCGGAAAGAGGTCCAAATGGGCCAAGGAGGACACGGAAGCCGCGAGTCTGGGCATCCCAGACCCCTTGGCGGATTTCACCGTCCCGCAGGAGCGTGACGTCCTGAGGGCCCGGCACCGTTGGGACCCAGTGAAGAAGGTTTACGAGACAACACCGGTCATTACGGAGTACATGAGACTGCTGGTAATTTTAGTTTCTGATCAATTCGACTGCACACGTTAGTCATATTTGTAAACGATCCTTGTGCCTTTTGCAGAGAGAGCAGCACCGGATTGCGGCCGAAAGCGACTCGCCGTCTGAGGCATTGGCGAGGCCCAAGTGGGACACTCCATTCAACCGGGCGTTGAACATATTGAAACGACAACCGGTGGATACTCGACCGTCGTATGGACGCGTGCACGGTGTCGGAGACGGAGCCACGTGGAAGAAGTACTACCGTGAGACCACGAAGGAGAGAAAGGAAAGACGGAGGTTAACTGAAGAAAACATCGACAAGAAGGTTGAGATTGCGGTTGAGAAGAAATCATCTCAGACAATCGCAACAGCAGTAGCTGCCGCAAAACAGGTGGTTGCAGATTTTTCTACTTCCTTGGTGACGGGCGTTATCACTTGGACAAGGAAAAATCCAGAAAAAAATGCAGAGGACTTTCCCCTTGCTGACTTCTTGGGAGCACCTGCTCCCACACCGGCTCCCGCACCGGCTCCCGCACCGGACGTGCTCGGCGGTGCTTCGTCTTTGGCTGAGCTCGACGACCTCACGGTATCTGTCACACCGGCCCCCTTCAATATAAATGTATAATCTCCCGTTTTCGTTGCCTTTCGGATGTCTCACGTCGCAGACTTTTCTTTGCAGGCCGACGAAACCCCGTGCACCATATTGTACACCATCGGCGACCAGAAGGTGGACGTGGGGAAGGCAACGATAATGAAGCCGAAGGAACCTTTGTTCCACAGCCGGCCGATCCCCTCGAACGTCTTCAAGGTTTCCATGGCCAGTGTCGAACCGGGCCACGAGAATTTGCCTCCTCCAACACTACTAGTGGATGACGAGGAGACACCACAGCGGCTTGGTGATTGTTGCAATGGGTGGGTCCTGTTGTGGCCAAAGAGTCTGCTTCGTCTAGAGGCGGCCGGGAGCACACCCACGAGCACGCAGCCTCAACAAGGTATGAACATCAACACCATACCTACCCAATTAGCGTCGGGTGTCGGGTTGGGTGATAGCGGACGGGGTAAGGAGGAGGATCCATTAGTCACTGATGACGTCGCCATGGATGAGGATGAGGATGACGATGGCGCTGAACAGTATGTCTATACTGGCGCCTCCTCAGGGTTTGAGCGTCATGAGTCGGTGCCTAAATTACCGTCTCAACGTATTATTGACGACCTTCCGGTAGTAAAGAAGTCTAGGAAGAGAGCAAGGAAAGGCAAAAAAGCTGATTCTATGATCCAGCCGCCTCAGCAGCCTTGGCTTTAGGACCGTATAGATATCCCCGATGCGGGTAAATGGCATATCCCCGGTCAACCAATCCTACCTGCAACAGCGCTACGGCCAGATTCAGCGATCTAAGGAGACTTCATGATGATGTGCTGCGGGTAGAGAAAGGCCTCATCGCCTCGAAAGATCCAGGATACCCACTCTACGTGGTATACGTTCCGCGGCAAATGTCGTACGTCGAGAGCTTCCCTGCGGATAAGTTCTTCCACCCATTCGATTACATATTCGACATGTTTCACGTGAAGAAGCTGGATTTTATGTTTGTCCGCCTTTATGCCTTGCACATGAACTACATCATTGGGGTTGAGCAGATACGTCATATCTGTGTCGCTGACCCGTACTACATGCACAAGAGCTTCTTGGGAGTCTGTGCAGAGCAGCGTGAATACGCGAGGGATTACATCGTTAGTTTCATGCTCGCCAATAAGGACAAGGAGGCGATTCTCGTGCCTTATCATCCCGTGTGAGTCATCCGCGCTGCTATCCTTCCTTCGATTTCAATAATTCATTTGCACGGTGGAGGCTAATTAATTTGAGGTGTACTTATTTTGCGCAGCGGCGGGCGCGCCGTCCTCATCATCCTCTACCCCCGATTCTCCCACGCTCTTTACTTGGACTCGTCGAAGAACATTCACAAAAAGGATTACACCCACATCAAAGATGTTCTTGACAGTGCTATGTTTTACTAGCAAGCAAGGGGTGGAGAGGTTAGGGACAAGAAGAGAAGGGGCGGCAGGGCCGCCTTCAGCCATAAGACCGACTTCTGCTGCATCCAGCAACCGAACGATTCTCTTAATGATGGATTCTATGTCCTACACCACATGCTGGAGTACAGACGGGATCACCAGAACCTTCACATGTCACCTAGATCCTGCGATGCCCATATTCTGCAATGGGCAAAGGACATAGGAGATATCGAGGATCATCAACTTCGAGCTGAGTTCTATAACATCTAGTGCGAACTTGCCCAAATCATCATGAAAGAGGTCGTCGGGAGAAAAGGGATGTTCTACGGAGAAGGACAAATGTCGCAGGAAGACGTCCGAACATGGATAGCCTCTCAGCGTCTCGACATGAAGCCTTTCACTAAGCTCGGGGACTATCTCCCTGACCTCGATGGATGGCACGACATGTTGGAGTGATTGTCGATATATGACAATGTGTCTGTTTAGTCCATACTTTCTGTATGACAAAACTTTGAGTTATGCATAGTGAAACTTTATTTGTGATGTAATTAAACCGTCCTCCTCCTCGACTAGCGAAGATCACTCTAGTTAGGGCATTTTGGGTACGATGAACTTTGTTATTTATGCTTATGATATGTTGTTTCTATTTTTGTCAAGTCTGTCTCTTTCTGTTGCTCAACTATATATGTTGCATATCATCGACTCATGTGATGATGCAGGTGCATAGATCATCGATGGCGAAGAAGTGCTACGCCAGGAGTATATATACAATGAGTGGCCGGAGTGTCAGGCCCAGGTGTTGCCGGTTTCCGGTTTCCGAGCGACAGGCAGTAGTTAGTTTAGGTTCACGCTAATGCGAGACAGGGATACAAACTCATGTATTCAAAGTGATAGCTCTTCTCGCGTATACCATTGTTTAGATGGATGACGATGTATTTGCAAGTAATCAAGGACTTGTATCCTATTTTCGAGATGATGATGAGAGACCACTTTGTGTTGGATGATGATTATGATGAGACTATTTGTATGTATATGCTATGATTACATTCGTGGTCTCGCAGGCATTTGTATGTGTATCATGATGACATTTCTATGTGCTAAAGATTCTTCTATAAAGCCTGTTCAAATACAAAACAAATGTGCCCAAAAAAAACCCTGTTAAATTAGCAGTAGCGAGTGTATAGAAGTTAGCAGCACCGCCGCTATAGCAGTAGCGCGTTGCTGCAAAGGGCGCTAGAGCTACTAGCAGTAGCATGCTCCCAGTAACCGCGCTGCTGCTACACTTGTGTAGTAGTAGCGCCGGTGACCACGCGCTACTGCTATATGTTAGCTGTAGCGCCTTATTAGTAGCGCCCCACCGTGCGCTACTGATACACCTAAAACCCGCGCTACTGCTAGCCTTTTCCCTAGTAGTGTCACTACAACAAGTAAAATGCCACCATCTTAACTCTTTATTTTATCTCCAACAAAAAAATAGCAGGGAATTTCTACAGTTATTGTTGCCATCAACCTTCTTGTAAATAAGTCACATTATTTTTTGCCTTGTTAGAAGACAGATTATGAGGCACTTTGGAGCATGGAAAAGAAGAGGTGATCATTCTATGTTCGGAACTTCACAAATCCTTATTTAGGAACATTCATGAAAAACATCTTGTTTCCTGATTCTTCATAAACATTTCTGAACTTTCTTTTTAGTTTCTTATTTTTTCAGGGCTTTTTTTCCAAAAAAATATCCATTTTGTCCTTTCTTATCTTTCATGATTCCTGAAATAAATCTTCCTTTTCAAAACACATTTCCCTTTTTCATATTTCCTATTTTTCTCTTTTTTATTGCTTTTGTTTTCACTACTAATACAGTGTGACGCCCCCGATTCAATCGTACACTAATCATGCACGCAAACGTGTACGATCAAGATCAGGGACTCACGGGAAGATATCACAACACAACTCTAAAACATAAATAAGTCATACAAGCATCATAATACAAGCCAGGGGCCTCGAGGGCTCGAATACAAGTGCTTGATCATAGACGAGTCAGCGGAAGCAACAATATCTGAGTACAGACATAAGTAAACAAGTTGCCATAAGATGGCTAGCACAAACTGGGATCCTCCTAACTACTCCTGGTCGTCGTCAGTGGCCTGCACGTAGTAGTAGGCACCTCCAGAGTAATAGTCGTCGTCGACGGTGGCGTCTGGATCTTGGGCTCCAACGTCTGGTTGCGGCATCCAAGAAGAAAAGGAAAACAGGGGAAAAGAGGGAGCAAAACAACTGTGAGTACTCATCCAAAGTACTCGCAAGCAAGGAGCTACACTACATATGCATGGGTATATGTGTAAAGAGGCAATATGGGTGGACTGAACTGCAGAATGCCAGAATAAGAGGGGGATAGCTAGTCCTATCAAAGACTACGCTTCTGGCAGCCTCCATCTTGCAGCATGTAGAAGAGAGTAGAGTGAAGTCCTCCAAGTAGCATCGCACAGCATAATCCTACCCGGCGATCCTCCCCTCGTCGCCCTGTGGAAAAGCGATCACCGGGTTGTCTGTGGAACTTGTCGAGGTTTTTGTATACGAAGGTCACTGTCAGATGATAATTCAACAAAGGATCCGGCGTTCCATAACAAAGCTGATGTGAGCATCAGCACACAACAGAGGAAGAAAACAATGCTGCAAGGACATTGGATTATAGAAACAACCGACTAATTCAAAGCTCAATTGCAAAGGAATTATGGTTTCCAAATGAAGGGAGCAGGAGAAAACACTCTCATTAAGGATGGATAAGTTGAGTAGTCTTAGCGATACTATCAATGATAATTTGATTGGTCGAGATCTGGCTCATGTTTAAAATGACGTCCGAGCCGGAAGGATGAATTCTGGGTTGGATTGGTGACTGCAAGCATTCTCAAACATATTGGATCAAAGACTCAAAATGACGGTGACAAAGGATGCTCGTGAATATTGCTAGACACATGGAAAGTAACCATAATGCAAGCAGACAAGAATTTCTAGAGCCATAGGCTGCAGAGGATTCTCGAAAGATCGGATAATAATTTGAAGAATTTTGTGAAACACCTGAACAACTAGGGAGAAACAAATCCTCGGTAAGGGTGAGGATTAATTTGTAGGTGTATTCGGGCGACAAGGAACTGCAAGGCAGTAGGCACAAATGGTTATCAAAACAACGACGAGTATTTCGGGGTATTTTGTAATAACAAGACCAACTGGGGATGAATGTAAGAATAACAACTGCATCTAGTTATCCACCAGGGTTGACGGTGGAAGGGGAATTGCCAACGCGATGAACACAAGTTCTCGGGTTAACAGCAAAGACTATCTTTAGGGTCTTCTGGTGCAGCAGGCGATCATCTGTAGTAAGGGGCTCTCCGGGTGGATGTGATCACGAGATCCTAGTGTTAGCGTTAGTAAAACCATTTTAACCCGAATAGAAGAGAGATCAGAGTCTCGGAGTATAGACGAGGAATAAAAGATCCTACTACCACCCAATGGCGACGTGGGCCTACAAGCCACACAGCCATGTTAGTAAAAAGTTTACAATGACTAGACTCGACTTCGACTAAGGAGTGTGGAAGGGGGATTCCTACAGGCAGTTGGCTCTGATACCAACTTGTGACACCCCCGATTCAATCATACACTAATCATGCACGCAAACGTGTACGATCAAGATCAGGGACTCACGAGAAGATATCACAACACAACTCTAAAACATAAATAAGTCATACAAGCATCATAATACAAGCCAGGGGCCTCGAGGGCTCGAATACAAGTGCATGATCATAGACGAGTCAGCGGAAGCAACAATATATGAGTACAGACATAAGTAAACAAGTTGCCATAAGATGGCTAGCACAAACTGGGATACAGATCGAAAGAGGCGCAGGCCTCCTGCCTGGGATCCTCCTAACTACTCCTGGTCGTCGTCAGCGGCGTACACGTAGTAGTAGGCACCTCCAGAGTAATAGTCATCATCGACGGTGGCGTCTGGATCCTGGGCTCCAACGTCTGGTTGCGGCATCCGAGAAGAAGAGGAAAACAGGGGAAAAGAGGGAGCAAAGCAACCGTGAGTACTCATCCAAAGTACTCGCAAGCAAGGAGCAACACTACATATGCATCGGTATATGTGTAAAGAGGCAATATGGGTGGACTGAACTGCAGAATGCTAGAATAAGAGGGGGATAGCTAGTCCTATTGAAGACTACGCTTCTGGCAGCCTCCATCTTGCAACATATAGAAGAGAGTAGAGTGAAGTCCTCCAAGTAGCATCGCATAGCATAATCCTACCCGGCGATCCTCCCCTTGTCGCCCTGTGGAAAAGCGATCACCGGGTTGTCTGGGGAACTTGTCTGGGTGTGTTTTATTAAGTCTCCGGTTTTAGTTGTCATAAGGTCAAGGTACAACTCCGGGTTGTCCTTTTACCGAGGGACACGACTATTCGAATAGATAAACTTCCCTGCAGGGGTGCACCACATAACCCAACATGCTCGATCCCATTTGGCTGGACACACTTTCCTGGGTCATGCCCGGCCTCGGAAGATCAACACGTCACAGCCCCACCTAGGCACAACAGAGAGGTCAGCATGCCGGTCTAAATCCTATGCACGCAGGGGTCTGGGCCCATCGCCCATTGCACACCTACATGTTGCGTACGCGGCCGGAAGCAGAACTAGCCCCCTTAATACAAGAGCAGGCTTACATTCCAATCCGGCGCGCGCCGCTCGGTCGCTGACGTCAAGAAGGCTTCGGCTGATACCACGACATCGAGTGCCCATATCTTTCCCACGTAGTTAGTTAGTGCGTATAGGCCAGTGGCCAGACTCAAATAAATACCAAGATCTCATTAAGCGTGTTATTATGAAGTAACCACGGACGCCGACCAGGGCCAGGCCCGCCTCTCGCGTAGGCGGTCTCAACCTGCCCTGTCACTCTGCCTTAAAGTAACAGTCGAGAGCCGTCGGGAACCCAGGCCCTCCTCTACCGGGATGGAGCCACCTGTCCTACCAGCCCCCACATCGGAATCGCCTGCGGGTACTCTACGAGCTGACCCGACTTTAGTCACCATCTGTAAAGTATATGTATGTATAGTATATACCTGTGATCACCTCCCCAGTGATCACGACCCAATAGTATAGCAAGGCAGACTGACAAGAATGTAGGGCCAATGATGATATACTAGCATCCTATACTAAGCATTTAGGATTGCGGGTAAGGTATCAATGACTGTAGCAATAATGACAGGCTATGCAACAGAATAGGAGTAACCGAACAGTAACATGCTACACTACTCTAATGCAAGCAGTATAGAGAAGAATAGGCGATATCTTGTGGTCAAGGGGGGGGCTTGCCTGGTTGCTCTGGCAAGAAGGAGGGGTCGTCAACATCGTAGTCGAACTAGGGGTCGCCAGCAGTCTCGGGGTCTACCGGAAAGAAGTAACGGAAGGGGAACACAATAAATAACAGAGCAATCAAAGCATCACAAAGCGTAACATGGCAATATGCGGTGCTAGGTGTGCCCTAACGCGGTAGTAGGTGATACCGGTGAAAGGGGGAAACATCCGGGAAAGTATCCCCGGTGTTTCGCGTTTTCGGACAGATGAACCGGAGGTGAAATGTTGCAGGTTCACTATGCTAGGGACGCGTGGCGGATGAACAGGCTGCATATATGGATTCGTCTCGTCGTTCTGAGCAACTTTCATGTAATAAGTTTTTCCATCCGAGCTACGGTTTATTTTATATTAATTTTAAAAAATTTAATCATTTTTAGAATTTATTTAATTATTTTAAATCATTATTATCCCGGATAGTGTATGCTGACATCAGCATGACATCAGCAGTCAACAAGGTGTTGACTGGGTCAAATTGACGTGTGGGGTCCGTTAGTCATTGACTGTTTAGTTAAATAACAATAGTTAATTAGGTTAATTAGAAAGTTAATTGGTTAATTAAGCGACATTAGTTAAGTTAATTAATTATTAAATTAATTAATTAATTAATTATTCTTTTTTTACTTAACAGGGGCGTGGGGCCCCCTAGTCAGTGGCCCAGAGGGCCACCGCGGGGCGGGTGCTAGCGGGCGATGATGCCCAGCCCGTTTGGGCGCTTGCCCAGGACGACAGGGGGCGACGGCCAGAGACGAGGCCGCAGCGAGGGCGCTGCGGGCGGTCGACGGCGAGCGGCGCCAACGAAGGGTGGCGCCGGTGATGTAGAGCAGCAATAGGGGGTTGGCCACGACGCGGGGGCGCGGGCAGCGCGAGGAGCAGGGAAGGCAACGGAGCTGAGGGCGCCGGCGACGGGGCGCGTGAGCGGGGTCGAGCGCCGGCACGCGCTTACTAGGCGGCAGCGAGGAGAGACGTCGCGAGCTCACGCGAAGTCAGCAGGCATGCGGCCAAGGCGTTGGAGAGACCGTGGCGGGCAGTGCGAATGCGCGCACATGAGCAGAGCTCCGGTGTGGCCACGAGAGGAAGCGGGGCGAGGGAGAGAGGAGGCCGGGGCCTCACCGTTCGAAGTAGGGACAAGGCAGCGGGGCGCGAGGTGGTTTACGGTGACGACAGCAATGGGGAGGCAGCCCGGTGGGGAGGAGGAAGTAGGCCGGTGAGGTAGTCCGGCGAGGTCCTCGGGCCGCGAGGTGGCTGCGGCGGCAGCCGACGGGGTCGAGTCCCCAAGCCCCGATCCGATCTGGATTGGGGGAAAGAGGGGAGAGGCGTGGACGGGGTCCGGCGAGCGTCTGGCGACGGGGGAACGTCGGGGTAGGCAGCGGGGTACCGAGCGCCGAGGTTGTTGCCCCGATCCAGAAGGGGATCGGGGAGCGAGGAGAGTGGGGAGTGGGGTTTTGTCACCAATCCAGATCGGATCGGGACGGGGAGAGGG
>NC_041383.1:52240941-52251483 GCF_002162155.2 Triticum dicoccoides
CGTTTTCCTTTTCTTTCTTTTTTTTCAATATCTTTTCTGTTTATTTTTACCTTTGTTTTATAAATTATAAATCTAGCCCCTAAATTAGTACTAATACTTATGACACTACCACAATTGATTTGGCACCCTAAACAATTAGTTTATATTTGTTTAGTATTTAAAAGACATTTAATTAATTTTACTGCAGTTTTTATTAATTTAGTGCTTTTAACTACTTTATAAAAGGATTTTTTTCTCTACCATAATTACCTACGCATTATTTGTCACCTCCCGAACATTTTAGTTTTAAAGTTTGAAAACTTTTGATGTTTGCCTTGATTTTAAATTCGAAGTTCGAACTGGGTTTCTAACCGACACGAGTTTATCAACAGTAACCAAGGTGATGTGGCATCATTAGTAGAGGTTCACTGTAGCTTAATTATCCGGGTGTCACGATTCTCCTCCACTACAAGAAATCTCGTCCCGAGATTTAAGAGGTGGTGAAAGGGGGGAAGGTTTGGTAACGAATCTAGCAGGTCTTCTCATGCTGGCTTGCTCTTCTCGAAGAGGCCGGTCCAATACATTGATGTCTTCATTTCTCTGCTTTAGGTCATCATGATGAAGTCGACATCCTTTCTTCAGGAACTCCATCGTACTTACGAAAGAATAAAGGGTGGGCATTCTGGGAGAATGGACCTCGGCAAGGTTGACTATCGGGTCGACAACATCGAGGAAGGTGGCGGAAAGTAACTCTCGAATCGAAACTTAAGAAAATATCGAGAGCAAAGTAAGGAGGTATCCTGAGAAGTTTCGAGCGGGCAGGCAATCGTTCGATGCCTGTTATAGGCCGTGAAAGGGTCAAAGCAACGGGAATAAGTATTATGTCCGATATCAGACCTGAAGGTGGCTCATGAATTACATACGAGGTCACGCGCGAGGAACAACCTTGGGAACAGGGGGTGTACAGGAGAGTCAGGTTTCGATCCTGTGGAACTGTGGGTTATGGGCCCATCATGTGGGTTAAAAGTAGGGAGGGCGGAGATGTCTTGCGTGATCATGCAAGCAAGGTATGTCAGAGGGTAGCCTGCCAGTTATGTCGGCAACAACAGCGATACCAAGGGCGAGGGACGAAGAGAACCATTTTCCTGCTCATTGAACGAGGCGGACCAATAGGCAAAGTTCTCGTCCATCGGTGGTTACCAGGATGCGATCGACAAATGCAACAGGGCCTTATTAACACGGTTTTACACCAAGGTGTTTACGTAAGCAGAAGAATATTACTGCTTAGATCATATGGATCACCAGGAAGGTTAAACAAATCAATGGAAAGGAAAATGTGATCATCCGATCAAACAGAATAGTGGAAAGGAGAATGTGTTTGACACATATACTAGGGGTACTAGTAGAATGCCCGCGTGTTGTTGCGGGCTTTTGAAATATTTTGCTGAAGTTATATAAACATAATGTTACATGTATAGAAAAGATAGTCATTAACAATTAGATAATAATTGAAATATACTTAACTTAACTTGCAATGTAATTAAGTTGATTACAATATAATTTGACCATGTATTGTATACATAAAGAGCGTTGATCTAATTATTAATGTTTTACGAATTAATATCTGTTTGATGCATTTAATATATTCTCACACAATATAAAGAAAAAAAGTTATCTTTAGGATATTTTAGCAAGTATAGTAAAAAAATCTTGATCACCTCATAACCATCCTGCAAAAGTAATATATCTATTTAGTACGAATATGTAAGGTCAACAAATGTGCAACAGAGAATACTCAACGTGCAAATCGGATGAACCAATTGTTAACCGTTTCACGAGAGCACAAAATCAAAAGAAAATAGCCAGACACATACCTGTAATTTCCTAAATCAGTAGTATATCTTGAATATAGTGAAAACAAAAATAAATGATTGTATCTCAAATATTAAGACAATGAAAAAATTATCTATCCATATTTGTTCGAATACCAACAAAAAATATAAATTGCCATCTAGATATATCCGAATTTCAGCTGGGTCATGCAATTTTTAGTGCTTCATTGAATTCTCTCGTGAATCTTTGTAATGTCACTAAATACTTCGGTGTTTCAATCTCTAGCGACTATGATGTATCGATAAGATCCAGAATATATACACAGTGCATTTTTTTGTCGCTGACGTATCAGATTTATCGACCGATGAATACATATAGAAGATAAATCTACATTTGGTAGCTATTAGAAACCATAAATCATTACAACAATGCACAAGAGACCTTACTTACCAAGTTGCATGACAAGATGTTGTGCTATCAAACAGTGTTGTCAACATCTGAATATTTGGCTTCACACAGAAATCTCTCCCCTTACAGCCGCCCGCCCATCCGCTCCTGTCCCCGTCGCCTCCTTTCCAAAAACGACGTAGCCGCATCCTCCTCGTGCTTCCATGGCATCGACAGACCCCTCCTCTTCCCACTATCTCGCCTCCCCACCACTGGTCGAGCCCGTCCCTTATTATCCCCATAATCGACCATCTCTCGACAATGTCACCCAGAACCTCCTCTCCCCGCCACGGCATCGCCGGCCTCCTCCCCTGCCGACAACCTCTCACACCGCAACATTGGCACCGAGCCCTCGTGCCCATCGACCTGGCATCCTGGTCAATCCAATCCAGGTGGTCTATACAGAAGGGCTCACTGTTGACGGCGCCCTTGTCGTCTAAATCACGCACAAAGGTGTGATGCCACGAGGAGGGATGGTGCCCTTGTCGACTACATAGGGCACAACGGTGTGACACGGCGAAGAGGAGGGACAACGCCCTCGTCATCCACATGCGGCACATTGATGTGACGCCGCGAGGAGAGACAGCGCCATCGGTGTTTAGATCGGGCACAACAGTGTGACGCGGCTATGAGGGGCGGCAAGAAGGAAAAACTCCCTTGTCATCTAAATCGTGTCGTGTTTGTTTCCTGCCGTAAATCTTCATCTTGTCTTCCTCATCTCATCTCCGCTCATCACTCGACTTGGCTCTACTCCATGTATCTCCGCCATAGCATGTCATTTTTCATCACATCCTAAATATCCCCATTACCAGATGTATGTGTAGATAAAGTAGACATTTTGTTCATCGAATAAAATTGCAAATCTAGGGGAATTTACCTTAGCTTAAAGGACAAGGATGAACCCATGCACAATATCACTATGCTAATATACCAATTAGAAACATACAAATGTTTTATTGTCAATCAAAGCTAAGGAAAAAATGATCATACAAATTTGTTGAGATTTTTCTTATGACAATTCGATGTGTCACAAGTTTTGATTTGCAGAGCTGTCGCGAGATAATTTGGTTAGGAAAAGGATCAAAAATAAAATATTTTGGTGCCATCAAAATTTTCCAATGAATAAAGAATAATAAAATGATATATAACAAATTGCTAAAGTAACAAGGAAAACATTAGCTTCACCTTCACATAGAGCAACTTCATTTTACAGTCTTATCTCTAGATGGCTACTAAACTAATCCTAGATCATAGGGACAAAAATATAAAGCCTGACAAGGGCAAAAAGCGAGAAAACATCCTACAATCTTACCTACAGATATCGGCACACTGTCAGGTGTTGCCTCTTTGATAAAAGTATAGTTAGACATTTTAGAATGACCGACGTCTTTCAGCTCCTAGAACGACAATAACTATTCCGACTGATGAGTAGGATATTTCCTGGCATCCCACTATGGCCAAGTACAAACTGAAGATAATATCTACATTGAAATAAAGCCGTCATTAAAACACGAAAAACTCAATTGCACATAGGTTCTGACTTGAAAGAATTATTCGAGGGGAAGGTAATATATGTACAATAATTTTTAACCCTGATGCATGAAGAGTTAAAAAGATGTCTCTATGGAAAATTAAAACATATACTTTGATGATCCATTTGCCAGTGCCATCCAATGAGGGCCTCATTCGCTAAACCATTTGTTGTTAATGTCATTCACATAATTTTCTGTTCACCATCCAAAGCATCAAAAATAGCTACAATACATACGAATGATATTAGGTACAATAACCATGTGTGGTTCAGCACCACAAATATTTACCAAATCAAATGTCAAAGACGGAGAAATATGTCACAAGCTGCAGACTGGAAATATAGCTTTGAAATTACAGTTTGCCATCTGCTTTGAAATTACAGTTTACCATCTACTTTGAAATATAGCTTTGAAAGATTTCACAAGCTGCACACTAGAAATATTTAGTGATTAGCTGCACACTGGCACACATTAGATCTCAGATACAGTACAAATTGAGGAGCAAATCACAGTTTACTATCTGCTTTCAAATTAATTGGCATAACCTCGAGCAAATATCTCTTCAAAGCCAAACAATAAGCACGTACAGTAGATAGTAGCAATCAGACTGGCAACAAATATAACAAACAAAAATAGCAGCAGTACCAGAACCACTTACCTATGCACGCAGGTGGAGCTTGTTACACGATGAAGCTTAGACTATTACTGCCCGAGCATCACGCATCAATCTGAGGTAGCAGACTCAAGTAAATAAAAAGTTTTTAACCGTACTGCATCATTACAAACGCAGTAGGAAATGTTCCGATTCTTCCAATCTAGCATACGACCAGAGAAATGTGTGCAGTTGGACAAAACAACATAAGACAGAAGATCGGAATGAAGTGTTACAGGTTTTTTAGGTAGTAGAGATGGAGATATGAAGTCAGTTGACAAATCCACCATCACATGTGCGTAATTGCTGTCGCTATCGATGTCATTGCGCCATCACCCTAGGAGACGGAGGGCCGATTGGTGCACCTTTGGTAAAGTATCAATCTGATGTCCAGAACATGAACTGCAAATTTCATAATCTCCGTCAATAAGCTCTTGCATAGTTGCTGTTTCTTTCAGAATGAGAACCTCTGCAAACAACACAATAGTGTCATATACCTGCATCCTGATATGTCTGAAATTCACGCAATAAAGAATGTTGAACAATCAAAAGATTGTTATGCATACTTGTTGGACCAAATTACAGTGTCCTCCTTGCAGGCATACCTAGCAAGTCAAACCATCAACTCACTAAAGGTATCTCAGTCACCGAACAACCGTTCTCTGCAAACATTTGTTTGAATATAAGAAAATAAAATACAAATTTAAATTATGAAAAGCAAGGCAGCAGACCTCTTTAGAGGAAGGCTACTATTTATTTCTTAACTGAGATACTAAAACTCGAGCAGAAGACACTCCGTAGTTATAAATAGTTATTCTGAATACTTCAAAACCAACCAGAAACAGTAGGATTTGGCACTTGTTTAGCTCTCCATTTCATATGAGAGAACAAGTGCCAACGGAACACTTCAAAACCAACCAGGAACAGTAGGACTTGGTTATAACTTGATGGATTATTATAATGGATTGCAAAGCACATTTTAATTGACCATTTCATACATATGCATTTTTATGTACAACAAAATCAGCTCCTAAAAAGAACGGCATTCATGAAGAGTGTCGACGCCATTTTTATCATTGATTTGTTCTGTTCTCCTTCGGTATTGTTGCAGCTACAACTGAATATGAACGCGCGCACTCCATTGTTGGAG
Source organism: Triticum dicoccoides (assembly GCF_002162155.2). Classification (NCBI taxonomy): domain Eukaryota; kingdom Viridiplantae; phylum Streptophyta; class Magnoliopsida; order Poales; family Poaceae; genus Triticum; species Triticum dicoccoides. The sequence goes on from NC_041383.1 coordinate 52,246,535, forward strand.
TGAGGCCGGGTGGGGTGGGCTTACGATATGCGCGACGACGAAGGCGAAGCAGAGCCAGAGCCCCGGGCGCTCCTGGAAGCACCAGCAGCGCGACCGGGTGACGAAGATGAGGGCCTGGCTGATGATGCTCACTTGAAGGTAGACGGCAGACATCATCGCGTCCTTGTTGCTCCTTAGCGAACGCACGTGGAACTTCTCCTGCAATTTGGAAACAAATAGGAACATTTAGCATATATTGTCTTAAAGCAGCACGAGCCACGCCCATAAATTGTCTAGTTTGGAGGGATTAGACATGGCATGGGTTGAAACAACACTTACGCTGAAGAAGTCGGTGCTAGTCATGGCGAAGAAGAACACCACGGTCAACACAGCAAGGTAGGCACCATAGACGATGCCGGTGATGAAGATCTCCAGTAGCTTCCAGCTATCTGGATGTGGGGATGGCTTCACTCTGTCCTTGGAGATGGTCATGATTGTGCCTGAGTTGAGTAAATCAATCAAACAAATGAGCAATGGACAGTAACATGTTTGTTTGGCATAATGAATTTGAGACCCACCGTCGTTGAGAATGGCAATGACCAGGATCATAAACGGCGAGAAATCGAACTTCCAAATCAGCGCAATCAGCATAAACCCCAGCTGCAGTTCAGTTCAACAGCAGAAAACGAATTAAATCAAGTCCAATGTATACCTGCCTACCAGTATAGGAATGGTTAATAAGTTCAGAACAATTTTGACTTACCACTATACATTAACAACATAGAAAAGTTCTCCTTCGACCACTCCTCTTGAAAATATGTGATGTTGTTTCGTGAAACACAGAATTATCAAGTTGAGTCACAACATGCGGCCGCAGAATTACGACTAATTGGGTGGCTACCACACCGTCTCACATCACCAAAATTACCATCGTCTTGGTCTTCAGTCTACTTCCCAAAACGCTTTCAAATCCTACTCCTAGAGGATGCAGGAAACAGGTTGTCAATCTCATATCATCATCGGCCAACAACTTCGCTCCCTCCCTTTCCTGATTATGGTAATTCTGCGACAAAGGAAAGCATAGTAATAAGCATCAAAGACAAAGTTAAAACATAGTTTTCAACACACCAGGATTGCTCAACAGAAGAGGTGTATCAAAACTTAGCGGACAACGACATTGAGCGAACAAGCCAAGATCACGACGATGTCCGGCAGCATGGGCCCGATGGCGGGAGTGGCATTGCGCTGCCATCGATGAGGCAGCCGCCCTGCCGCTTCACCCGGAGCCCACCTCGCCCACCACGCGCCCGCACCACCACCACTACCTCTTCTCCATCAAGCAGCTCAACACGCTGGGCGCCGCCACCGTACTGGCCTTCTCGACCACCATGCCGCTCTCGGAGATCGCCTTTGGCGTTCTGCTCCTCCCCTACCTCCTCCTCCTGGCCACGCTCGCCTTCCCGCAGCGCCCCGGGAAGCCCAACCCGTCCGCGCCTGTCTTCCGCGGCCTCGCGCACCTCCTCTCGCCGCGCACACCGTGGGCGGGTTCCTCGTCGGCGCCGCGCTCCCGGCGTTGTACATCCTCGATGGCCTCCGGTCCGGGGACACCACGGAGATCGCCGCCGCGGCCCCGCACGCGTTTGTGCTCTCCACGCAGGTCTTCACCGAGGGGCTCACCGCCGCGTTCCCGTGGCGGTTCTCGCTCCCCGTCAGGGCTGCCGTACCGGTCATGTACAACGGGAGCAGGATGTTCGCGGCAGGGGAGTGGCTCCGGAAGGAGATGGAGGGGGCGACTGCGGTGATGGGAAGGGAAGGGGGCCGAGCGGCAGGAGGGTGGGCTGGTCGAGGAGTTCCCTGGCGGCGGCGGTGGCGTAGGAAACCCTAGTGTGCACGAGGGTAATCGAGGAGAGGAGCTGCTCGCACGGTTGTTTGGAGTGTTATTTTCCTCCGTGGGAGGGTGAAAATCGGTGGAACCAGAGTGGGAGAGGATGACGAATTTTTTTTTTCTCCTGGGCTCCAACGTCTGGTTGCGGCATCCGAGAAGAAAAGGAAAACGGGGGAAAAGAGGGAGCAAAGCAACCGTGAGTACTCATCCAAAGTACCCGCAAACAAGGAGCTACACTACATATGCATGGGTATATGTGTAAAGAGGCAATATGGGTGGACTGAACTGCAGAATCCCAGAATAAGAGGGGGATAGCTAGTCCTATCGAAGACTACGCTTCTGGCAGCCTCCATCTTGCAGCATGTAGAAGAGAGTAGAGTGAAGTCCTCCAAGTAGCATCGCACGGCATAATCCTACCCGGTGATCCTCCCCTCATCGCCTTGTGGAAAAGCGATCACCGGGTTGTCTGTGGAACTTGTCTGGGTGTGTTTTATTAAGTATCCGGTTCTAGTTGTCATAAGGTCAAGGTACAACTCCGGGTCGTCCTTTTATCGAGGGACACGGCTATTCGAATAGATAAACTTCCCTTCAGGGGTGCACCACATAACCCAACACGCTCGATCCCATTTGGCCGGACACACTTTCCTGGGTCATGCCCGACCTCGGAAGATCAACACGTCATAAGCCCCACCTAGGCACAACAGACAGGTCAGCACGCCGGTCTAAATCCTATGTGCGCAGGGGTCTGGACCCATCGCCCATTACACACCTGCAGGTTGCGCACGCGACCGGAAGCAGAACTAGCCCCTTAATACAAGAGCAGGCTTACGTTTCAATCCGGCGCGCGCCGCTCAGTCGCTGACGTCAAGAAGGCTTCGGCTGATACCACGACGTCGAGTACCCATATCTTTCCCGCGTAGTTGGTTAGTGCGTATAGGCCAGTGGCCAGACTCAGATCAAATACCAAGATATCATTAAGCGTGTTATTATGAAGTAACCACGGATGCCGACCAGGGCCAGGCCCACCTCTCGCCTAGGAGGTCTCAACCTACCCTGTCGCTCTGCCTCAAAGTAACAGTCGGGGGCCGTCGGGAACCCAGGCCCACCTCTACCGGGATGGAGCCACCTGTCCTTCCAGCCCCCACATCGGAATCACCTGCGGGTACTCAATGAGCTGACCCGACTTTAGTCACCATCTGTAAAGTATATGTATGTATAGTATATACCCGTGATCACCTCCCGAGTGATCACGGCCCAATAGTATAGCAAGGCAGACTGACAAGAATGTAGGGCCAATGATGATATACTAGCATCCTATACTAAGCATTTAGGATTGCGGGTAAGGTATCAATGACTATAGCAACAATGACAGGCTATGCAACAGAATAGGAGTAACCGAACAGTAACATGCTACACTACTCTAATGCAAGCAGTATAGAGAAGAATAGGCGATATCTGGTGTTCAAGGGGGGGCTTGCCTGGTTGCTCTGGCAAGAAGGAGGGGTCGTCAACATCGTAGTCGAACTGGGGGTCGCTGGCAGTCTCGGGGTCTACCGAAAAGAAGTAACGGAAGGGGAACACAATAAATAACAGAGCAATCAAAGCATCACAAAGCGTAACATGGCAATACGCGGTGCTAGGTGTGCCCTAACGCGGAAGTAGGTGATACCGACGAAAGGGGGAAACATCCGGGAAAGTATCCCCGGTGTTTCGCGTTTTCGGATAGATCAACCGGAGGTGAAATGTTGCAGGTTCACTATGCTAGGGACGCGTGGCGGACGAACAGGCTGCATATCTGGATTCGTCTAGTCGTTCTGAGCAACTTTCTTGTACAAAGTTTGTTTCCATCCGAGCTACGGTTTATTTTATATTAATTTTAAAAAATTTAATCATTTTTAGAATTTATTTAATTATTTTAAATCAACATTATCCAGGATAGTGTATGCTGACATCATCATGACGTCAGCATGACGTCAGCAGTCAATAGGGTGTTGACTGGGTCAAACTGACGTGTGGGGTCCGTTAGTCATTGACTGTTTAGTTAAATAACAATAGTTAATTAGGTTAATTAGATAGTTAATTGGTTAATTAAGCGACAGTAGTTAAGTTAATTAATTATTAAATTAATTAGTTAATTTATTATTCTTTTTTTACTTAACAGGGGCGTGGGGCCCCCTAGTCAGTGGCCCAGAGGGCCACCGCGGGGCGGGTGCTAGCGAGCGATGGTGCCGAGCCGTTTGGGCGCTTGCCCAGGACGACAGGGGGCGACGGCCAGAGACGAGGCCACAGCGAGGGCACTGCGGGCGGTCGACGGCGAGCGGTGCCAATGAAGGGTAGCGCCGGTGATGTAGAGCAGCAACAAGGGGTTGGCCACGACGCGGGGGCGCGGGCAGCACGAGGAGCTGGGAAGGCGACGGAGCCGAGGGCGCCGGCGACGGGGCGCGTGAGCGGGATCGAGCGCTGGCACGCGCGTACTAGGCGGCAGCGAGCAGATACGTCGCGAGCTCGCGCGAGGTCAGCAGGCGTGCGGCCAACGCATTGGAGGGACCGTGGCGGGCGGTGCGAGTGCGCGCACAGGAGCAGAGCTCCAGTGTGGCCACGAGAGGAAGCGGGGCGAGGGAGAGAGGAGGCTGGGGCCTCACCGTTCGGTGTAGGGACAAGGCAGCGGGGCGCGAGGTGGTTGACGGGGACGACAGTGATAGGGAGGCAGTCCGGTGGGAAGGAGGAAGCAGGCCGGTGAGGTAGTCCGGTGAGGTAGTCCGGTGAGGTCCTCGGGCGGCGAGGTGGCCGCGGTGGCAGCCGACGGGGTCGAGTCCCCAAGCCCCGATCCGATCTGGATCGGGGGAAAGAGGGGAGAGGCGTGGACAGGGTCCGGCGAGCGTCTGGCGACGGGGGAACGGCGGGGTAGGCAGCGGGGCGCCGGGCGCCGAGGTTGTTGCCCCGATCCAGAAGGGGATTAGGGAGCGAGGAGAGTGGGGAGTGGGGTTTGGTCACTGATCCAGATTGGATCGGGACGAGGAGAGGGAGTGGGGCGAGTAGGGGGGTTAGGGTTACCGGGGTGGGGAGTTCGTAGGGGAGGTGGACC
>NC_041383.1:52251710-52258244 GCF_002162155.2 Triticum dicoccoides
ATTTTACCTTTGTTTTATAAATTATAAATCTAGCCCCTAAATTAGTACTAATACTTATGACACTACCACAATTGATTTGGCACCCTAAACAATTAGTTTATATTTGTTTAGTATTTAAAAGACATTTAAATATAAGTTTTACTGCAGTTTTTATTAATTTAGTGCTTTTAACTACTTTATGAAAAGATGTTTTCTCTACCATAATTACCTATGCATTATTTGTCACCTCCCGAACATTTTAGTTTTATAGTTTGAAAACTTTTGATGTTTTCCTTGATTTTAAATTCGAAGTTCGAACTGGGTTTCTAACCGACGCGAGTTTATCAAAAGTAACCAAGGTGATGTGGCATCATTAGTAGAGGTTCACTGTAGCTTAATTATCCGGGCGTCACAATTCTCCTCCACTACAAGAAATCTCGTCCCGAGATTTAAGAGGTGGTGAAAGGGGGGAAGGTTTGGTAACGAATCTAGTGGGTCTTCTCATGCTGGCTTGCTCTTCTCGAAGAGGCCGGTCCAATACATTGATGTCTTCATTTCTCTGCTTCAGGTCATCATGATGAAGTCGGCGTCCTTTCTTCAGGAACTCCATCGTACTTACGAAAGAATAAAGGGTGGGCATTCTAGGAGAACAGACCTCGGCAAGGTTGACTATCGGGTCGACAACATCGAGGAAGGTGGCGGAAAGTAACTCTCGAATGGAAACTTAAGAAAATATTGAGAGCAAAGTAAGGAGGTATCCTGGGAAGTTTCGAGCGGGCAGGCAATCGTTCCATGCCTGTTATAGGCCGTGAAAGGGTCAAAGCAACGGGAATAAGTATTGTGTCTGATATCAGGCCTGAAGGTGGCTCGTGAATAACATACGAGGCCACGCGCGAGGAAAAACCTTGGGAATAGGGGATGTACAGGAGAGTCAGGTTTCGATCCTGTGGAACTGTGGGTTATGGGCCCACCATGTGGGTTAAAAGTAGGGAGGGCGGAGACGTCTTGCGTGATCATGCAAGCAAGGTATGTCAGAGAGTAGCCTGCCAGTTATGTCGGCAACAACAGCGATACCAAGGGCGAGGGACGAAGAGAACCATTTTCCTGCTCGCTGAACAAGGCGGACCAATAGGCAAAGTTCTCGTCCATCGGTGGTTACCAGGATGCGATCGACAAATGCAACAGGGCCTTATTAACACGGTTTTACACCAAGATGTTTATGTAAGCAGAAGAATAGTACTTCTTAGATCATATGGATCACCAGGAAGGTTAAACAAATCAATGCAAAGCAAAATGTGATCATCTGATCAAACATAATAGTGGAAAGGAGAATGTGTTTGACACATATACTAGGGGTATACCCTTCCCAAGGACAAGCAGAGCATGATATCCATGACTGGATATAATGTAGAAAACTCTTTAGGTAGGGGAGAGAATTTTCATGACATTACCCATACAACGGTGTTTGGACAATTCAGCAGGAAACAATTAGTATTGGGCTTCAAATGTTCCTATTAAAAATCGGAGTACCATAGATATGCTTCGAGATAGCATTGAAATGGTCAACAGGTGAAGATCAGACTTTGGAAACCAAAAGGATCCATCAGGATAAACTTATTAAACAAGGCATTCAATTTCCTCATGGAAAAATTGTTAACCTTGTTAAAAAGGAAAACTATAACAACAGGGCCTCCGACCAGGTGTACTAGGCATGACATCACCTTACCGGGTCATAAAAGACCAGTGTTATAACTCTTGGAAAAAATGTTCCAACCATCATATCTGACCGAGTTTCAGATCTGATCGATGTTAGGATACCTCAGACTCAGGATGCCTGAGAAGAAAAGGTGCAAAACAAATTGATGAGACGACATTGTAAGATTCTCGGGAAATTTACTACGAAAGTGAGTTCCGAGACAAAAGCTCATCATTAAACCAACGAAGGTATAAGGTGGTAGCTGATGAACTCAGCGACAATTCATCGAGATTTCCAACAGTTAAATTTCCACAATTATGTGAACAAGGAGATAGCATTAGTCAGATCAAATGATATAATGAGGTACGCTTGAGGAAAACATACACAATTAAACATTGGTTGAAAGGTGCGCCCGAAATATGGCATTAGGTAGCATGATCAATGTTAGAATGGTGATTCAATAATCAATAGTCTAAGAATGAATGATCAACCATTAACTTCAAAGCAATAGGGTTGCTAGAAGGGCAGAACCCAACAACACCATTCACATGTTGATATCCCGGTTAGAACCAACACGGGGACCAAGAAAGAATTGTGATGGTGAGAAGTATTACTATATCAAGAATTAATAGTTGAGGTAAATCCCTCAACATTTTTGGGATAACAGATGATAATACTCCAAGATAGATTCATAATATAAGTTGGATAGAAAGGAAACTACACAAAACAAGACCAAGTTTGTGTCGCAGGGAATGCGAGAATGTTGTCGATGTTATAACAAATCATCTAGGGGGCAAGGGTGGTATTACTCATCAAGAATTTGACACACAACTTGGAAGAAGTCAAATTGTTGACAATTATCACGACAAATTTGTCGAGAGGGTTCAAGAAGATGTAATCGATTGGTGATGACATCAAGTCAAAAGAATGATGAAGCAAAAGTTTATTGCAACCATGGGTACGTCACAAACTCAAAATCAAGTTTGTTGTTCAAGGCAATATGATATGACAAGGAAGATCGACGTAAGCTTAGCTCATCGTTGAAAATTGTGATTCTGGAATAAGGACCATGTAGCACAGTTAAAAGTTTGCACAATATTGATATAGCTGATCAGGCTAGGAATGATGTGATGGAGTATTAAACTTCTCAACCACAAAGTACTAGGAGTACTGAATCACAGGGGTGATTCGATTCACTAATTAGTGTTCTCGATTGACGACAACCTAGAACCCGTGTAGTACTATGACGGGGAAAGGCACTACTTCATTAGAAATGCATAACATGTAGTGCAATCGGTTGATATCCTCGAGATACCAGGGGGTAATACTCGAAGGTAGATCAAAATAGAGGTTGGGCAGGTGTATTGATCTGCAGAAGGCAAGTACTTTAACCTGCCCAAGAAATAGCATTAGAGGAGAATCAATCACGGTCCGAACAACAGTTGCAAAGGACCAAACACAGATACAAGATGAACTTATAACAAGGGGAATATTATTATCACAAGAAGCTTCCATGATAAGATCTACATCGTGTCCATGGGCATGAACACAAAGTTCAAGGTCGACTCCCACTTCTCTAATGCATAACCTTTCATTCACTACTCTGTCAAAATTAAGTGAAGATGAAGAACTACCGGGTGAATTACCAGAGGAGTATGACCCGTGAAATCTTTTGGGTTCACAAAGATTAAGGAAGGCATAGGTTCAACCCATCGGGGCATCATAGAAACATATACCACAAACTTCAGAAGTAAATAACACCAACTCAAAAGTAGAGCATGGTTGGCCAAATCAGAGAATAGGATTTACCAACGGCATTATATATCAAGGAAAGAACTTCTCGAGGTTTTTGTATACGAAGGTCACTGTCAGATGATAATTCAACAAAGGATCTGACGTTCCATAACAAAGCTGATGTGAGCATCGGCACACAACAGAGGAAGAAAACAATGCTGCAAGGACATTGGATTATAGAAACAACCGACTAATTCAAAGCTCAATTGCAAAGGAATTATGGTTTCCAAATGAAGGGAGCAGGAGAAAACACTCTGATTAAGGATGGATAAGTTGAGTAGGCTTAGCGATACTATCAATGATAATTTGATTGGTCGAGATCCGGCTCATGTTTAAAATGACGTCCGAGCCGGAAGGATGAATTCTGGGTTGGATTGGTGACTGCGAGCATTCTCAAACATATTGGATCAAAGACTCAAAATGACGGTGACAAAGGATGCTCGTGAATATTGCTAGACACATGGAAAGTAACCATAATGCAAGCAGACAAGAATTTCTAGAGCCATAGGCTGCAGAGGATTCTCCAAAGATCGGATAATAATTTGAAGAATTTTGTGAAACACCTGAACAACTAGGGAGAAACAAATTCTCGGTAAGGGTGAGGATTAATTTGTAGTTGTATTCGGGCGACAAGGAACTGCAAGGCAGTAGGCACAAATGGTTATCAAAACAACGACGAGTATTTCGGGGTATTTTGTAATAACAAGACCAACTGGGGATGAATGTAAGAATAACAACTACATGTAGTTATCCACCAGGGTTGACGGTGGAAGGGGAATTGCCAACGCGATGAACACAAGTTCTCGGGTTAACAGCAAAGAGTATCTTTAGGGTCTTCTGGTGCAGCAGGCGATCATCTGTAGTAAGGGGCTCTCCGGGTGGATGTGATCACGAGATCCTAGTGTTAGCGTTAGTAAAACCATTTTAACCCGAATATAAGAGAGATCAGAGTCTCGGAGTATAGACGAGGAATAAAAGATCCTACTACCACCCAATGGCGATGTGGGCCTACAAGCCACACAGCCATGTTAGTAAAAAGTTTACAATGACTAGACTCGACTTCGGCTAAGGAGTGTGGAAGGGGGATTCCTACAGGCAGTTGGCTCTGATACCAACTTGTGACACTCCCGATTCAATCGTACACTAATCATGCACGCAAACATGTACGATCAAGATCAGGGACTCACGAGAAGATATCACAACACAACTCTAAAACATAAATAAGTCATACAAGCATCATAATACAAGCCAGGGGCCTCGAGGGCTCGAATACAAGTGCATGATCATAGATGAGTCAGCGGAAGCAACAATATCTGAGTACAGACATAAGTAAACAAGTTTCCATAAGATGGCTAGCACAAACTGGGATACAGATCGAAAGAGGCGCATGCCTCCTGCCTGGGATCCTCCTAACTACTCCTGGTCGTCGTTAGCGGCCTGCACATAGTAGTAGGCACCTCCAGAGTAATAGTCGTCGTCAACGGTGGCGTCTGGATCTTGGGCTCCAACGTCTGGTTGCGGCATCCGAGAAGAAGAGGAAAACAGGGGAAAAGAGGGAGGAAAGCAACCATGAGTACTCATCCAAAGTACTCGCAACAAGGAGCTACACTACATATGCATGGGTATATGTGTAAAGAGGCAATATGGGTGGACTGAACTGCAGAATGCCAGAATAAGAGGGGGATAGCTAGTCCTATCGAAGACTATGCTTCTGGCATCCTCCATCTTGCAGCATGTAGAAGAGAGTAGAGTGAAGTCCTCCAAGTACCATCACATAGCATAATCCTACCCGGCGATCCTCCCCTCATCGCCCTGTGGAAAAGCGATCACCGGGTTGTCTGTGGAACTTGTCTGGGTGTGTTTTATTAAGTATCCGGTTCTAGTTGTCATAAGGTCAAGGTACAACTCCGGGTCGTCCTTTTACCGAGGGACACGGCTATTCGAATGGATAAACTTCCCTGCAGGGGTGCACCACATAACCCAACACGCTTGATCCCATTTGGCCGGACACACTTGAAGGAAATATGCCCTAGAGGCAATAATAAAGTTATTATTTATTTCCTCATATCAGGATAAATGTTTATTATTCATGCTAGAATTGTATTAACTGGAAACATGATACATGTGTGAATACATAGACAAACTTAATGTCACTAGTATGCCTCTACTTGACTAGCTCATTAATCAAAGATGGTTATGTTTCCTAACCATAGACATGTGTTTTCATTTGATTAAAGAGATGATATCATTAGGAGAATGATGTGATTGACTTGACCCATTCCGTTAGCCTAGCACTTGATCGTTTAGTATGTTGCTATTGCTTTCTTCATGACTTATACAAAGTTCCTACAACTATGAGATTATTCAACTCCCGTTTACCGGAGGAACACTTTGTGTGCTACCAAACGTCACAACGTAAATGGGTGATTATAAAGGAGCTCTACAGGTGTCTCCAAAGATAGATGTTGAGTTGGCGTATTTCGAGATTAGGTTTTGTCACCCCGATTGTCGGAGAGGTATCTCTGGGCCCTCTCAGTAATGCACATCACTGTAAGCCTTGCAAGCAATGTGGCCAATGAGTTGGTTCCGGAAAGATGCATTACGTAAACGAGTAAAGAGACTTGCCGGTAACGATATTGAACTAGGTATTGGATACCGACGATCGAACCTCGGGCAAGTAACATACCGATGACAAAGGGAACAACGTATGTTGTTATGCGGTTTGACCGATAAAGATCTTCATAGAATATGTAGGATCCAATATGAGCATCCAGATTCCGCTATTGGTTATTGACCGGAAACAGTTCTAGGTCATGTTTACATAGTTCTCGAACCCGTAGGGTCCGCACGCTTAAAGTTACGATGACAGTTTCATTATGAGTTTATATGTTTTGATGTACCGAAGGTTGTTCGGAGTCCCGGATGTGATCACGGACATGACGAGGAGTCTCGAAATGGTCGAGACATAAAGATTGATATATTGGAAGCCTATATTTGGATAACGGAATCGTTTCGGGAGAAATCGGGATTTTTCCGGAGTACCGGGGGGTTACCGGAACCCCCCC
>NC_041383.1:52258540-52260832 GCF_002162155.2 Triticum dicoccoides
ATGGGCCTACATGGGCCTAGAGGGAGAAGAGGAGGGCCGGCCAGGGCAGGCCGCGCGCCCCCTCCCCCTAGTCCGAATAGGACAAGGAGGGGGGGCGGCGCCCCCCTTTCCTCTTTCCCCTCCCCCCTTTCCTTCTCCACCAAGGCAAGAGGAGGGAGTCCTACTCCCGGTGGGAGTAGGACTCCTCCAGGCGCACCCCTAGGGGGGCGGCCGCACCTCCCCCCTCCCTCCTTTATATACGGGGGCAGGGGGCACCTCTAGACACACAAGTTGATCTTCGTGATCGTTCCTTAGCCGTGTGCGGTGCCCCCCTCCACCATATTACACCTCGGTCATATCGTTGCAGTGTTTAGGCGAAGCCCTGCGTCGGTAGAACATCATCATCGTCACCACGCCATCGTGCTGACGGAACTCATCCCTGACACCCTGCTGGATCGGAGTCCGGGGATCGTCATCGAGCTGAACGTGTGCTGAACTCGGAGGTGCCGTACGTTCGGTGCTTGGATCGGTCGGATCGTGAAGACGTACGACTACATCAACCACGTTTTCATAACGCTTCCGCTTATGGTCTACAAGGGTATGTAGACAACACTCTCCCCTCTCATTGCTATGCATCACCATGATCTTGCGTGTGCGTAGGAAAATTTTGAAATTACTACGTTCCCCAACAACACTTTCCTGGGTCATGCCCGGCCTCGGAAGATCAACACGTTGCAGCCCCACCTAGACACAACAGAGAGGTCAACACGCCGGTCTAAATCCTATGTGCACAGGGGTCTGGGCCCATCGCCCATTGCACACATGCACGTTGTGTACACGGCCGGAAGCAGAACTAGCCCCCTTAATACAAGAGTAGGCTTACGTTCCAATCCGGCGCATGCCGCTCAGTCGCTGACGTCAAGAAGGGTTCGGCTGATACCACGACGTCGAGTGTCCATATCTTTCCTGCGTAGTTGGTTACTAGGAAAAGGCATGCTAGTGGCGCACCAGTTTTGCCTTCTAATGGCGCACTACTGGTGCGCCACTACCATCACGCCATTAAAATTAAATTCTAATGGCGCACCCCTGGTGCGCCATTAGTATCTGGTGTTCTAATGGCGCACCATGTAGTGCGCCATTAGTATTGCCCACAGTGCGCCACTAGTATCTGCTATACTAATGGCGCACCACACGGTAGTGCGCCATTGGTAACAATTTTTTTAATTTTTTTTCGTTTTTTCTTAATCTCAGGTCACTATTTCACATATGAGATATCCAACACATATATATATACAACAAGCATCCATATAACAATCATATCCAACACACAAGTTTCATCATATATACATACATAGCCATTCCATCGTTACATATTACAAAAGTTTCACATTGTTCATCCAACACCGTTATCCATCAATTCACAAAAGTTTCACATTGATACAAAATAAAAACACAAATGGAAAAGAAGCACTCCATCCATGCAATCTTACGTGAATTAAATCAAATCTGCAAAATGATAAACAAGAAGTTAGAAGAAGAAGAAGAAGACTAGAAGAATACTAGAAGAAGAATAAGAAGAATAAGAAGAAGACTATAAGCTTATTATGTAAACTTGATCATTTTGTGCTAACATAAGTTATTTTGGAGCTAACCTATAGGAAACTAAGCATATAAGCTCTCTAAGTTAGCATATTAGAGCCAACTTAGGTAAAATGAAGCTAACCTGTGTCATTTTGGAAAAGAAGAAGAATAAGAAGAATAAGAAGAATACTATAAGCTTATTATGTAAACTTGATCATTTTGTGCTAACATAAGTTATTTTGGAGCTAACCTATAGGAAACTAAGCATATAAGCTCTCTAAGTTAGCATATTAGAGCCAACTTAGGTAAAATGAAGCTAACCTATGTCATTTCGGAAAAGAAGAAGAATAAGAAGAATAAGAAGAAGACTATAAGCTTATTATGTAAACTTGATCATTTTGTGCTAACATAAGTTATTTTGGAGCTAACCTATAGGAAACTAAGCATATAAGCTCTCTAAGTTAGCATATTAGAGCCAACTTAGATAAAATGAAGCTAACCTATGTCATTTTGGAAAAGAAGAAGAATAAGAAGACTATAAGCTTATTATGTAAACTTGATCATTTTGTGCTAACATAAGTTATTTTGGAGCTAACCTATAGGAAACTACGCATATAAGCTCTCTAAGTTAGCATATTAGAGCCAACTTAGGTAAAATGAAGCTAACCTATGTCATTTTGGAAAAGAAGAAGAATAAGAAGAAGACTATAAGCTTATTATGTAAACTTGATC
>NC_041383.1:52261328-52263983 GCF_002162155.2 Triticum dicoccoides
TATATATATATATATATATATATATATATATATATATATATATATATATATATATATATATATATATATATATATATCATTTTGGAGATCTGACATACCTGACATAGTTCAGTTCTCATTGTTCTTCTCCTTCTCCTTCCTCAGCCTGATGCGCCAAGAGCGGCGAGGCGGTGGAGGCAGCGGGATGTAGTCTTCTACCACAATTGGTGTGGTCATGTCGCCCAGCTGTGGGATCGCCGGCGCCACCACTGGTGCGTGGTCATTGTCAGGCACCACCACCATCGCGAGGCCACCTTCAGGCAGGACGGGCACGACCATCGCTAGGTCATCCTCATCCACCACCATCTCTTGCCCATGGTCAGCCACCACCATCTCTTGCCCATGGTCAGCCACCACCATCTCTTGCCCTTGGTCAGCAACCACCAGTGCTAGGTCATCCTCAGCTTGATACTCATCATCATCCTGCAGCTCCTCATCCCCACTCTGCTCCTCTTCTCCCCCACTCCAGTCCGGATCATCCTTCTTGTTGTCAGAATCACTGCTGCCAGAATCGCTGCTGCTTTCGCTAAAGCCAGAATCGCTGTTGCTTTTGCTACAACCATAATCATTGCTGCTTTGGCTGTAGCCAGTGTCGCTACTGCTGCTCCCATTGCATGTCCAAATGCAACAATGACCGTTAACAATCAATGTGAGACAAAGCCAAATGTAGAGGAATAAGAAGAGGCAGAACGTATTGGCATCATCATCGTCAGCATAGCGCATGCGACACATAGTCGCGTTGAACACCTTCATGGTGAGCATGGTGGCGTCGTCGTCGTACCTGAAGAGAAGGAAGTACCCCAGCCGCAGGTCATAGGCACGGTAGAACTTCTCCCACCCACGATACAAGTACATGTGGCCCTCCTTGATCACCAACTCCACATCCCATAGCCTGCGAAACCCGCTGCCGGCCTGTCATAGCTTCACATTATTTGGCGGATCTTCACCCAGCATGTTCATAAAACTATCAGGCAGCCTCTGCAGTTTGGAACAATGAGTGATGTAGCAAACAACAGATATCATAATGAGATGTGTGAAGGGGAGATCTCTCGTTTTATATACCTGCGTCATGGATGATACTAAAGTCCCAAGTATGATACTGAAGAACTCGGAAGCATCCAACTCGTACTGCGGTGTGGCAGAGCGGCGGTGGCTGCTTCCCCCCATCTCTGATAAGCAGCGGAAGAGACCAATTAGTACCCTTACAACAGATCATAAAACACCGCGAGGACGCTAGCAGCCTAGCACTAGCAGCCGCAACTACACTATAGAACTACTAGCAGCCTAGCACTAGCAGAAGCCAACAAGCAACCGAAGTAACTAACAACAACACACGAGCAGCAGACTAGCAGTAGCACATCCAGCACAAGTAGCAGACTAGCAGTAGCACCAGTGCCCCACCAACAAGTAGCAGTAGCAACATACTGCAGCAGCCAACAGCCAAAAAATCATGGATTGCTGTTAACTAAAAATCATGGATTGCTTATAACTAAAAATCATGGGTTGCTGTTAACTAAAAATCATGGATTGCTGTTAACTAAAAAAAATCATAGCTGACAGCGGCTGCTGTTCTCCTTATAACCTTATGATACTTCAACAAGCCATCTGTGTTGTTAGTTTTGTCATGTACTTTGTGATGGCAGTACGACACTAGATTGCACGAAACAAAGAGCATGCACAGTCTAAAGAACTTTTACGCCATCTGGGTCAACTTCCTCTCCCAGGTCAGTACTAAAATTATCTCACTGCTACCCTCACTATCAGATTATCCATCTACTGGTCTTGTAGTCAATTACCTTGGGCAGTAGAGCACTAACAGGATCTAAATTACTTCACACACATGGATGCAGTGTGACATGTTGTGTCGGATCAAAGAGTTGAATTGGCCTCAATCAGAACCAAAGCACTACTAATAATTTCCTCTCCCAATATTATACTGTGAATTGAATCATACATAGCTTCAGATGTATGATCAAGGAAGGAGATTTGTTGGTTAAACAAGTTCAAAAAGAAAAATGTATCTGCATTCCAGAGAATGAACATCTCATCTCCTCTCTGCATCTGGAATCGAAACACAAACATCTCATCTCCTCTCTGCTTATAGCTCATTCCTTCAAGTCTCTATCCAATGCTATTTCTTAAATCTTTGAATTGCTCGAGACTAGCAGAGGGGTAGCTGCCCTAGGCCTCAATTATGACCACTAAACAAAGCTAGAGCAGAGATTAAATTAGCACTCTACTAACGCTACAGAAAACATAGGAGCATTGCTATGGCAGTTGCTGACTTGCTATGGCCGTTGCTGACCAAAATTAGCAATTTTTTGAACCTAATTTGACCTAAATTAGAGAGGAATTTAACCTAAACCTAGCAATAGAGAGAAGAAGAGGGCATGGCCGGGAGGGAGGAGAGGAGGAAGAGAGGAGAAGAGAGGCAGAGGGAGGAGGGTTACCTGACCACGATGAGGTGGTGGCCGGAGCGGAGACGACGGAGGGTGGAGATGGCGAGCTTGGGGGAGGCGGGGATAGATGGCGGGGAGGTCGCGGGCCTCCTCTCCTGGTGGACGTGGGGCCTCCTCTCTTGGTGGACGTGGGCGGCGCCGAGGATCCAAGTCTCTG
>NC_041383.1:52264318-52264821 GCF_002162155.2 Triticum dicoccoides
CCGTGGCGGATAGAGGGGGCGGCGGCGCTCGAGGGGGAGGAAGGGGAGAGGGAGGCGGCGGGGGCGTGTGGGCGGCTGCGGCGGACGGAGGGGGCGGTGGCGTACGGTTGGGGAATCTGGCGAGGGAGGGAGGGAGGCCAACAGTGCGAGGGCAATAGATGGAGTGGGGGAGGGTTCTAATGGCGCACCTCCCCCTAGTGCGCCATAAGTACCACCTAACCCTATCTAAATCAGAACCCTATCTAAATCATAACCCGCCCACTAGCCCGACTGGTCAGCACGCAGCACACACACTAGGAGGTCCTGGGTTTGATTCCTAGGCTCCCCAATTTTTGTTTTTATGCATTTTAAATGTTGTTTGATATTTATTTGTGTTTAAATATGTTCAAACTTGTTTAAATCATAACAGTAATATTTTTTTATAAAAACAGTAATAATTTTTTAAAAAATATGTTCAAATTTGTTATTTGAAAATATTTATGAATATGAAAAAATATTCAAAT
>NC_041383.1:52266068-52294705 GCF_002162155.2 Triticum dicoccoides
CGACGGGGCGAGGGGAGGTGGGGCAAGGGGGCGGCGAGGGGAGGGGGGCGACGGGGTGAGGGGAGGTGGGGCGCAGCATTACTAACAAATTTTTTTCAAAACTACTAATGGCGCATGGTGGGTTTGGTGCGCCATTACTATGTCAACTAGTAATGGCGCACTGTACAACGGTGCACCATTAGTAACTATTTTTTTAAAACTACTAATGGCGCACCAGAACATGGTGCGCCATTAGTATATAGTAATGGCGCACCACATGCATGCCTGGTGCGCCATTAGTGGCCATATCATCTATAGCCCTTTTCCTAGTAGTGGTTAGTGCGTATAGGCCAGTGGCCTGACTCAGATCAAATACCAAGATCTCGTTAAGCATGTTATTATGAAGTAACCACGGACGTCGACCAGGACCAGGCCCACATCTCGCCTAGGCGGTCTCAACCTGCCCTGTCGCTCCGCCTCAAAGTAACAGTCAGGGGCCGTCGGGAACCCAGGCCCACCTCTACCGGGATGGAGCCACCTGTCCTTCCAACCCCCACATCGAAATCACCTGCGGGTACTCAACAAGCTGACCCGACTTTAGTCACCATCTGTAAAGTATATGTATGTATAGTATATACCCGTGATCACCTCCCGAGTGATCACGGCCCAATAGTATAGCAAGGCAGACTGACAAGAATGTAGGGCCAATGATGATATACTAGCATCCTATACTAAGCATTTAGGATTGTGGGTAAGGTATCAATGATTGTAGCAACAATGACAGGCTATGCAACAGAATAGGAGTAACCGAACAGTAACATGCTACACTACTCTAATGCAAGCAGTATAGAGAAGAATAGGCGATATCTGGTGTTCAAGGGGGGGCTTGCCTGGTTGCTCTGGCAAGAAGGAGGGGTCGTCAACACCATAGTCGAACTAGGGGTCGCCGGCAGTCTCGGGGTCTACCGGAAAGAAGTAACGGAAGGGGAACACAATAAATAACAGAGCAATGAAAGCATCACAAAGCGTAACATGGCAATACGCGGTGCTAGGCGTGCCCTAACGCGGTAGTAGGTGATACCGACGAAAGGGGGAAACATCCAGGGAAGTATCCCCGGTGTTTCGCGTTTTCGGACAGATGAACCAGAGGTGAAATGTTGCAGGTTCACTATGCTAGGGACGCGTGGCAGACGAACAGGCTGCGTATCTGGATTCGTCTCGTTGTTCTGAGCAACTTTCATGTACACAGTTTTTCCATCCGAGCTACGGTTTATTTTATATTAATTTTAAAAAATTTAATCATTTTTAGAATTTATTTAATTATTTTAAATCAACATTATCCAGGATAGTGTATGCTGACATCATCATGATGTCAGCATGACATCAGGAGTCAACAGGGTGTTGACTGGGTCAAACTGACGTGTGGGGTCCGTTAGTCATTGACTGTTTAGTTAAATAACAATAGTTAATTAGGTTAATTAGATAGTTAATTGGTTAATTAAGCGACATTAGTTAAGTTAATTAATTATTAAATAAATTTATTTATTTATTATTCTTTTTTTTACTTAACAGGGGCGTGGGGCCCCCTAGTCAGTGGCCCAGAGGGCCACCGCGGGGCGGGTGCTAGCGGGCGATGATGCCCAGCCCGTTTGGGCGCTTGCCCAGGACGACAGGGGGCGACGGCCAGAGACGAGGCCGCAGCGAGGGCGCTGCGGGCGGTCAACGACGAGCGGCGCCAACGAAGGGTGGCGCCGGTGATGTAGAGCAGCAACAAGGGGTTGGCCACGACGCGGGGGCACGGGCAGCATGAGGAGCAAGGAAGGCGACGGAGCCGAGGGCGCCGGCGACGGGGCGCGTGAGCGGGGTCGAGCGCTGGCACGCGCGTACTAGGCGGCAGCGAGCAGAGACGTCGCAAGCTCGCGCGAGGTTAGCAGGCGTGCGGCCAAGGCGTTGGAGGGACCGTGGCGGGCGGTGCGAGTGCGCACACAGGAGCAGAGCTGCGGTGTGGCCACGAGAGGAAGCGGGGCGAGGGAGAGAGGAGGCCAGGGCCTCACCGTTCGGTGTAGGGACAAGGCAGCGGGGCGCGAGGTGGTTGTCGGGGACGACAGCGATGGGAGGCAGTCCGGTGGGAAGGAGGAAGCAGGCCGGTGAGGTAGTCCGGTGAGGTCCTCGGGCGGCGAGGTGGCCGCGGTGGCAGCCGACGGGGTCGAGTCCCCAAGCCCCGATCCGATCTGGATCGGGGGAAAGAGGGGAGAGGCGTGGACAGGGTCCGGCGAGCGCCTGGCGACGGGGGAACGGCGGGGTAGGCAGCGGGGCGCCGGGAGCCGAGGTTGTTGCCCCGATCCAGAAGGGGATCGGGGAGCGAGGAGAGTGGGGAGTGGGGTTTCGTCACCGATCGGGACGGGGAGAGGGAGTGGGGCGAGTAGGGGGGTTAGGTTTACGGGGTGGGGAGTTAGTAGGGGAGGTGGACCGGGGTGGACCGGCCCGTTCGAGCGGCTGAGGCCAGCTGGGCCACTTGGCCCAGTGGGGGGTCCTGTTTTCTTTTCTCTCTTTTTTTTGGTTTGCTCGTTTTCCTTTTCTTTCTTTTTTCAATTTCTTTTCTGTTTATTTTTACCTTTGTTTTATAAATTATAAATCTAGCCCCTAAATTAGTACTAATACTTATGACACTACCACAATTGATTTGGCACCCTAAACAATTAGTTTATATTTGTTTAGTATTTAAAAGACATTTAAATATTAGTTTTACTGCAGTTTTTATTAATTTAGTGCTTTTAACTACTTTATAAAAAGATGTTTTCTCTACCATAATTACCTACGCATTATTTGTCACCTCCCGAACATTTTAGTTTTAAAGTTTGAAAACTTTTGATGTTTGCCTTGGTTTTAAATTCGAAGTTCGAACTAGGTTTCTAACCGACGCGAGTTTATCAACAGTAACCAAGGTGATGTGGCATCATTAGTAGAGGTTCACTGTAGCTTAATTATCCGGGCATCACATACAGTAGCACTTCATCAATCAAACATCTTTGAGCCAGGTATAGACAAGGGGCCAAATTTATCTGGTTTTGAATGTTATAGTGTCAGCTTTGTCTCATTTTATTATGGACCATCAGATAATAATGCTTTCCTTTATTGAGCTGGACAAAAGATTTCATGGGAGAAAAACACCTTCATATATACAGTACCCTTTACAAAATTAACTAGTATAAGAATTTTGCCATACATACACCTCAAAAAGAAAAATCAACAAAGGATAGTTGCTCACTGCAAAACATATCTCTGCTCAAGTCTCAAATTTTCGTTCAGTTCCTCATATAGATAGGGCACAATGAACATGTTACTACATTCTTAATGATAACGAACTAGCATGCTCTAACAGAGCTAAAATACTCGTCAATGTCATCACGGCATTCCAGAAAAGTGTCTCTGATAGCAGTAAGTTTTGCACAAACATCTTTCATTCCAGGCTTGTCCTTCGGAGCTTCAACGGTACACGACAGTCCAAGGGCAACCAACGGGACAATATATCTCTGCATCCATACTTTTGCGGACCCTTGATACTCCTCATGCGCCATATGAGGATCTAGAGTCTCCGCAACTCTATCAGGGAACATGGATTCAGAAAAAAAGGGAAGGGTAAGTCCACCAACAAACATAAGCAACTCCAGCAGAAGCACTCCAAAACTATATGCATCAGCTCCTACGGAGATCTCGTACCCCATCCCGTACTCTGCGTAGAAGCAATGCTTTATAATAATGCACATACGTACCAGACAAAGTATAATTAAGTGGAAATGGAAAATGCAAAACTTACCGGGTGCCATGTACCCAACTATTCCTCCAACATCATCCAGGCTTTCAGGAATAAACATGTCCGGCGACAAAAACTTTGCTGAGCCAAAATCACTGAGCTGCGCGGTGATGTTATCGTCCAAAAGGATGTTCTCTGGTTTCAAATCACAATGGATCAAAGGAGGCGTTAGTTGGTTGTGGACATAATCAAGCACATAAGCCACATCTGCCGCTATGTATATCCTCTTACCAAAGTTTAGCACTCTGCCTAGGATCCCATTGTGTTGCTCAGAGTGTAACCATCTGTCATGGCTGCCATTAACCATGAACTTGAATATCAGCGCTTTGAACTCATGATTTTGTGAATCAAGTGTCGAGCATACGGTCACAGGACACATTATATTTCTATGGCGGGTGCTTCGTAGCACTTCACACTCAATAAAGTCAGCTTCACTCAAGTTGAATACTTTGATGGCAACCAATCTCCTGTCGGACTTAAACCTACCAAAATAAACTGATCCAGTACAGGTTGAGCTGATAGTATGAAGCGAAGAAAACCAGTTGGTAGCTTTAAGAATGTCCTGATATGACACCCTCTTCAGCTTCTTCTCATCGTTGAACGGAACTGTATGCATTTCTCTTCTCTTCTTATGGGCAAAAAACGAAACATCTTCTTGGACACAACAACCAATTGTAAAAATGTGAATACCGCTCTCTTCCAAAGAGTTGGTAGAAACCATAGCAAGACTAGGGAAGCAATAGTAAGTGGTGGTAGTACAATTAGCAGCAAGGTTGCCAGCGAGGACATATGATGCTTTGTTTTATTTGCTGAAGCTGAGATGCCAGGACAAATTGGTAATGCCAGCCTGGAGGAATTTGAACAGAGTCCCTTGTTATCATCCAAAAGTACTGCGGTAGAATTCTCAAAGATCCCACTTGTAGGAACAGCCCCTTCCAAGTTGTTGTAAGATAGATCAAGTTGCTCCAGCATATGAAGGTGCTGAAAGAATTCAGGCACGGCACCGGATAAGTCATTGTGATAAAGATTTATCTGCACGGTTGATACTAACTGCCATCTTGCTGGAATTTGTCCATGAAACTTGTTTCCTTCCATGTGAAGGGATGTTGGACCAGCACCAGCACCAACTGTACCAAGTTCCAGTGGCAGTTCCCCATTGAGATTGTTGTGTGAGAAGTCTAGACCGAGGGAGAATGGAGGGTTAGCAAAGAGTTCGACTGGTATTGACCCATCAAGGTTGTTTCGAGACAAATTTAGTTCAAGAAGTCCCTTGCACTGACCTAAACTACCAGGTATGTTACCAGTGAACTTGTTATCACTAAGATAAAGCTTGCCCAGTTGAGTAATATCACCAACTGAAGGAGGAATCTGACCTGATAATTTGTTCTTTGATAGATTTAGGATATATAGGTTTTGCAGCTTACCAATGATAGAAGGTATGCTTCCAGAAAGAAAATTGTTTTCCATCCTAAGTGAAGTGAGATTAACAAGATTGCTAATTTCAACGGGTATGGAGCCTAAAATTTTGTTTGACCCAAGCGACAAATCTTGTAGCATTGTGGAAAGATTAACAACTGCTACAGGTAAGCTGCCATTCAGAGCATTCCCTTCCAAGGACAACTTTGTCAGCTGGGAGCAATTTGCTAGAGATGTAAGAAATGACCAGTCGTATGCTTCTAGCAAGTTACTCCCCAAAACTAACCGACGCAAGTTTGCCAAAGAACCGAGAGATGGAATAGAGCCATGCAAGGAGTTGTTTGAAAGATCAAGCGTTTGAAGATTTGACATGTTGGCTAGTGAAGTATGGATCAGGCCCTCCAGCCTGTTGCTTCCCATAATTAGGGACTGGAGGTTTGGTAGTGGGTGACCAATGTAAGATGGTAACTGTCCAACAAGGCCATTGCTGCCAACACTAAAGTTTTTGAGTGATGACATGTTATAAAGGGAAACCGGGACATTACCTGATAAACTGTTGAAACTTAGGTCAAGCTCAAGCAGTTTTGTAGTGTGACCTATAGTTTTTGGAATTAATCCTGATAGCTTATTTTGGCCGAGCAATAAAGAAGTGAGGGAAGAAATATTTCCTATTGAAGGAGGTATGCTTCCAGAGAGGAAGTTCTCTGTCAGGCAAAGAAATTTGAGTGTTGTGACCTTATGGAAACGTGGGATGAGACCAGTGAAAGAATTCTTCTGGAGATCAACCTTAGCTTAGGTAAGTTATAAAACAAAGTAGAAGGGATCTCTCCAGAGAGGTTATTACATGACAGTATAAGTGTGTTGAGTGAGGAGCAATTGGTCAATGAGAGAGGGATACCGCCTGTAAGAGTGTTGTTTCCAAGATTGACATAGCTAAGAGAATTGCTAGTGCCTAAGGAATCAGGGATGTTACCTTCAAGGTTGCTGTTGGAAAGATTCAGTGTATGGAGGTTTGGAAGCTTACCCAACTCTCCAGGGATGGTTCCCGATAGATCATTATCGGCAAGGTTCATCGAGGATAGAAAAGTCAAGTTGCCTACACATCAAGATATTTGCCCACTGAGACGAGCGGAGGTGAGGTTAAGTGTAGAACGAGAGAGGCATACCCGCATACATGTGGTTTGGTGTGTCTGGCGGCTGACTCCTACTCCCGTGTGTCACACACGCATACAACTCTGGTTGCTCTCATCTAGGTCACACACATGGGCTTGGGCCCTATACTAACAGTGAAGATGGGCCAGGCCTTCATACCGGTCAACACTCCCCCTCAAGATGGGTGGTAGATATCTATCATTCCCATCTTGTCACATGCTGAACTGCATTCTCTAGTTCCCAGTCCTTTAGTCAAGCAATCTGCAATTTGTTGTCCTGAACTCACATACTCTATCTTGATAATCCTAGCATCCAGTTTTTCTTTGATAAAGAATCTGTCAATCTCCACATGTTTGGTTCTATCATGTTGAACTGGGTTGTTTGCTATGCTAATTGCCGACTTGTTGTCGCACCATACATTCATACAATTGGTCTTCAATATCTTCAACTCTCCTAATAGATTTCTTGTCCATAATAACTCACTCAATCCCTGAGACATGGCTCTATATTTATCCTCTGCGGTTGATTTGGAAACAACGGGTTGTTTCTTGCTTCTCCAAGACACTAGATTTCCTCCTACGAAAACACAATGGCCTGAGGTTGATCTCCTGTCATCCAGACAGCTGGCGCAATCAGCATCACAATAACCATCCACGACAAGATGTCCATGACTCTTGTATATCAATCCTTTCCTAGGAGAACCCTTCAAGTATCTCAGGATTCTATATACTGCCTCGAGATGTTCACTCCTAGGCTCATGCATATATCTGCTCACAACACTTACTGCAAATGCAATGTCTGGTCGTGTATGACACAAGTACAATAATCTTCCCACCAATCGCTGATATTTTTCTTTATTTACCAGATCACCTGATTGGGCGGTCACTTTATGATTTTGATCAATTGGGGTTGCAGCACCTCGACAACCCAACATGCCAACATTACAGAGGAGATCCAGGGTATACTTTCTTTGAGAAAGAGCTATTCCTTTTCCAGACCTTGCCACTTCTATACCAAGGAAGTACTTGAGTCGACCAAGATCTTTAACTTCGAATGCCTTACTCAGACACCCCTTTAACCTTGCTATCTCTATGTCATCATCGCCGGTGACAATGATATCATCAACATAAACTGCAAGGATGGTCATTTTTCCTTTAGAGTGTCTATAAAACAATGTATGATCACCATTGCATTGTCCATACCCCATGCCACGCACAGCCCGTCTAAATCTGTCAAACCAAGCTCTTGGAGACTGTTTCAGTCCATAAAGAGCTTTCTTTAGCCTGCATACCTTACCAGCAGTCTCAGAAGTTGAGAACCCAGGTGGAATATCCATGTATACCTCCTCCTTCAAGTCCCCATGCAAGAAGGCATTCTTCACATCAAGTTGGTGTAAAGGCCACCCGAAATTTGCTGCACAGGAGATCAGAATCCTCACAGTGTTCATCTTTGCTACTGGAGCAAAGGTCTCATCATAGTCAATGCCGTAGGTCTGGCTGTACCCCCTCGCCACAAGCCTTGCTTTGTACCTTTCAATCTTCCCTTCTGCATTCTACTTCACAGTGTATACCCACTTGCAGCTAACTGCCTTCTTTCCTCTTGGAAGAGGTGTTAGTACCCATGTCTTGTTCTTACTTAATGCCTCCAGCTCCTCTATCATAGCTGCTCGCCACTTTGGATCCACTTTTGCTGCCTTCCAATCAGTTGGAAGAGACACCAGCTGAAGAGAAGCAACAAATGATTTGTGGGCTGGAGATAATGCTTCATAGGAAACATAATTTCCAATATCATTGGCATCGAACCCATACTTTGGCCCGGGTATCCCTGCTTTTTCTCGAGTACCTTTTCTCAAAGCAATTGGCAAGTCCTCTGTGTCAACTGAGCTTGCATTGCTACCTTGTTGCTCCCCCTGCATCTGTGTTGGCTGCTCTCCCTGAACATGATGCTGTCGTCTTGAATATACTTGAGGATTACGCTCCTCATTCACCTTCTGCCACCTATGAGAAGCATCACCTTGCTTCCGTGAATACACCTTTAGCTGCTCTTGCTCTACCATCCACCTCGGTACACAACCGATCTGGGTGGGAGCACCGCTTGCCTGACTGGCACCCCATCAGTCACAATCGGTCCTTCACTCTGTGGTGTTATCATTTTTTGGGGCTGCTGTTCGCTTCCCTGTACTGGAATATCACCCTCGATTGGTTGCTGCAGCACTGAATCGGCACCACCACAGTTATCATTATCACTATCACTGCTCTCCCCCTCTTGACCAATTTCCGGTTGGAGACATTGGTCAAGTTCTTCAAACAAGACGCTTAGGTCAGTTTGCTCACCATAAAAGGGTTCCGATTCACGGAACGTAACATCCATGCTCACAAATGTCCTCCTCTCAGACGGACTCCAACATTTGTACCCTCTTTGTCCTGAAGAATACCCAATAAAAATACACTTGACTGCCCGAGGATCCAGTTTGTTGACTGATGGCCTGTGATCACGAACAAAACAAGTGCAACCGAACACCTTGGGGGGGGACTGGGAATTTATTTTCTGTGAAAACCAACTCACACGGTGATTTCATACCTGTCACCCGGGATGGTGTGCGGTTGATCAAGAAGGTGGCCATCATGACAGCTTCACTCCACAGAAACTTGGGCACATTCATGGTGAACATCAATGCACGGGCCACCTCCAGCAGGTGGCGATTTTTCCTCTCTGCCACCCCATTCTGAGGAGGTGTGTCCGGGCAAGATGTTTGATGCAGGATGCCCTTGTCTGACATGAAGGAACCAATGGCCTTGTTAACATATTCGGTGCCATTGTCAGATCTGAGTGCTTGAATTTTCACATTAAATTGAGTCTGAACAAGTGGATAAAAGACTTTGAAACACTGAAACACTTCATCTTTATGTTTCATAAGATAGACCCAAGTCATCCGAGAATGACAATCAATGAACGTAACAAAGTACTTCATACCACTGACAGATAACACTGGACATGTCCATACATCAGAGTGGATCAACACAAAAGGAGAGATGATCCTGATCCCCTTACTCACATACGAGTTTCTGGTATGTTTAGCAAACTCACACGCATCACATTTCAGCTTGCTCTTGTCCACACCACTCATTACATCAGGAAATACTTGATACATTTTGTCAAAAGACACATGTCCCATCCTACAGTGATGGATCAGTGCTCTAATCCCCTTATCCTCAGCAATTGCAGCTAGCATGTGCAATCCCTCCTGGCCCGGCATGCTGCGGTCCATGTACCACAGCCCCCTACGCCTTGTTCCAGTCCCAAGACTCCTGCCCGTCAATCTCTCCTGGATCAAGAACACAACTTTGTCAAGAATTATTCGGCAATCTATTTGGTCAACCAAAGCACTCAAGGACACTAAGTTCACAGGAAAAGCGGGCACATGCAACACTGAGGATAATTCAAGACTCGGCGTGCAGTTGACTGTCCCAACACCTATGATGGGTTGGGCTGTGCCATCTGCTGTGTGAATGTTTTTCTGATGTGCAAGAGAGTGTGGAACATAAGATGTAAACTCATTAAAGTCTCCAGCAACATGTTGTGATGCTCCAGAGTCAAGCACCCATTCAGAGTTTATTTTATGGGCTGCGATTGATGCGTGTTCAATGTTACCTTCATTTGTATCAACAAAGTTGGCATAGCTGGGAGCAGTCTCCTGTCCTCCTACAGGCTTCTTCCCTGCAGCTGAAGCAGCTACATTTGCCTTAGGAGCATTCCAATGGGGAGCATTCCAAGAACCGCCACTCCCATTCCGACCACGACTCACATTCCAACCACCTCGGCTGCTACTGCCACCACTGTACCCTCGGCCTCTGACGTTCCTAGGTCCAATGCAAAAACGGCTGATATGCCCTGGTTGACCACAATTGTGACACACCCCTCGCTGGTCAGCCACCCTATAAGCAGATTCATTTCCAACTCCCCTTCTCGACTGCAAGCGTACCTCTTCTTGGGACATCGCAGCAATGGCCTCATCAAGGGTCACAAGTGTCGGCTGATGTAGCATCGCAGCATGTCTACTCTCAAAAGCTTGATCTAGGCCCTTTAGAAACTGCACCACACGCCTGCGCTCAACCCACTTCCTGGCAAGCTCCATGGACTCTGCATGTGGAATCTCAAGGGGATCACACTGATCCAGATCTGCCCAAAGGTGTTGCAGCTCATTCACATACACCAGCACGCTTCTGTCACCTTGACGAACAGCATGAATCTTGTCTTCAATTTGAGACATGAGCATCAGGTTTCCCCTACCAGAATACCTTGTGAACAACATGCTCCACATAGCAGAAGCAGTTGGCAATGCCTCAACAGACATGGCAATGGCTGGAATCAAGGAGTTCAACATCCAGGCCAAAATCAGAGAGTCGGTGACACTCCACTTCTTCCATTCTGGGCTCGCCTTGTCAGCCGGTTCTTCAACCGTTCCAAGAACATACTCCGTCAGACCCTTTGTCTTCAAGATCAACAAGGCGCGCCTCGACCAGCTCAGGTAGCTGCTCACGCCATTCAGCTTGACATCATTTGGCATGAGCTCAAGCTTGAACACCTGATCTGCGTGGGGCACAATGATGGCGCCACTTGCAGGAGGTAACCCCTCGGCCTTCGCAGTCATGAGCTGCGCAAGTTTCTCTAGAGCAGCAGTGAGTTCAGCCCCCATGATTGCCTCCCCTCTTCTTCTTCTTCAATCAGCAGCGGAAAAAAAACTTACACCAACAGCACCCAGCACCTGCAAGCAGCAGCACCACCTGCAGTTCAGCCAGCCTCCTCCTCTGGCGAGCAGCAGCAATGTCACCTCCTCTTCTTCCTCTACCAACCCCCAACAGCAGCCGCACCCTTCTCTCTACCGCAGCTACAAGCAACACTTCCTTCTCCACTAGCACCAGCAGCAGAAGCTCAACAACAGCTCCACACGCACACACCTCACTGCACATCTGCACCTCCGCGCAGCCGCGCCACGTGCTCCTCTCCAGCAGCCCGCGCCCAGCTCCGCCGCCTTCGTCCTCCGCCGGACCCCGCCGCCTCGCTGGCGACTCTACCGCCGGCGCCTTCCTCCCTCGCCCCAGCTCTCCGATACCATGTAGAACGAGAGAGGCATACCCGCATACATGTGGTTTGGTGTGTCTGGCGGCTGACTCCTACTCCCGTGTGTCACACACGCATATAACTCTGGTTGCTCTCATCTAGGTCACACACATGGGCTTGGGCCCTATACTAACAGTGAAGATGGGCCAGGCCTTCATACCGGTCAACATTAAGTGAGACCACCCGGGGTGGGAACTTTGAGCTGCAAATGGCCCCTTTCCAGCTACAAAAGTGAAGTGAGTCATCACTCCATGAATTTAGGATGCCAAGGGGATAAGAATTGATGCCAGACTTGAAGCAAAGGAGGGCTTGGCGATCAATCTCGGACTTGTTTTCTTGCGCTGCTTTGAGTGTTGTAGTGTTGAAGGAGAAAAGAATGAGCAAAATACAGAGCAGAGACAAAAATGAGGGCATGATATTCAGAGTTTACAGGATGTGGAAGAACCAAGAAGTTGGGAGAACTTTAGGTTGGAGCTTGGGAGATCTTGTGTGTAGAATGTGGATGCCATTCAAAGGATTTGTCTGCCGGAAGGAATGGGCCTGGAGTTATGCTAGACTATTGACTTGACTTGCTTAACAAACAATGGTGGGCCCTGGTTCCCTGAACGTGATGCAAGGGTAAAGAATAGTAGAAGAATGATACAAAGATCTGTGGAAGAAAACGTGTGCAGGGGAGCAATGGATTGTGACTAGTAGAATCACAGTAAGCAGAATAAAAACTAGAAGAGGAAAGGTGAATTATTTTGACAGTAACACAAGGATGCTGCGAGACTAGTCCTGAAGTCGTCCAAACAGACACGATGAGCAAACCCATAGGCGACACCAAGGCAAACCAAGCTATTGACTGATGCTGGAGTCGTCAGACTTGGTGGCATCGACTCAGAACACATAAACAAGCCTGAACCACACAAAGTGATTCTGAATTGCGATTTCGTGATGCACCAACATGCTTCATAACTGAATCTGAACGGGGTAAGGCAGCATGGAACAATGGAAAAATTTGTACTAGGTAACTGCACTTGATTCAGTCACCAAGGAGAAGAAACGGGGCAAGCCAAAGACTTGTCCGTCCATCTTTGTCGTGCTGCAGGAAAATCAATTATTGGTCCACAACATTTTGCAGTCAGGATCCAGCTATCCACATCGTCGAACCTCCTCCACATGAACTACCTGATAGATTCAAAAGAGATGGCTGCCAAAATGAAATGTTCCAAACATATTCCTCTCGACATGATAATACCAGACGATTGAATTGTAGGCGTTAGGTATATACCGTAGACGAAAGGAATTGCCAGCATCACCTCTTCCCCTTCTTCTTTCTCCTCAAATCCACCCTTTCTCCTTCACTGGCTATGGCAGCCACCATGGCTGCCTTTCTCACACCATAACGCTGCCAACGAATTGTGTGCATAGATTTGTGGAAGAAAACGTGTGCAGGCCGAGTAATTAATGGATTGTGGCCAGTAGAATTGCAGTAAGCAAAATAAAAATTAGAAGAGGAGCCCACATCAAACAGACAGGATGAGCAAACCCAGAGGCGGCACGAAGGCAGACCAAGCCATTGACTGATGCTGGAGTCGTTAGAACACATAAACAAGCCTGAACCACACAAAGTGATTAGACATTTCTTCATAGAGCACACAAAGTGATTCAGAATGACAATTTCATGATGCACCAACAAGCTTCATAACTGAATCTGAATGGGGGGTAACGCAGCTTGGAACAACGAAAAATTTGCAGGTAACTGCACTTCATCCAATTTAGCACGGTAAATTGGGAATCTAGCTGCAGGACTTTACTTACGGCATACAGGGCACTTGTGTTGGCTCACTCGTCTGTCTTCCACGCCGCCGAAGCAAAGGAAATGGCTGCTGGGGTTCGACTCTACGAGGTCCGAGGCGGGCGAGAGCGAATCCGTCCAGCCGCGGGCTGCGCATCCGGAAGGAGAAACCCTAGGGGAGGCCCGCGGCGGGGACGGCAAGTGGTGGCGTTGCCACCGAGTCGCACGGACTCGGGAGGTGGCAGCCGCGTGTCGAGGCGGCGAGGAACTGCTGGAGGCCTTCGATGCCGGCGGCGGCCGGGGAGAAGGCAAGCGGGTGCGGCGGACGGCGGGGGAGTCGCCGGAGGCTCAGAGCCTCATACCGTCGTCAGGTAACGGAGTCCGAGCATCTTCGAGTTTACTGTTACCGTCACATTACGGACTAACTATTTTTTTTAAGAAACATTTGAGCAACTACCAGAGCCAGAAATGAACGCGAGTACAAAAAGATGGTCTCGGAGTAGATTACAATATTTCCAATAATTCTCACTTTTTCCAAAAAAAAACATCAGATATGTTATAAAAGTTCACCGGAAGTACAAAACATCTTTATAACATAATAAAAATTACATTAAGATTCCGAGACCATCGAAGGACCACTACTGCCATCGAACAAGCTGTCGACGCGCCGTTCTCACCAGTTCCCTACGGGAGCCGGTTTGACCTTGTCGATGACAATCACAAAGTATTCGTGCAGGTGCCCCTTAAGGACCAGCGTCCTGGAGCCGTAGATGTTGCCGTTGAACCCTTGCATAGATCTGAAACACCTCACATTAAATCTCACCACATGAGGATAAATCGTAACCTCACCGTCCCAAGGAAATGACGGGAATCTATGTTGGAGTTTCGTCGACTACGTCCAGACAGACGAACTTAAGAAAAATCAAAATCCGGAAGACAAACTCGAAAAAGAAGTGTCGCCGGCCGTCCGAGCGCCGCGCCTGCGAGGACAAGAAAACCTAACCTAAACTACTAACCCGAAAGGAGGCGCAAGGTTCCCCTCTCCGCCATCAGCAGCCGAAAGGTTAGGCAGATGGGAGGTGAATCCACAAGCTCGGCGGTGAAGCCTCGAGGCGAGAGTTTGTCCTAGCCGCTTAGGGTTAGGAGAGGAAACAAAAGAAATTGTTATTTTAAATAGTCAAATATATTTGAAACATTTCGGCAGCATGCATGGTCTAGCATAGTACTAATGTTTAAAGTTTAGAACAAAATGGGCAATGTCGTATATATTCCAAGCAAAATACAACAAAATCAATATTCCATCCATTCCACAATATAGTGCATATTTTGATTATTTGAAGTCAAACATGTTTTTTGTTTGACTAAGCATCTAAATAATAAATAAATAGAATATAAATTTACACTTTAGGATGAATCTATTGATACAAAGTTTGTATTATGAATGTTGATTATTTTTCCTTAAATTTGGTCAAACAAAGACATGTTTGACTTTTATAAACCAAAATATGCACTACATTCTGGAATGAATGGAGTACTATATAAAAGCGAAAATCCATCTCTCCATCTGAGCTCATCTTCACCCGCGTTGACGAAAAAATTCGAAACAAATACTAGAAAAATTCCAAAAACAAATTTGTGCAGTAGACAATTTGATTCGTGAGGCCCGCTTCAATTTTCAAATCATTTGGACATCTGAGGAGCTCTCGACAAAAAAGAGAAATTGGGGGCCTGTAAAAAAGTGTTTACTATTCATGTACTGTTTTGGCCCGATTTGTCTTTTTTGCTGAGAGCTGCTCAGATGTCGAAATGATTTAAAATTTGGAGCAGGCCTCACGCATCAAATTTTCTACCGCACAAAACAAATTGGAATTTTTTGATTTTTTTTAAATTTTACTCTTTTTTTCTAAGCGGGTGCAGATGAGCCTGGACACCGAAACGCCCTACTCATATAAAAGCCGCTATCCATTGTTTTTGTAGCTGTGTTTTTTTTCGCTCATAATACGACATGACTCATTTTGTCTTGAAACTTTAAATTGAGTATTATGCTAGAATATGGTTCTCGCCAAAAAGTTTCATATTTTGTTAACATCTTTCACTATTTTTTTAAAATGCTGAATCGAGACCTATGTCCCAAAAATCCACACCAAAAAAGCCATTTATTAAAACAAACTAATAATCATCATATTGACTCTGTTAACATCGAACTTCACATGAATTTTTGCTTAGTTAGAAGAGAAAACATGTTGTTTTCTCTGGTGAAGAGGTGATTTGGAGCACTGAAAATAAAAATGATAATCATTCATGCTTAGAACTTCATAAATCTCTAAGAGCATTCATGAAAAGAAATGGTCATGTCTCCTGATGCTTGATAAATGTTTCTAAGTATTCATGAAAAAGAAAACATGTTTCATGATCCGTTGTAAACGTTTCTAAACTTCCTCTTTTTTTTTTCATTTCCTGCTGTGTTCCATTCTTCCAATATTTTATGTCTATTTATTTCATGATTTCTAGAATAAATGTTCCCTTTCCAAAGCTTGTTTCCATTTTCCATACTTCCTAATTTGTTCACTATTTTTACCACCTTCTTTTGCAAGGGGCCGAAAATCTATCTGGTTTCGTAAGTTGAGTGTCAACTACTACATCGCATTTCAGACTTCAGGGACCAAAACTAATTCAGCCAATAGTTAACTGAAAAAGAAGGATTTGTGTTATTAAACTGGATGTAAGATTTGACAGAATAACAATTTGATATAATACAGTACAGTTTACAAATTAATAAGTACATGAATTTCGCCATACATACACCTCAAGATCAAAATAAGAATAATTCAGCAAACCTGCAGCAAAGGATAGTTGGCACTTTCAGTAGCTAACCGTTGCTCACTGCAAATCATATCTGGGGGAAAAAAATACATGTTGCATGTTTCCTGATGCTTCATAAATGTCTTCTAAGCATTCATGGAAAAAATTACATGTTGCATGATTCGTCTTATACGTTTCTCAACTTCCTTTTTACATTTCCTGTTCTTTTCCATTCTTCAAATATTTTATCTCCATTTATTTATATTTATTTCATGATTTCTAGAATAAAACGTTCCCATTCCAAAGCGTCTTTCCATTTTCCATATTTTCTATTGTTTTCACTATTTTTAGTGTTTTATACTGTATTTATAAGGGGCCAAATCTGACTGGTTTCAAAAGTTGAGTGTCAGCTACGTCTCATTTCAGAAACTATATACAGCCAATAGTTAACCCAAAAAGAAGGATTTATGATATTAAACTGGATGTAAGATTTGACAGAAAAATACCTTGATATAAACAGTACAGTTTATGCTACTAAGGAATTTCGCCATACATACACCTTAAGATCAAAATGAAAATAATCAGCAAACCCGCAACAAAGGATTATGCCAAATTACATTCTTAACGATAACAAATCAGCATGCTCTAACAGAGCTCAAATATTAGTCAATCGTCATGATGGCGTTCCAGAAAGTCGTCTCTGAGAGAAGAAAGTTTTGCACAAACATCTTTCATTCCAGGTCTGTCCTTTGGAGATTCCACAGTACATGACAGCCCCAGAGCAACCAACGGGACAATATATCTCTGCATCCATGCTTCTACGCACCCTTGATGCTCCTCATGCGCCATATGAGGATCTAGCATCTCCGCAACTAGGCCAGGGAACATGGATTCAGAGAAAATGGGAAGGGTGAGCCCATCGATGAACATATCATCGGTTGGTCGTTTTCCGGTAAGCAACTCTAGCAGAAGCACTCCAAAACTATACACGTCAGCTCCTACAGAGATCTTGCAGCCCAGCCCGTACTCTGCAAATGCACTCAAATACTCAATAAACCATGCATACATACATGAAGGGAAAAAATGCGCTGTACACGTGAAACAGTATATATATCTACAAGATAAACTATTTAATTGGAGATTTGGAAAAGTAAACTCACCAGGTGCTATGTACCCAATAGTCCCTCCGACATCAACCAGGCTTTTACGAATAACCTGGCCTGGTAATAGAAACTTTGCTGAGCCAAAGTCACTGAGCCGTGCCGTCATGTTATCGTCCAAAAGGACATTGTGTGGCTTCAAATCACAGTGGATCAAAGGAGGCGTCAGTTGGTTGTGAACATAATCCAGAGCAGAAGCGACATCTGTTGCTATGCATATCCTCTGGCCAAAGCTTAGCACTCTGTCTGGGATTACATTGTGCTGCTCAGAGTGCAACCATCTGTCAAGGCTGCCATTAACCATGAACTTGAAGACCAGTGCTTTGAACTCATGGTTTTTTGAATCAAGTGTCGAGCATAGGGTCATAGGCCGCATTATATTCCGGTGGCGGGTGCTTCGTAGCACCTCACACTCGGTAAAGTAACTACCATATCCACCAGGCTCATTCAGGTTGAATACTTTGATAGCAACTAGGCTCCTGTCAGACTTGAACCTACCGACATAAACTGATCCGGTACAGGTTGAGCTGATAGTATGGACCGAACAAAACCAGTTGGTAGCTTTCAGAATGTCACCATATGATATCTTCTTCAGAGTCTCCTTGTGGTTAGAACATGCAACCACTTCTCTTATCTTCTGGTTGGCAACTGCTTCTCTTTTCTTCCGGTTGGCAACTAAACATAACACACCGGGAATCTTATTACACCTTGGAAATGTAAGTTGCGCCCTTCTTTTCCAAACAGTGACAACCAAACATAACAGTAACACACCAGCAATTAGCGGTGTAATTATCATTACTATTCTTAGCAAAGGCACATGGTTCTTTGTCTGGGTGTCATCACAAATTCGAAGCCCTAGCATGGAGACTCTTGCACACAACATCTTATTGCCATCCAAAACTACCATACTCGAGTTCCTAAAGCATCCACCAGAGGGAATTTGCCCTTCAAAGTTGTTGTATGATAGATCCAGCTTGTCCAACAAAGTGAAGTCGCCAAAGAAGTATGGCACTGAACCAGATAAATTATTTCGAGCTAGATTAATCTGCTGGATGGACCGCAACTTCCTGAAACTTTGAGGAATTTGCCCTTCAAGCATGTTTTTCTCCATGCGCAAGAACAATAAAGTAAGACAGCTTCCAAGAGCTTCAGGAATCGTTCCAAACAACATATTGTTGGAAACATTCAAAAGAGCAAGATTTGCCAAATTACCAACTTCTGATGGTATTTCTCCTATGAGCTTGTTGTACGAAAAGTCCACACCCAAGGAAAGTGGAGGGCGATCAAAAAGTTTGACTGGTATTGACCCATCAAGGCTGTTAGTAGACAAGTTTAGTTCAAGAAGTCCCTTGCACTGACCTAAACTATCAGGTATGTTTCCACTCAAGTTGTTATCATCAAGATAAAGCTTGCCCAGTTGAGTAATGTCACCGACTGAGGGAGGGATCTGACCTGATAATTTGTTCTTTGATAGATTTAGGACATATAGGTTTTGCAGCTTTCCAATGGTAGAAGGTATGCTTCCAGAAAGAAAATTACTTTCCATCCTAAGAGATGTGAGATTAACAAGATTGCTAATTTCAACAGGTATGGAGCCTGAAATTTGGTTTGACCCAAGCGACAAATCTTGCAGCCTCGTGGAAAGATTAACAACTGCTGCAGGTAAGCTGCCATTCAAACCATTCCCTTCCAAGGACAACTTTGTAAGCTGGGTGCAATTTGCTAGAGATGTAAGAAATGACCAGTCATGTGCTTCTAGCAAGTTGCTCCCCAAAACTAACTGACTCAAGTTTGCCAAAGAACCAAGAGATGGGACACGGCCATTTAGCGAGTTGTCTGAAAGATCAAGCATTTGAAGATTTGACATGTTGGCTAGTGAAGTAGGGATCAAGCCCTCCAGCCTGTTGCTTCCCATAATTAGGGACCGGAGGGTTGGTAGTGAGTGACCAATGTAAGATGGTAACTGTCCAACAAGGCCATTGCTGCCAACACTAAAGTTTTTGAGTGATGACATGTTATACAGGGAAACCGGGACATTACCTGATAAACTGTTGAAACTTAGGTCAAGCTCAAGCAGTTTTGTAGTGTGACCTATAGTTTCTGGAATTAATCCTGATAGCTTATTTTGGCCGAGCAATATAGAAGTGAGGGAAGAAACATTTCCTATTGAAAGAGGTATGTTTCCAGAGAGGAAGTTCTCTGTCAGGCAAAGAAATTTGAGTGCTGTGACCTTATGGAAACGTGGGATGAGACCAGTAAAAGAATTCTTCTGGAGATCAACCTTAGTAAGCTTAGATAAGTTATCAAACAAAGTAGAAGGGATCTCTCCAGAGAGGTTATTACGTGACAATATAAGTGTGTTGAGTGAGGAGCAATTGGTCAATGAGAGAGGGATGCCGCCTGTTAGAGTGTTGTTTCCAAGATTGACATAGCTAAGTGAATTGCTAGCGCCTAAGGAAATGGGGATGTTACCTTGAAGATAGCTGCCGGCAAGATTCAGTGTATGGAGGTTTGGAAGCATACCCAAGTCTTCAGGGATAGTTCCCGAAAGATTATTATAGGCAAGGTTCATCCTGGATAGAAATGTCAAGTTGCCCAGGCATCCAGATAACTTCCCACTGAGACGAGCATAGTTGAAGTTAAGAGAGACCACCCGGGGTGGAAACTTTGTGCCGCAAGTGACCCCTTTCCAGCCGCAAAAGTTAAGTGAGTTGTTGCTCCATGAGTCTAGGATACCAAGGGGATAAGAGCTGATGCCGGACTTGAAGCAGAGGAGGGCCTGGCGATCAATCTCCGACTTGTTTGCTTGTGCTGCTTCGAGTATTGTAGTCCTGACGGAGAAAAGGATGAGTAAAATATAGAGTAGAGTAAACATTGAGGGCATGATTCCAGTTTACAGGATGTGGAAGAACCAAGGAGTTGGAGTGGTTTAGACTGGAGCTTGGGTGATCTACCTTTGTGCGTGAAGGCCATTTAAAGATTTTTTTCTGCTGGAAGGAATGGGCCTGGAGTTAAGCTCGACTAAGTTGACTTGACTTGATACAGGTCATCTCACCCTGAACGTGATGCAAGGGTAAAGAAAAGTAGAAGAATAAAACAAAGACTTGAGAAAGAAAACGTG
Source organism: Triticum dicoccoides (assembly GCF_002162155.2). NCBI lineage: Eukaryota > Viridiplantae > Streptophyta > Magnoliopsida > Poales > Poaceae > Triticum > Triticum dicoccoides. The sequence continues at coordinate 52,286,414 of NC_041383.1, forward strand.
TGCAGGCTGAGTAATGTGCTGTCACTAGTAGAATTGCAGTGAGCAAAATATAAATTCCAAGAGCAAAAGTGACAATTATTTTGACAGCGACACAAAGATGCTGTAAGACTAGTCCTGGCTCATGCTCATACCGTGATTGTAACCTGCGGACACGAAGACAAACCAATCCACTGACGTCCACTGAAGTTTTGAGATTTGATAGCGTCGACCCAAGACCACAAAGAGCAAACTGATTCTGCATTGCAATTTCGTGTTCTTTTTAATCAAAAGAGGGGGTTCTCTCCGATTTCATTAACGAAATCACCAAACGAAGCATCCAGCATGTCCCCAGCGTCACCCTACCCAACCTACAACTGCTAAGCAGGTTCAAGAAGTTCAGAGAAGATAACAAGTCTCCACACTGGGGAGAAATTTCGTGTGGCCCTAACATGCTTCATAACTGAATCTGAATGGGGCAACACAGCATTGAAAACTGGATTCTTTTGGCGTATTTCATCCAATTTAGCATGGAAAATTAGGAATCTACGGCAGAACTCACCGGCAACTACTGCTCACTCACTCGTCTTCCACGCCGTCGAAGTGAGGGTTGGCCTGCCCATCGAATTTTTGCTGGGGCCGCCGCGGAGGAGGCAGCGGACGAGAGCAAATCCAGCGAGCCGCAGGCTGCAGATCCGGACGGAGGAAATCTAGGCGAGGCTCGCGCGGCGTCGGCGGGCAGGCGGCGGCCAGTGGTGGCGTTGCCACCGAGCCGCACGGGCTCTGGAGGTGGCGTGTGGCGGGCGAGGGGACTGCTGGAGGCGTTCGATGCCGGCCGGGGAGAAGGCAAGCGGGCGCGGCGGACGGCGCGGGAGTCGTCGGAGGCTCGGAGCCTCACACCGTCAGGTAACGGGGCCCGAGCAGGAGGATCCAACGGCTGAGGGCGCATCTTCAAGTTCACTGTTACGTTGTGTAGCCACCGTTACGTTTCACACAGTGCCAGAACCAGAAATGAACACGTGTACCCTCAAATCAAAAAGAAAAAAAAATGAACGCGTGTACATAAACAGAGAAGGAAAATGTTTAGGAACGGCGGACCGGCCGAATGTTCAGCCGGTCACACCGCTCGCTCGCCTAGCACAGCTACCATACGCACCGCTCGTCGCGACCTTATCCTTTTCCGTTCGTCATCACTGACCACTCGTTCCCCTCCTTTTTCCTTCACGCACCTGCTGTTGCTCCTTCCATCCCCATCTCCTTCTATCTCCACACATGCTGCTTCCCCGTCCATCTCCACCTCCCAGCTCCCTCCCTCCATTCCTCCCTCGCTCCCTCCCTTGAGCGCGACCGCCCAAGCCTACTTTGCCACTGCAAGCTACGATAAGGATGGTGGCTTCCTGGAACAACGACCACGGCCACTGCACGGCGAGCTGCAACGGCGACGCCCACGGCCGCCGGTTGTGGGCACTACTGGCGCCAGAAGTTGCAACCTCGTCGTGGGGAGCTGCAATCGGCAACGCCGGGAGCTACAACCTCCTGTTGGCGGAACACCAGAGCTCGCCGGTCACCACGGTCATCATCGATTCTTTGCTACAACCAGTGTCAAAAATTGCTACAACCGGTCATGCTACAACCCACGGGCATGTCCTTTGCATCTCCGGGACCCCCTGCCTCAATTAAATCTCTACATTACCAGTTCAAATCAATGGTTGCAGCTTTTTTACGAGCCGGTTGCATCTTTTCCAATCACCAGTTCCAACATTTTTAATCGCCGGTTCCAGCTTCTGTTCAACTCATTTGCATCTTTTTTGATCACCGGTAGTAGCTTTCCAAATCGCCGGTTGCAGCTTTCCGAATCGCCGGTTGCAGCTTTCAAGAAGCCAATTGCATCTTTTCCAAACACCAGTTCCAGCATTTTTAATCGCCGGTTTTCCAGCTTAGCTCGTTGCATCTTTTTTGATCGCCGGTAGTAGCTTTTCGAAACGCCGGTTGCAACTTTCGTTTCAGCTGGTTGTATCGTTCTAAATTGCCTTTTCCAGCTTTTGAAAATGTTGCCGGTTGCAACTCGCCGGCCATCGTATTTCTTGCTACACCGGTGACCTGGCGGTGCTAGAAGAGCATCCCACGAGGGTACCTTTTTTTCTGCAACCGCTCAGCGCAAAGTTACAACCAGCACAAGCGACGGTGGAGCCGGTTCATGGTGACGGGGCTCCGGCGTTGCCTGTTTGCCGTTGGTGAAGCGAGCCATGAGCAGCATCAGGAGGGGGTCGGGGTGGGGGGAGGGAGCGGCGAGCTCGCCGGGAGCGCACACACAGGGGCAGGGAGGAGGAAGATTGGCTGCGGGGTGGGGGCCGATTTTTCTGGAAGCTTTGACCAGAGGAAGAAGAACGAGTTGGGGTTGAGTGCCAGATCGGACGGTCCCTGCTCGCTGCATCGGGCGGCTGGCGTTCGACCGGCCCAATAGTTGGGTCGGTGCGCCAGCGCAGATAACCGCCCAACAGAGAAGCTACCGTGAAAATATCTCTTTCTAGCTTGATCAATTTATGTAAGAACGAAGCTAGTGACATTAAACTACTTCCTTTTCATTAGATTATATATGAGAGGTCTTCATGCTACGCCGAAGACTATGTAAATCGATCACATTAGATTATATTGCTATATAAATTCTCATAAGAAAATATTGCTACAAAGGTGAGCCACATAATAAAATTCTCATACATGATCCTTTTTAAGGACGTTCTGACACTTTTTTAGTTGAATCAATTGATTTCTCTCTCTTTATTTGTACCGCTGAAATGCATAGGTCAGAGCCCTGGACGTAATGGTGTGGCCAGGCCCAGGCAGGCCAGTCGGTGACCCAGGGTATGCCGTCGAATCTCTCTGCGGACTGTAACACCACACCCATCGTTTGATATTAGATTGTAGCATGTTTAGAGCATCTCTAGCGTAAAATCCCGACCGGCATAAGTCTTTTGCAGTTCGCGAAAAAGGGTATATGCAGGCCGACACTGGCGTGGACAGACTCAAACCCCCATATAATCAACCCGTAAAAAAAAGTATTCTCCGAATATACTGAATATATGCAGGTCGTCCTCTTCCTCGCGTCAATCCAGCGGACAGGTGGACGAGGGAAAACGCGAGGCGAACACGACGCGAGCGAAGACCAGGGCGGCCGGGGCGAGCGCGGCACGGGCGGAGGCCAGGGCGGCCGAGGCGAGCACGGCGCGCGCAGAGGCCAGGGCTGCCGGGCCGGCGCAAGCGGCGACCGGATCGAAGGAGCTAGCTAGTTAGCTCTTCGAATCCATAGAGTTGCTAGCTAGCTAGCTCCGTTCGAGAGCCGCGGAGCCACGGGCGAGCACGGCGGCCGGGACGGAGGCCCGGCCGGCTATCGGACGGTCGGCGGGCGAGCGCGGTGGCCGGGGCAGACGACCGCGATGGCCGGGAGGCGGCCGGGCGAGCTTCATGGCGTTGGCGAGAGTAAAGATTCCTCAACCGCCAACGATGACCGGTATGCAGGGCCCTGGGAAAGTTGCCCTCAAAACTGCATATATATGAAGGTTTCACGTTTGCACGGGGCCCCTTAAAATTTTTTAAGGGTCGGACGATTTTAAGGGGTCTGTTCGGGCTCGTTTTTTCGACTGGAACTGCAAAAAAATATTATTTTACGGGTTTGATCACTTATACCGATCTGCTAGAGATGCTCTTAGAAGCCCCTGGCTTGTGCGAAGCCTGGCCTAATCCTGGTTGCGCCACTGTCGTGACTGTTGTAGCCATCCTCAAGCTTATGCAACCGAGACGGTGCTAATGCGTGAGAAAAAAAGGCATACATCATAACAGTTACATGTTTCGTGAATGGTGTGTCTAGATCTCAGTCGACTGAGATTTAATCAAGTCTCAAGCACGTGATATAATGTATAATAAAAAAAAACTAAAAAGGGATGTTTTATACGAATATCCATGCAAGATCTAGGGCATATAACATCGACTGAGACACCGAGACTTAGCAAATTTGTTTTGTGAAAGATTATCTTTTTTCTATCCTAATAAACTCTTTCTCATAGTCGAACCATGTAATCGTGTGCCTCATGATAAACTGTGCAATCGATATGTATCTAAAAGTATATATTACCTATCTATGTAGAAAGTTGAAGGACTGCATCTTCGTGGAGAAGATAAAAGATGGCCACAACTTATACTCTTGAGCTCATCTATATTTCTCTTGTGCCCGTAGCAATGCAAGGGCATTCTATTATTATTTAATAAAGGCTGCATGCATCGCCCAGATGCAGAGGCCGGGGGTCTTCCGGCTCTAAAAAAAAGAGTCACTCCTCCCTCTTGACGACATGTGTATGTTTAACCATGAATCTAATTTGTCTATTTATTTCTAAGCTTACAAACTGTTCGCTGCGAATTTTCTTGGCTCCTGCATTTTCTTGCATCTCCCTTTATACATATTCTTCCTCTTTCATGCCAACTGTTGTAAATAATTAACTCATACATGCATTGAATATGTCTTTTTTCCCTTGCTATTCTGAAATTGTGAGTAATCACAGACATTTTTGGGATCAAATGATAAATACATCATACATAACTACAAGGTATTAGAAAATTATTGGCTCTTTCCTTTTCCATTTTCTTCTTCTTTGTAGCAATATCACCCACGTCATCATCCTAACTTGACAAAACAATATTGTAGTATTGAGCATATATGCCCCAAAGTGCTCTAGAAATGCTTTGGCAAAATTTTCCATACATATTCTTTGTATGCTTTTAGCACAGTTTGGAGGCCTGATAAATGTTTCTATTATTAACTAGGGATACCAATTTATGTTTTCTTGGATAGTTTCTGAGCATCTATATTGTTTCAAAACATGTTATACGACTCGCTAGGCACATGCTAACTCTTTTTCTTTGCTTATATAATTTGAAATCTACCAGTAATCATACAAACTCTTTGGATCAAGTAACAACAATAACTAGGCCAAGAGAGAAGCACCTAATACAATTTGTCTTAGATACATGTTGGTCCTTCCTTCTTTTGCTTACGCAATTTAAAAACTATTAGCAATCATATATACTCTTTACATTCAATTTTTTGTGACAATCCTCCAGGACCATAATGGAACCCAATAATCAGTACCACAAGAATGTGTTCCTGGGCAACGCGCACTAGTATATAAGGTTGTGTGAAATGTGGCATCACCCGTTTATCATTGAGCCGCTTTCTCCAATCTTCAGACAAAACACCCGAAGTAGTAATTGCCGCCATACATGAGAGATTCAACACACAAGTGCAGCCACTTATACACAGAATGACTGAAGAAAAAATGGTTCCCTCTTTTACCGATCATTGGGAGGCTGTCCAAGCATTCAAGCTAGGAAATGAAGGAATCACCCTTTATATCTGTGGCATCCTATACATTTCACCATCGATTTTATGCAATCCTATCTTATGAGAAATAGAAGCGATCAGAGAATCACAATACAAATGAAAGACCCACTTCTTTATCTCTGATCAGATCCAATAGTGGAGCAAATACTTAGCCCCTATTGTGTGCTTTATTATGTTTCGGATGACATCGACTCAATGGAGGACTTAAGAACTTTTACTTGCATGCACTCATGACTCATCACAACATTCTTCTCCTAGCTAATATAATTGTCAAAGTACATGACAGAGGTACATATGCCTTTATCTATGATGGCCAAGAGACTGCAACATTCTTCAACGGCTATTCAGTGGAATTACACTGCAACATTCTTCAACGGCTATTCAGTGGAATTACAGCACAATGATTTGGACAGTGAGAAACCTATGATGCAGGAGCACGAAGAGCCCGCTGAGTGCTTCATCTCCCATGTCATTATATACGACCTCCTTATCAGCAAGCTCTCAAATATGGTGATACTTCTTCCATGGCCATGTTCTTTTCTGATGGTTCACACACATGGGTTTCTTGCGGATTGACATTCAAAAACTCACCGGCTCCAGCTTCTTGCTATCAACAAGTCAGCAACCATCATCATATAACTTATATGGGACTGTTAGCATGCTTCTTAGCTTGGAGATAAGGTGTGGATTCCCGACAATCCAGTCATGGACTCGATAGTTTGGCTCTGTTGGCTACACCATAACTCAGTCACTCGAGTTAGCTATAATAGGAATACCATGCAACATCTGCTATCCAAAAAATCATTGACTATATTTTGTATTTGAGAGCCCTAAAAGTATGCTTTTAAAATACTCAACACTAGCAAGTTAGTTTTTGATCTGTGCTTTACAAGTTATGAATTGTTTTCTCTACACAAATTACATCTCTTCTACAAACTGCTTTAATACAATTTTAATCATACCATAATATATATGCAGTGACTACTTTGCAATAAATATAGGGTCTTGCTCTTTATATCCTTCAAGATATTGAAAGATGCGATGTGAAATTTTTATCCTTTTTCTCATATGGACAGTTGAGAGTGCCCTGCACTACATCGTTATTAGTTATTTAAGTTGTTTCTTATTGAAACTATCTTCATTAGTGCCCTGCACTACATCGTTATTAGTTATTTAAGTTGTTTCTTATTGAAACTATCTTCATTAATGTTCCCAAATAATCTTATATTTTATGTACTAACCAACATGGTTGTCCTTTGACATAAGATTGGTATTAGACATTCCTAGCTTGATACAGATTATTTTGAGAAGCACTTACATCAAAGTATAGTTCTATGATGAAGTTCGTGTGGACAATTTATAAGTACTACTTTTTCCTTGAATTTGGAGTCTGAAGTTCATCTATTTTAGTTCACCCGATCACCTATGTCACCTCTGTTTCGATCTATGAGACCGAGGATTTTTTTCTTAGTTTTATTTGCTTAGCTCATCCCCATCGAATAGTTCATTCAGGCGGGATTTGGTTGGCGCCCGACTTATGTCATGGCATAATCTCTTATCCCGTCTGGATCTGATTAACCTGACGCAAGGCCGTGATGTGTTTCGCTGGAACCTTACTACATCGGGGTCTTTCACGGTAGACTCTATGTATCGTACGCTCATGCATTCTGAGGTACAGGTGGGCAATAACAAGAAAATCTGGAAGGCGAAGATTCCACTAAAAGTTAAAATATTAATGTGGTATCTTCGTAGAGGTGTTGTGCTAATCAAAGACAACCTCGCATGATGTAACTGGCCAGGAAGTAAGAAGTGTTGGTTTTGTATTCATGACGAGACAATCAAACACCATTTTTTTAATGCAAGTTTATGCGTTCTATGTGGTCGGTCATCCAAATAGCATCAAATTTGTATCCGCCCACAAGTGTTGCCAATATTTTTGGTCATTGGTTGGATGGTATTTCAAATGTGCCTTACTATGATCGCTTTGGCTATGTAGAAATGATTTGGTTTTTAATGACATAAATGCTTCCCTTTGCAAGTCATCTTCCGTTATACGCACTTGCTTCATATGTGGTCTATGCTACATCGTGTGGAGTACCAATCGCTATTCAAGGCGGTGTGTATGCGGTTGGAGGAGGTGGCTATGGAGGTTTTTACCCAACATGGATGGCAGCATAATCTCCGAATAGGTCCACCAACCGTTTCGACATAGGCATAGTGTCGGTCTATAGGACTCTATTGTTGCCGAATTGTCGTTTTTTCTTTCCTCTTTATCAGATTTTTGGTTTTTGGTTGTGTACATCCTAGTTATGCAGAGGCCGGGTGATACTCTAAATGCTTTGTATTAGCTTGATGCTATATTTTAAGATAATAAATGCACCCTTTATCGATTTTTTTTGCTTCTTCTTAGGTTCCTAAAACTGTACCGCAAGTCCTTGAGTTTTTACGTACATGCATCATGTTTCTTACTCTGTTTGTACACTACCTAGACATACAAGGACTAAAGAGTACAAGGATTTATACCCGACTAGCTCGGCCTAAAACACACTGCCATAACTTCTCTTATTTTAAAATAAAAAACAACATAGATGCAGGCACAACCTCCACCACGGGTGCGGCGTGCCGCCGCGCCTCCAACTGCTAGTAAAATAAAGGGTAGCTAATGGATGGCGTCGCTTTGCTGCACCGCACTATCTGCCTCTCTGGCTAGTGTGAATGGCATATGTTGTTACTTTGTTGCACCGCACACATTTCATTCCCAATTGACATCTGAGGAAGGCATAGCAACATTTTACAAAATAAGGTTGATGAGCCTCACCCATCAGATGAGTTGAGAAGTAAAATGCCGTTTAACAAAGGAGCATGTCCTGAAAGCCAACAAACTTGTATCGATAGAAAAAAATGAAGTTGTAGGCCGCACTTTA
>NC_041383.1:52295045-52315586 GCF_002162155.2 Triticum dicoccoides
ATCTCAAGGATCTCTTGTCGCGTCCCTTCTGTCAACATCGCATTTAGGTTGATTAATAAAACAAGACGCATGAGAATTGCACATTCAAAATGGGAATGAAACCTACTTGTTGGCAGTGGAGGTATAAACTTCTGAAGCGGTGCCGTACTGTGGCTCCGTCGGCGGCTGTGCCGGCGCTGTGATGTACTGCTGCTCCGGCGGCGGTGGCGGCGGTTGTTGGAAATATGCCCTAGAGGCAATAATAAAATGGTTATTATTATATTTCCTTGTTCATGATAATTGTCTACTATTCATGCTGTAATTGTATTGACCGGAAACCGTAATACATGTGTGAATACATAGACCACAACATGTCCCTAGTGAGCCTCTAGTTGACTAGCTCGTTGATCAACAGATGGTCATGGTTTCCTGACTATGGACATTGGATGTCATTGATAACGGGATCATATCATTAGGAGAATGATGTGATGGACAAGATCCAATCCTAAGCATAGCACAAGATCGTGTAGTTCGTTTGCTAAAGCTTTTCTAATGTCAAGTATCATTTTCTTAGACCATGAGATTGTGTAACTCCCGGATACCTAGGAGTTCTTTGGGTGTACCAAACGTCACAACGTAACTGGGTGACTAGGTGCACTACAGGTATCTCCGAAAGTGTTTGTTGGGTTGGCAAGAATCGAGACTGGAATTTGTCACTCCGTATGACGGGGAGGTATCTCTGGGCCCACTCGGTAATGATCATCATAATGAGCTCAATGTGACTAAGTAGTTAGTCACGGGATCATGCATTACGCAACGAGTAAAGTGACTTGCCGGTAACGAGATTGAACGAGGTATTGGGATACCGACGATCGAATCTCGGGCAAGTAACGTACCGATTGACAAAGGGAATTGTATACGGGATTGCTTGAATCCTCAACATCGTGGTTCATCCAATGAGATCAACGTGGAACATGTGGGAGCCAACATGGGTATCCAGATCCCGCTGTTGGTTATTGGCCGGAGAGCTGTTTCGGTCATGTCTCACTACAAAAAAAAGACACATCCGTGACATTTTGGGCCGAACGAATTTTTTTTCTGTCATACATATGACACTTCTATGACGATAATTGTGACAAAACCCGGTATCATCATAGATGTGGTGGGCTCCTACTTCTATGACAAAAAATCATGACAGAAAATGGGCTTTTCGTCCTGGGCGGGCCGGAGACGCAGCTGCATGACATTCTTTGGGCCGTCCATGACAGAAAAAACCGTGGTAGAAGCGAGTGGGAGGAAAATTTCGGGAAGTTGCCGGTTATGGTGGGAGGTCGGGGGCGGAGCGATGCGCGTTTCTCTCGTACGTACGCGCGTGTGTGCGAGGCATTGGCTCTAACTGAAGCCGAGCGAGGCGTTGGGCTCTAACTGAACCCGAGCGATTGCACTGCAGGCTACACGTTACTGAACCCGAGCGATTGATCGATGGCTGTTAACTGAACCCGATGGAGCGATTCCTTCGCTACTGCTGCTAACTGAAGCCGATCGATGCTGCCTCTGGGATGAACAGTGAGTGTTGCGGGGGGCTTTGGATGAACAGTGAGCGATGGCGTTGCCTCTGGATGAACAGGAACCCGTGGTGTGGAGGGCTGGATGAACAGTAGACGGTGGAGGGGTGACCGTGGAGGAGTGGTTGAACAGGACCCCGTGGTGTGGAGGGCTGAATGAACAGTAGACAATGGAGGGGTGCCCGTGGAGGGGTGGTTGAACAGTAGCCGGTGGAGTAGCGCGCGGTGGAGGCTGGATGAACAGGAGCCCGTGAAGGCTGGAGGAGGTCGACGGTGAAGATGAACAGAATCCCGTGGAGTCCCGTTTTGCGGTACGCCACACCCCTCCCGATGAACAGGATCCCCGTTTCGACCGTAGGAGGTCCGTTTCGTCTGTTTTGCGGTACGCCACACCCCTCCCGATCAACAGGACCCATGTTTCGACCGTAGGAGGTCCGTTTCTTCCGTTTTGCGGTACGCCACACCCCTCCAGATCAACAGGACCCCCGTTTCGACCGTAGGAGGTCCGTTTCCTCCGTTTTGCGGTACGCCAGGGCCCTCCCGATCAACAAGACCCCGTTTCGAACGTGGCCGGTCGAACACAAGGCCGTTTCCTCTGTTGTACGGTACGCCGGGCCTTGTTTTCATCGTCTGTTCCGTCCAAGCCCTCCCAATGAACACGACCACACATTCCGTTCCGACCCAGCCGGTTGGCTCCCACGCGTTATGTTGCCTCCCGATGAACACGACGCATTCCGTTGCCTCCCCATGAACACGACGACGACACTGTTTCTTCATTCCGACCCAGCCATGTACGTATGCGCGAGTAGGCGTTCGAGACCCTGCCCGTATGTACGTACGTGGCCGTATTTTCTTTCTTGCACCTTCGCCGCTGTACGTACGTGTACATGCTACGTGCGCGCCTCTACTACGACACGTGCGCGCCTCTACTACGACACGTGCGCGCCTCTACATCGACCAGTATGTACGTACACGTTCGCGACCAGAATGACAACGGTACGTACGCTTCGACCAGGTGGGTCCCGACTGTCAGGCACTTCCTTGCCTGTGAAGATGTAGCTGGTGGGTCCCAGCAGTCAGGGGGGCGAATCGTTTTTTTTCGGACGCACTTCCTTACGTGCGAAGATGTAGCTGGTGGGTCCCAGCAGTCAGGGGGGCGAATCGTTTTTTTCCGGACGCACTTCCTTGCGTGCGAAGATGTAGCTGGTGGGTCCCAGCAGACAGGGGGAAACGTTTTTTCATGAAATACGGTGGCCCGTCTGATGGGTCCCCGCTGTCAAGTGGAGGAATAATTATTTTTGCGCGTAATAAGGAGGCACTTCCTTGCTGCGGCCGTGGACCGAGCTGTCAGCCTCTCCACGTACAGTCCACGTCCGATGGAAGCCATTCCTTGACCACTTTGACCACACTGCACCGAGAGCACCAGGATAGTGGACGATGGTGAGGCCTAGTAAGGGGACGATGCGGAGCCGGGGAAGACGCGGCAGTGGATGCCCACGCGTAGAGGAGTATGAGGGTTCACTCGTTCAGCTGCGGTGTGAGGCTGCCGTCACCGTAGAATAACAGGGGGTGTGGGTGCGTAGAGGGATGGCCTGGCAGCGATGGGAGTAGTAGGGGGCGGTGAGGCCTCCGCGGCATCACAGCCGGCCACGGGCGGCAGGAGCAGGCGGCACGACCGGCGCTGCTTTGGGCGGCTGGAGCAAGAAGACCAGAGGTTGAAGAAGCAGTACGGCCGTTGGATGGACATCGTACGGTCAGTGGAGCTAGAATCGTTCATATATTGACTAAAGTTGACAAAGGCCCCCGTCCCAGTCAACTTAGTAGGCCCACAAGTCAGCCTCTCACCAAGGTTGGTCCCAGCTAGCAGGGAGGTATTCATTTTTTGTGCATAATAAGGAGGCACTTCTGGTGGGTTCGAGCTGACAGCGAGGGGAACGTTTTTTTCGCGAAATATGGTGGCCCGACCTGTTGGTCCCAGCAGTCAGGGGGAAACGTTTTTTTGCGAAATACTGGTGGCCCGTCCAGTGGGTCCCAGATGTCAGGTGGAGGAATAATTATTTTCCGCGTAATAAGGAGGCACTTCCTTGCGGCTGCCGTGGACCCAGCTGTCAGCCTCTCCACGTACAGTACTCTTTCGATGGAAGTTGGTCGTTGACCACATTGACCACACCATGCCGAGAGCACTACGGCGATGGACGACGGCAAGGCCTAGGAAGGGGACGACACGGAGCCGGGGAAGACGCGACAGTGGAAGCCCGCGCGGAGAGGAGTATGAGGGTTCACCGGTTCGGCTGCGGTGTGAGGCTGCCGTCACCGCAGAATAACAAGGGGTGTGGGTGAGTAGAGGGATGCCCTGGCCAGCGGTGGGAGTAGTAGGGGGCGCTGAGGCCTGCGCGGCAGCATAGCCGGCCACGGGAGGCGGGAGCAGGCGGTCCCGCCGGCACTGCTTTGGCGGTTGGAGCAAGAAGATCAGAGATTGAAGAAATACGACGGCCGTTGGATTGACATCCAACGGTTACGTCTGCTAGAATCGTTTGTTGACGTAGTATATAATAACTAAAAAAATCTTGCATACGCGTCAACTAAACAGGCCCACAAGTCAGACCACTCCCTCTTTTTTTAATAATTTATATATAGCTCATGGCAACTTTTTATGCAATTTATTGCAGTCGTTTTTTTGGTTGGCCAGGGCCAATTTCGCATATTACTGTGGGTTCCAAACTATTTTTAATACCGAAATGTCGAGCCAGATTTAAAGTACTTTGAAGATATATTTGAATTAGGTTAATGCCCAGTGAAATAGGAATCTGAAAATGTGAAAAAAATTAGAAATTATAAAGTAATTGCCAATTTGTCATCTGTTTTTATATTTACAACCCATTTCATATTACTTTCAAGGCGTAGAAAAATAAGTAGGTATGTATTGGGTATTCTTCAGAAAAAATAAACTGGGCTCATTTGCACAAATAAAAAATAGCTGGGCTGGTCACATGGTGAACATAAAATATAAGCCTGGGCTAGACGGGCCACAGCCCAGTTCAAACCCTGCTCCGTCTCAACAATACCAAACAAAAAAAATACTGCTCGAGTAGCTACGTCCCAGGTGTCAGCCGATCTTGTGTTGTTCTCTTGTCTATTGACTATATATGCTCACAATGTCATGGGTCCCAGATGTCAGGAAAGCACTAGGAGGAAGCATTTTATTTTTCCATACGCTGACGTGGTGGGCCCCTACTGTCATCCTCTCCACGTACTTCTGCCGATTCCTGTTGTTTGTTGACCATGTTGATAACGCGAGAGGGGGGCGCCGCGGCGAGCGTACCAAAGCGCGCGGAGGACGTCGGCATTAACGATTTAGGAGACGGTGGGGCGGCGATGCGTGCGCTAAGGCGCAGCCAGCCATGGGAGGCAGAAGCAGGCGGCCCCGCCGGCGCTGGTTTGGTTTTGGCGGCTGGAGGAAGACATGACTGAAGAAACACGACAGACTGTAAAAGCAGCAGGAGTACTTAACAACCTTAACTGAAACCAGCAGGGGCACTTAACAACCAAAGCTGAAAGCAGTATGAGTACTTATACAGGTTCAATCGTACAAAGCACGCCTCGAACAATGCTACTTTGCCTACAGGCTACAGTTAACCAAGGGTGAGGCCGCCAAGCCCCAGGACAAGGCCCAGGCGCCACCCCGCGCATCCACAACCTTCAGAAAGCGGCTTCATCTTGCAACGTGGTCAATAAACAGGATATTCGCTTTAGAGCCATGGAAAAGCATGAACATAATCTTCTGTCCTATTCTCCAAGATGGACGGGCCTTCATTATCTGAGACCACCCATGAATAAGTATCTTTTCGCCTCCAAGGGGAATTGAGTAGGTCGACATAAACATCATGTTGTGACCAAGCGCAAGTCTGACCCGACCATGGTCAGACATCTGTATAGGAACAATAGAACTCGGCAGTTCCTGTTTCAAGAAGATCACAGCTGTAAAACTGTGTATAAGCAATAGTTTATGAACAACATATATAACAGAAAACAGCTCGTACCATAAGTTTCTTGACACAGTTGGACCTGTTCAACGAGTGCAGCAGTGGCACACATATCCCACGTGGCCTTCCACCATTGAAAGCGCCCCACAAGGACCTCAAGACGATCAATAAAGTGTAGAAACATGTGGATGTCGATCCAGTCAACTTCAGTGCCATTAGTAACAGCCGAGTTATTACAGAGTAACAAACGAGCAGACTGCTTAACTCTGAAAAAACCTACACGTGCCACCAATTGTAAGACAATATTATTTAGAAGTAGCATCTTCGTGAGAGATTTGTTGCTACTTCTAAAGTTAAATTGTGATTAGTTAGACAGAATAGGTGGATTAAGAAATAATCGAGGCAACAAGCAAGAACCAGATACAAAACTAACATGGATGAACAATTGGAACGACGTCGGGGTGGAAGATCGCAGTGAAGATGAGACCAGGTTCTGCTATTTCCATCAACATTCATGCGCCAACTTTCAGTCCGTAACACTTGAGAAAGTTTATCCAAGTTCAGCCATAAAAAAATAGCGATCTTCTTGGTTCATGAACCCAACCCGGAAGCAATATCCATGGATTGTCTTCACTGTGACCATTAAACTAGTGTATTCAGTTATGGCAAGGCCAAGCATCTTGAGTACATGTGTTCTGGCAGAGCAAGTAATACACTGCAGGAAAAATAATACGAGAACACAGCGTGTTCAAAAAAACCCCACCCTCCCGGATAGAGAAGAGGATTCTAGGAACATACTGTGCGCATTTCAAAATGCTGTGGTAGGATGAGAAGGAACAAGTGTGGCGTCTCGCCGTGGGCGCAGAAATCTGTAGGGTACTCGCACTTTGGGCACTGCAACTGAAACACACTAGATTCAGTACGAAGAAAAATGCATCAAAGGCGGCAGCTGCCATCCTAGGATTACCTGCGACCAAGGGACTTGGATTTATTGGGGATGGATGAAGAATTCGTACCTGGTTCTCCATGAGAAAACCCTATGCAATCGCGGGGGTTTTCTCTGAACAAGCAGACGAGGGAGAAGGGGATTCAGGCCCAGTGAAATATTGCCGCTTCGTCCGTCCAGCTTACTGCTAAAGCTGGAAAGGGGGAGGGGGGGTTGTGATTTGATGGCTCATTGGGCATTACTGTGGCGCTACGACCGGGGTGTGTCTACCATGAAGTTGTGCACTCTAATTTGTGCATATGGCACGTGGACCCCGTTGCCGGTTGCCCCACATATCAGCGAAAGGAAGTAGAAAGACAGGAGTAACTAGTTACACATAAATATATATTTTGACAGAGAGATACTCCCTCTGTAAAGAAATATACAAATCTTTTATATCACAGGCTCACCTTGACGAGAAATATACTCCCTCGCAACGCACGGGCATTATGGGGGTTCAGCTTTTTTTATGGGGGTTCAGCTAAGAATATAATACTCAGATAGGCTCACGGTTCTGGACTTTGGGCCGCAGGCCGACCCTGCATGTTTGGGGGCCCATGTATTCTACCTCAGCGCTTTTCATATTGCAAGAGATCGGTACTGCGCTGGTTTTAGATGCTGTCGCAAGGCAAACCCACAAAATTGAATAAAGCACGGCGGCTGTTGGAATGAAATCGAACGACAGTTCCTAACCAGCAATCAGAGTTGCAATTCTATCAACGATATACCATGTGATAAATAATACCGTCGTACTACTTATACACACACGACACTTGTTTCACCATGCCAGATTATTACATCAAAATCTCTCAGAGGATATATCAGTTCGGCAGTTGCGTGTTGCTACTGAAGAATTTCAAAGTTGATTTGGACCAGCTCTCCTTGCCGAGAAAGTTCGATTTTGACATCATCCCCTACCGCAAGATATGATTTAGATTTGAACCTTGACCATCCTTTAGCATCAATCATCATGCGACCATCCTTTGTACTTACGGTATATTGAGCAGGTTCATTCACACCAAGGCTGCGCATGGTAAGAGAAACTTGGCCGCGGTCGCCCGGATTGTTGAACGACTCCCTCATTGCTCTTGGAATTCTCTGTTTGAAAACAAGAAGACATACCCAAACAGTTAGATCAACACAGTGAATCATGTGAAACAACATGGAAAGAAAAAAGAACGAAGCACTTGAGCGGCCAATGCTTACCAAGAAGGTGGACATGTCGGTTTTTGTAAGGACTTTGGTATATGAAGTGCGAACTATAGCCCAGTCTGTTGCCGGTGCAACTGCACGGGCCGGACCAAATGCAAGTGCAAGTGTTGGTGCAGGTGCCGAAGCCACTGCTGCTGCCGGAGATGGTGCTCCTTGTAGAGCTGGTGCCGATGTTGATGCCCGATCCTCCGGTAGATCAGACTGATCCACTGACGCGGTCGGTGCCCAATCCTCAGCTGGATCAGACTGAGCTGCTGCCGCTGTCAGTGCTAGAGCAACTGCCGGTGCTCGATCTGTGCGAGACAGCGGCGATCGTGTCTGGTCTGCTATGATCAGCTTTCTAACTTGACTAGGATCCGTGATCCAGTTTTTTTCTTCATTTCTTTTAAACGCGAGAAGGACTAATTGTGGCATTTTTGTTAAACCAAACTGCAGTTCATCATAGGGATTCAGTTTGTACTCAGACAATAGACTGATCCAATTTTTTCCAGTAATATAAGTGATGGACAGTGCCTTCGTTACTGACACGACATAAGAAGTGAAACCTGCAAAAATAGCCATCTGAGAGCAAACCAAACGGTTTATTCTGTGATGAATGTCACATGGCAAAACCTGCATCGTAAAATTGCAGGAAAAGAAAGAAAACATGACATTAAATCAATAAGATTTAGACAGTAAATCAATAAGATTTACTTGATGTGACATGAGTGAATCCTTACCAGGAAATTACTATGTTTAAGTACTAAACAGAAGATTGATCGTCCAACTACGCGTGGCATCCAGGGCCCCTGCCTACTCCCACAAGCAAGACAGTCCAAAGGTTGTGGCAAATCGTATGGACCGAACTGTTGGAAATATGCCCTAGAGGAAATAATAAAAGTGTTATTATTATATTTCTTTGTTCATGATAATAGTCTTTTATTCATGCTATAACTGTATTATCCGGAAATCGTAATACACGTGTGAATACATAGACCACAATATGTCCCTAGTGAGCCTCTAGTTGACTAGCTCGTTGTGATCAACAGATAGTCATGGTTTCCTGGCTATGGACATTGGATGTCGTTGATAACGGGATCACATCATTAGGAGAATGATGTGATGGACAAGACCCAATCCTAAGCCTAGCACAAAGATCGTGTAGTTCGTATGCTAAAGCTTTTCTAATGTCAAGTATCTTTTCCTTAGACCATGAGATTGTGCAACTCCCGGATACTGTAGGAATGCTTTGGGTGTACCAAACGTCACAACGTAACTAGGTGGCTATAAAGGTGCATTACAGGTATCTCCGAAAGTGTCTGTTGGGTTGGCACGAATCGAGACTGGGATTTGTCACTCCGTGTAAACGGAGAGGTATCTCTGGGCCCACTCGGTAGGACATCATCATAATGTGCACAATGTGACCAAGGGGTTGATCACGGGATGATGTGTTACGGAACGAGTAAAGAGACTTGCCGGTAACGAGATTGAACAAGGTATCGGTATACCGACGATCGAATCTCGGGCAAGTAAAATACCGCTAGACAAAGGGAATTGTATACAGGATTGATTGAGTCCTTGACATCGTGGTTCATCCGATGAGATCATCGTGGAACATGTGGGAGCCAACATGGGTATCCAGATCCCTCTGTTGGTTATTGACCGGAGAACGTCTCGGTCATGTCTACATGTCTCCCGAACCCGTGGGGTCTACACACTTAAGGTTCGATGACGCTAGGGTTATAAAGGAAGCTTGTATGTGGTTACCGAATGTTGTTCGGAGTCCCGGATGAGATCTCCGACGTCACGAGGAGTTCCAGAATGGTCCGGAGGTAAAGATTTATATATGGGAAGTCCTGTTTTGGTCGCCGGAAAAGTTTCGCACTTTATCGGTATTGTACCGGGAGTGCCGAAAGGGGTCCGGGGGTCCACCGGGGGGGTCCACCTGCCCCGGGGGGTCACATGGGCTGTAGGGGGTGCGCCTTGGCCTATATGGGCCAAGGGCACCAGCCCCAAGAGGCCCATGCACCAAGAAAAAAAAAGGGGAGAGTCCTAAAGGGGGAAGGCACCTCCGAGGTGCCTTGGGGAGGATGGACTCCTCCCCCCCTTGGCCGCACCCCTTCCTTGGAGGAAGGGGCAAGGCTGCGCCTCCCCCCTCTCCCTTGCCCCTATATATAGTGGAGGGGAGGGAGGGCAACAATACCAGAAGCCCTGGCGCCTCCCTCCCTCCCGTGACACCTCCTCCTCTCCCGTAGGTGCTTGGCGAAGCCCTGCAGGCTTGCCACGCTCCTCCATCACCATCACGCCGTTGTGCTGCTGCTAGATGGAGTCTTCCTCAACCTCTCCCTCTCTCCTTGCTGGATCAAGGCATGGGAGACGTCACCGGGCTGTACGTGTGTTGAACGCGGAGGTGCCGTCCGTTCGACACTAGGATCTCCGGCGATTTGGATCACGACAAGTACGACTCCTTCAACCCCGTTCTCTTGAACGCTTCCGCTTAGCGATCTACAAGGGTATGTAGATGCACTCTCCTTCCCCTCGTTGCTGGTTTCTCCATAGACAGATCTTGGTGACACGTAGGAAAATTTTGAATTTCTGCTACGTTCCCCAACACGAACATCCATGGGACTGGAAATCGTGGTGGGTGCGATAAACCCTGCAATGCATACAGATATTGGAGTGTAACCATAATTGATAAACCGTCCTCACAAAAAATATGATCTGGATACTTCAAAATGTACAGACTGAGTTGAGTGGACAGACATTAACATAGACCGCTCTCAGGACTGACCACACACCAAAAGTGGCAGTACTAATAAACAATACAGGGTTCACAAACACAAATCAAGTACTGAACAATAGTACTTACTATAGACAAGCAAAGTTGCACTAACTAAACTCTGCAGACTATTTCTTGCCACCGACCTACAGGATGAACCCCGCATAACTGACTAGGCCATGGACTTCGTGTGAGATGTCTACATGCACCATCACCATCTTGTCAACCTTGGAGAACCTAAGAGAGTGGTCTTTCCACTCATAAACATGATGATGAAGACATGCCACATCAGATTTGTTGGGAAGCTTTACAAGAACCACACCCTTCGTAATCGAAGGTACAACCAGGAAATTGTTGTGGTCAAGTACAGCCTCGAGAACACGCCTGACAACAATGCTATAGGAAAACACTAGTTCAGGACACGTGGCGACAAGGACACAACAACTGGATAGTTCAGTAGTAGAACTCATCATCAGGTCTTCTAGTTCACACGACATGACTTTGAGAACTTCATCTCCACTGCGGACCTGGTTCTAATTCAAACATAAACCATATTTCATTACTACCTCCGTTTAGAAATATAAGATGATTTTCAATATTATACTCCATATATGACTACATATACGCACAGAAATGAGTGAACAAAGACACTAGAACATGTCTTCAAAGGCATGAGAGCAGAGGGATTACATGCAACATCCATAACACAAGTTACTGAGGCAAATACACCCTATTAAAAGGTAGCATTGATGTTCATAAAGTACTCCCTCCGTCCCAAAATTCTTGTCTTATATTTGTCTAGATATGGATGTATCAAGTCACACTTTAGTATTAGATACATCCGTATCTAGACAAATCTAAGACAAGAAATTTGGGACAGAGGGAGTAGTTGAAAGTAATCTATAAGAAATCAGTGTCAACCTCTCGCATGTTTTGGTCAAAAGAGGAATTTAGAACCGTCATCTGGCACACTAAAATCACATGCAAGATCACCCAGAAAGTTGTACTACTAGTACTAGTACTGCGTGTTAGATGAAAAAACACGATCAAGATCGAGAAAAAGATCGTCAACAAGAGACATTACCTGGACTTGCTTAATGAGGGATCCCGGAGAGGGGGGCTTGGACAGGGCGATGGCTTCGAGCTTGTCTGCGGTAGTCTTGGCGGGGTGCTTGCGCTTCTTTGTACCATGAGCCTCGATGGTTTTGGCCAGAGCCATAGACATCATGTCGGCCGGTGCTCCGGCGTCCATCCAAGAAAGGAAGCTGAGAGAGAAGAGTGAAAGGAGGAACGAGATGAGGGAGAAGCAAAGCGAGTGGGGGTTTTCTTCAAGAGAGGAAGCTGAGAGAGAAGAGTGAAATGATGGTTGCTTCGTCCGTCCAACTTACTGCTGGAAAGGAGGGGGCTTTGTGATTTGACGGCTCATTGGGCATTACTGCGGCGGTTCGATCGGGGTACTCTACCATCACTCTACTACGGAGTAATTTAGTGCATGGCTGGTGGACCCAGGTGCTGGCTGTCCCACACATCGGCGAAAGTGAGTAATTTAGTGCATGGCTGGAGGAGGATCCACACGGTAGAGCGTGTCCACTATTTTTCATTCTGAAGAAAAACATGATTACAACAAGCGTTTCCACTCTTACGACGGAGGAGTGCGAAACACGACAGCCACTTGAACATACACAATGCTCCTACTACTAGGCATGTGCAGTGGTTCATACGTCAGTACTACACAATCTTGTTGCTGTGTTGTGCGCATGTCAACTACTCCTATATGTAACATAGTACCGCTTTTTTGACTGTCTGGTCGAGAATGAACGGTGAGATCAATGTTAACAGAACTAGGTCCACAACGCACGGAGAGTACGGTGCTACAGTACTCCACGAAACATGAACCATATGAAGCACATCCTATAGTGTTAGACAAGGTGTATGAAGGGTGCATGGGATGGGAGCAAAAGTTCCCTTCTCGACCCACTTTTGGGTGTTTGGCAGAGTGCATGAAGGGTGCATGAGTCCACACTAGTAGGTTGACAAAAATACACGAAGAGGAAACAACTATATTGAGATGAGAATGCAACCAAACACACCCACACGCTTTGTGCTACAGTGACGGATCTGCACTGTCTGAGTTTGATCCAACGGTCATGTTGCGCCGAGACATGGACATGCCCATGCAGAGGGCGCCTAAACACCACCGAAGTCCTTCTGCTTCTCGAGGCACACGACGTTGGTGATGCAGGGTGCAACCGCCCGTAGAGCCCGCTCCCGATTGACGGGAGCCAGCTCGTTAAAGACGGCGTCCAATGGCACGGATGGATTCCGGTGACGGAGCCCTGAAAGGATTCGCCCGGCAATGGCGACGGCAGCGTGCAACCCCTCCTTGTCCAGCTCAGCCCCCACCATCGCGTGGAGATGGCTCAGCTCCTTGGAGATATAGGTGAAGAAGGAGACCAGGTCAGGAAGCCGCAGCTCGTTGAAGTCGACCGGGTGGTCGAACGGGTTTAGCCCAACGGTCGGCATCGTCGCGCTGGCACGACGGTAGGCATCACATAGCCGCAACACGTGCGTGGCAACTTGGTTCACCAAGTGGCTGAGGCGATCCTGGACCTCGTCATGATCGACCCGCTCGTGCTCCAGCCGGCTCCCCTGACGGCCTATCGTATCTCCCGCTTTCTGCAGCAACGCCGCCGACGCCTCGAGCATCTTTGTGGTGGACGCCTGCCGCTTTTGAAGCTCCTGAACTCCCACACATAATGGAGGAGCATGGCACTCCTCTCCTCCTTGAGCTCACGGAGCTCCACGTCCTTGGCCCTGAGCTCCACATCCTTGGCATGGAGCTCCTGTGTCAGGCGCCTCACCTCGGACTCCGTGATCTGCTGTGCCGCCATGGCACCAGGTAGAAGCAATGGGGAGAGGAAGCAAAGGGGGCGACACGGCTGAAAGGCAATGCAATCTACGGAAAGGCGGAGGGAGCCAGCCGAGGAGCGGGGAATCTTTTGGTTTTCACCATGGTAAAACACCAATCGACGACTTCTCACATCAGGGAGCAGTGGGTTTTTACAGGTGGAGTCATCGTGACTAATTGCTACCGCGCCTGCTCCCGTCAATAAAAAAATTAAAAATCCTGCCGCGCCTGCTCCCGTCAATCAAAAAATTTAAAATCCTGCCGCACCCAAACACCAGAGCAATGCCGTGGTGGATATTTAAATTTACCTGCCGGCAAGTAGATAAAAAAGGGGTGAAAAAACAAATGTGGCGGCGGCCTAGCTAATCGGTCGAAATAGCCCAACTAGCTAGCCACCATGCTTCACTGATGTACTCGGCGGGAAAGGTGGTCTTTCGTGATTTGACGACTCATTTACTTGCTTCGGCGCTACGACCGAGGAGGACCCAGAAAACGCGCGGTAGGGCGTCCCACGTCAAGAAGAATATATGCGTGCACCACCCGGGAGGACCCCAAAACCGCGCGGTAGGGTGTGCCACGTCTCGGCACGGAGGAAAAATGTGCATGTAAAAATATACTGTATCAGACGTAGTACCTATGGTTCGACCTCGGGACCCAGCCAGTCGGTCGAAAACACCCCACTAGCCACACAACTTCATCATGCAAACGTGGCACGGTTAGCTCTGTCTCGACCAGCCGCAACGTCTCTTGTTCTAGGCGATTCTTCTATTTTCCAAGCTTTTTTTAGTTGTAATAACACCACAGCAAGCTAGCACCGCTCTTCGTGTGTGCCCGTGCAAAGGTTAGACAATGGAGAGAAGAGAGATTGAGATCGTAGAACTGGGACCGCCCGTAAGTGAGACAACGGTCATGCACGTGTTGACGAGGCACTCCCTCTACTCTACTCAGCGCAAGTACTGTATAAAAATCAAGTTATGGGACAAAGCCAACAACCGTTCGTTTTTTCAGGCTATCGACTTACGCTTTGTAGTCCAGGTTGCCAGTTCGAATCTCGTCTTTCAGATTTGTTAGTTTTAGGTCCAAATTTGATTAATGACAAGTGGGACCCCCGTGTGTTGTTCCGATATTTCAGTGTAGGATGGTTTTTTTGAACAAACACTTTGCGCGGTTAGACAAGTAACGGCACGAGTTACACGTATTTTGCAAGTTTACGAACAAAAATGACAACGACATAGAATATCACATCCACCCTGCATCTTAGATACTATGGTGATACGAGTTTTTACACCGTTGGAAGTGAGATCCAATGGCTTGGGAGTAGTCTTTGTAATTATGCGCAATTTCCAAACTCTCCAAAGTTTTTTTGCAAATAAAACATTCAGGCCTCGTGTGTGCCGCTGCATTTTCGATCCAACGCCCCCCGGTGCTAATATTAGGTGCTCCCCATAGCTTAATTACCCGCTACGGTGATATGAGCATCTAGGTCGTATGATCAGTGATCAGATGGCACATGCATAGTACTTGTATTTTCTGCGCATTTCCCAAACTCTATTAGCCGTATATTGCAAAAACATTCAAACCTCCTACTGTGGGTCATTAGATCTCAGTGAACTCGTATCACCATAGAATCTACGGTGTGGGAGCACCTCATACTCTCCCGTGCGAGAAAACATAAGGTGCTATCACAGCTTGGATGCTACGGTGATACGAGCTTGGAGGTCGTTTGATCTGAGATCCAATGGCATCTGACCAGTCTTTGTGCTTCTAAGCAGTGGCCAAACTCTTTTGGGGCTTTTCTGCAAAAAACCATTCGAACCACCGAGGAGGTGTTGGGTCACAAATCCAACGCCTCCGAAGAGCTTGTTTCACCAAAGCATCTAAGGTGTGGTGGGACATGATATTCTTACATACAGGAGAATATGTTGTCCTCCTTCATCTTAGATGCTACGGTGATACGAGCTTCGAGGTTGTTGGATATGGGATCAAAGGGCATCTAAGTAGTTTTTGTACAAATTGTGTGCAATTCTCAAACTCATCAAGGTTTCCTGCAAAAAAATTAAGACACATCATGTGAGCTGCTATATCTCAGATCTACAAACTCCAAGCAACTCGTATCGGCATATAGCATGTAAGGTATGGGGGCACATGATATTCTCCCGGGGAGGAGGGGTGGGGGGTGCACAACCAATCGGTGATTTGGAGGGTGGGAACAAATATAATCTAAACAACCCTAAATAGAGCTCCACAATTTTATCTAAGGTCAAGGGGTTGACCCCCGACAATCATAGCTCCGCCTAAACACAACATTTGCATGTACTGTAGTACTAGACTTAATATTCATGTTTCAGTTTCATGTTCATTTTAAATATTGAACTGAGGACCATGGATGTCTTACATTTTACTCCCTTTGTTCCTAAATATTAGTCTTTTTAGAGGCTTCAAATGGACTGGCACATAGGGATGTATATAGACATATTTTAGAGTCTAGATTCAATCATTTTGCTCCGTATGTAGTCACTTGTTGAACTCTCTAAAAGACTAATATTTAGGAATAGAAGGAGTATTTTTGAACTCGTGTCATACATGCATGGGTTGGAAAAATAGATGCACTATACTTATTTGATTGTTGTTGTGTTCGTGCGTGTGTGTGTGTGTGTGTGTGTGTGGTCATATGCTTGATACATACAAAGTTTTTTCACCTCCATATTGTTCATCTTTTAAATTTGAATTTGCATTGGAAAACTTACTAGGGATACCATGAAATGTGAAATCCACGTTGAGATCACTATATCACAAATTCACTCTAATTCAACGACTCGTCATAAATCAATTACCACGTTGAGATTAGTATTTGCAAGGAAAATACGGGTATTGTAATACACATAGATTCGTTCGGCAGTTTAAAAGGTTCCTTTCGTATTCTCAAATGGTAGGACCCAATGGCGTACCAGCCAGACCTTGGCTCGTGTTGATCCTAAAAAAACGGGCTCGTGTGCTTCGGTGGCGTGCGTGGTACGCACATTAGGCAACCCCAACCAGTCGAGCCTCAGCGTTTCAAGTCGAAATATCTGGCGGCCAGAATTCCAGCCCTAGGAAATTCCCCTCATGTCCCCGGTCCATAATGACTACCGATGAACAACAGAGGGATGCTTTAGTAACTAGACAACGTTAGCTTCCGTGCCGAGCACGGTTCAATTCCCTCGGTCGCCGCTTGTCAATGTCACCCGTCAACTGCATTGCCTAGTACTACTACTACTACACCAGGATGGGCACAGAATTGAGCCCGTTTGTTCGTGCCTAGTACTTGAGTTAATATATCAGGCAATGCACTGGTACGGAGGGATTATCCTTTTACTCCCTCCTTTCCGGTTTATAGGGCTTATCTCAAAATTTTAGTTTTCCCATTTTATAAGTCTCAATTTGGTTGTTCCCCATCACATGTTCAGATTTCAAGGTGCAATAAATTATTACATGCAAGTATTACGAGAAAATTGACCAATGCATGTACTTTATGCATGCATGCGTTGCAATTAATGCATTCGTAAACATAATTTTTGAGGAAAACAAGCGCATTAATTGAGTGGTTTTGCAAACTACAACAATTGTTCCACCACTCACCATGTACCTTGGTTGGTGAGATTTTTGAATTGAGCCCTATAAACCGGAAAGGAAGTTTAACTAAGCAAAATGTTTGACCAAATCCTTTCTTAAGAAATACAACAGGACAGATGTACGGCTTGAAAATTTATTGCATGATGCAGGTTATGATATTGTTTCGAATCCTGGGTCTTAAATTTCAGAAAATCCAAAAGGGAGCATAAATTCTTGAAACTGAGCATGGTCACGTGATATGGCACAAATATTACCTCGTAAGTTTTTTCTTCAATTTGAGACAAGCTGCTTATGACAAGTTGCACAAATGAAGAGCCAAGGTATTTTGGAACAAAGACCTGTCACATTTTTTTTGAGGGAAAAGACCTGTCACGTTAAGGCGAACGCTTTCACTATTGAAACCGTGGGCGTTTACGTGCCGCCACGAGTCCCCGCTTCTCATCGGCAAGTTCCGTCCCAGCAAGCGTGTGAGTCGACGGGAGGCGTGCGAGCAGACCGCTGCGCCGGCTGTCAGGGAGGCGTGTGAACAGACCGCTGTGCAGACTCACCCGGAGGCGAGCCCTTTGACCAGGCTCCGCCTCCCACCGTCGTCCCAACTGCTCCCACTTTTAATGTCGCCGGCGCCGCAGTTTAAAATCAACCCCGCACTATCCGGTATCGCTACAATCCTCTCTCTCCCTCTCCAGTTCTCCTGTCGTCTACCTCCAACTAGCCTGACCTAAACGTACGCCATGCCGCATCACGATGGTCTGCCCTTAGTGTTCCAGTTTCATGAGGAAGACACCCAGCCGGAGTCTCAAGAACATAAGGCGCTTTGGGACGAGCTTGAACTGGCCTTGCGGGAAGACACCGCGCCTGTCCCCGCTCCCGTTCCGGCTCCCGTCGCCCCGACTGCGCCATCGCCCATCCCCGTGGCATTGATGGGCTGGGAGCCGCACATTCTCGCCGAGCTTGATGCCACGGGGTTCCACGAGGTCCCCGCTGACTTTCACGCGCCCGTGCACCTGCCAGCGCATGCGCGTGCGCGTGCACTGACGCGCACGTCCGTGCCGGTGCCCGTGCACCTGCCAGCGCATGCGCCTGCGCGTGCACTGACGTGCGTGCCCGTGCCGGTGCCCATGCACATGGACGTCTCCGCCGTGCCGTTGACAGCGCCTGTCCCCGCGCGGGTGCCAGTGCCCCCCCTCAGCGGCATGGATGGCTGCCGTCGACTGCTTCCTTGCATCAACGCCAGTCGCCTCCTCCCGCCAGTTGACTCGCTCCGAAGTCCAGAACATTGTGGCCTTCCTTGAAGCTAGGACAACGTCTAGGAGTACGCCAACAACGGCGCAAGATGCCGCCGCCGTCGGTCAGTGGCCCCACGACACACAGAGCACGGCAGAGGAGCCGCTTCCCACCGCGAGACGCCCCCGCCGCTGCCACGTAATCTAAATTTGCCATGAAAAATGTTCGAATTGCCATGCTTAAAATCCGAATGTTTATCATTTCCTTTTATTTTATATCGATCGTCGTATAATTTAAAGTCGGAGTCACACTGAATGAAATGTATGGTTTGATTGATTGAATGTTCTGCTAGAGCCGTATCAAATTAAATATAAAACGTCATCAAGCCACATGTATTCCTTGTCATCCAACGACCTAGACTGCTTCAATGTCGAGCGCTCAACACGTTTAGCGTGCAGTTAATTTCAATGCAAAAATAGTGCTAATCACATGACAACACGCAAATAATATCCTAGTAGTTAATATCCGCATGCACTTAATATACTTACAAATTAACGTGCATTGCATGTACACACTGACTAGTGCTGCTAGTAGGTGAAACTGGTGCCGTGACTTGTGAGTTGTGAATGCGTCCAGATATGGTCAACGGCAACATCGCCCGCGAGTTCTTCCTGTTTGCCCGTGCGTCTAAACGCAGAAGGGGAGGAGAGAGAGAGAGCACACATGGAACCCACCAGTAAGTGAAGGCGAATAGTACTAAAAATAATATTACATGTTATCCATTAATTAGTCTGTGGTAATATAAAAACATTATGTGAACAAAGGGGGTACAACAAACATTGCTATTCTACGTATGTTGCCTATTGACGTGCGGCTTGAAGGCCCGGTCGCATGTTCGATCCTCGTCCTTTATTTTTTAATTTGTATATGGGTCCAAATTTGTTTCATGACATGTGGGCCCCTTGGTGTGTAGCTTGTAGCACTTTAATTTGTGGGTCGAAATTTGTTCCATTCCAAGTGGACTATCGGTGTGTAGTTTTGTAGCTTATTTATAATAATTAAAGAGAACAACATAGTTTTTTCAATAATACCATGGTGCGACGTTGAAGGTGAGAAAGGACGTGCGAGAGAGCGATGACCGAGCCAGAGGGAAATCAACTAGGGGAGTTGCATGGGTTGCAACGGCGTTTGGAGTAGTTGTGGGCCGAATGCTACGAAACTATAATCTAAATCGACCGGAATAAATGCCTACACAAATTAATCCAAGGTTGGAGTGCCCCTCGCAATGTAAATAGCTCCAGATTTGAGATGGATGGAGAGGTAGTAGCTTCAACGTGTGGAAGATACGGTATAAGACAGCAAGGTCAATCGAGAGACATATAGATAGAGAGACAAAGTGAGTGTGGTCCGACATTCATTGAACAAATATATATGCTCCAAAGAGATATTGTCCGATTGAGCTTTTGGTAAGGGTGAGGGCTGTAAGATAGAGCTTGAGAGATGATCCAGTCATAGACGTGTAGATATATTTTGTGCGTGGGAGGAAGCAAGGTCAACCGATCACATAGGGTCGCCGTGCGATCGAAAGAGTGAGACGGGTTGGAGAGAATGACCTAGATAGACGATGTGCGTGAGAGAGTATACAATGTGAATAGGTCAAATTGGGCTCAAACATGGTGATATATCATTTTTGTCCGAGAAAGAGCGAGGTAAATCGAGACACACACACACACACACACACACAGAGAGAGAGAGAGAGAGAGAGAGAGAGATTGAGTGAGCGTGGCCCACCATGAGGTTGAAAGAGTGGCGGCGGCTTGGATGGACTGACTTAGATAGACAATCTACGTGAGAGAGAGTATAGAGTGTGTCGATCGAGGCCCGAACAGGGAGATATATCATTTGTGTGTGAAAGAAAACGAGGTTAAACGAGACTCAGATAAAGAGAGCGAGATTGAGAGAGTGTGGCCCGCCGTGCGGAAGAAAGAGTGAGACAGTCTCGAGGGAGTGACCTAGATATACAACGTGCGTTTGTGCGCACGAGAGGTTGGGGGGCTAGATAGGCAATGCATGTATTTAGCGCGAGAGGGTGAGAGGGAGAGGGGAGAGAGAGAGAGCTTGGCATGGGGTGCAATGGCGGGTGTGTGAGGTAAATACATTTGGTAATAGGAGTGGAAAAAGGGGTTGTGTAGTTGAGAGACTTAGAGATTGAAACATGGAGAGAAAGAATGAACATGTGTTGGAAACCGATAGCTTGCTAAGGTGGTTAGGAGAGGAAGATTGACCGATACAGGAAGTATGTAGCGTTTGTGCGC
>NC_041383.1:52315843-52322783 GCF_002162155.2 Triticum dicoccoides
TAAAAACAACATTTGAATGTACATAGTACGAGACTTAATATCGATGTTTCAATTCGGTGTACATTGTAAGATTTGAACCAAGGACCAGACATACGGGTAATTATTTCGAATTCGTGCCATACTAAGTTTCGAAAAGTTGACATTGGCTCAATTTGTTGTCCTATTTTGTAGGTCATATGTTTGAATCCATCCAAAAGTTTTCTCACTACCATGGTGTTCATCATATACATATGAATTTGTATTAAAAAAGTAGCATGGATACAATGAAATGCGAAATCCATGTTAGAATTGGAGATCGCTACGTGACACACACTCTAATTCAAATAACTAACTACGTGACACACACTCTAATTCAAATAACTAATTATGTGACACACTCTAATCCACGTTAGCGTGGGTACCGTTTTGATTTTTTTTCAAATGACTCCTCATTAATTAATTTATAGTACTCCCTATGTTCACTTTTATAAGACCTTGAAGACATTTCAGACAATGTGTAAAACAGTTCATTTTAAGTTGTCTGAAATGACTTACAAAAGTGAACGGATGGAGTATCTCATTTCGAATGACTAATTATTGCAAGGAAAACATGGGCATGGTAATACATACAGATTCGTTTGCAAATGAAAGAAGATTCGTTTGCATTCTCAAATGTAGGCGCACCAGGCAGACCAGGGTCGTGTCGGGGTGGACGCTGCTTCAGTGCCTTAAAGGCAACAGCCCTTGGGTGACTGACATGTGGGCCAGCCACCTATTGGGCCCACATGTCATGGACACAAAGGCAGGTGCCTTAAGGCACCAAAGCGTAGTCCTGTCGGGGTGGTCGCGTGTGTCGGACGGACGCGTAGCACCTAGCCACCCAACCCCCCCCCCCAAAAAAGGACGACAACAATATAAGTTCGCGCTTCCACGTTTCGGATTGAAATATCTGGCGGCCCCAATTCCAGCCCTGCAAAATCTCTCTTCTCCACCGTCCCCTTTCGCGCCCAGATTGCTCAAATCCCTAATTCGCCGCCATCCCTCGAATCGCCCCTCGTCTCGTCTCTTTCCCCACCATTCCCCACCTCTGTGCCGGACGACGAAGACGAAGACGACGGTCGCACTTCACCACCGCACCGGAGCTACCCCATCTACGCCCTCATCCGCCGCACTGGGTGGTCCACCGACAACTCCGGCCGCCACAACTGACGTGCCTCATAGACACGAGTTCCACCGCATCAGGTGCGCTTCACCGACACCGTCTCCTAACTCACCGGGGCTACTTCACCGAGCACATCATCGCACCTCCGCCCCCCGAGGTCGTTGGGGATTCACCAACGGTCTCGTCCACCGCATCGTAGCGCTCCGTTGCCACTCAAGATCTGCATCCGTGCACGGCCAGCCAACGCCAGTGCATCACCCTCAACGGCTCTGAAGTGACCCGCACTCTAGCTAGACGAGCATGCCCAAACGTCGGCCCGAACTAGGTATCCACACATCACTCCCTTGTGCACTGTTCCGACGATGTTTGGATATCCTTTCACTGCTCTCTTAGCTTACACGCCTATGCAACTCTGACTTCAACTCTTATTTCTTCTGGAGATATCATCTGAAACAAGCAAATCCATTTTTTAGCGAAGCATGACGGGGCTACGGGATCTGGTACACATCCTGCACACCCGTATAACCTTGTAAGTATCTGTCCTCCGGTACAACATCAAGGTCGATTCCTCTTATTTGATCAACCATTCGCCGTGTCAAAAATGCAGAGGGGGATGCAAGGAGCACAAGGCCTACACATCCAAGCAAGTGGTAACATGGACTTGTACATGGAACATCCCAAGCGCAAGCAGAGCTGCAGCGAGCATGTACAACGAGCTAGCGTAAGTCCCTGCATTTCATTTAATTCGTACTGGCATTCGTGTATGATTTTTGTGCAGTGGCTGATCCACGAATTCAAGTTACCAGGGGCGAACTTTTAACTTAAAAAATACGAAGGCACTTGCACTTCAGAAATCAACATAACTTGAGAAATGTGAAGCTACATGCACTTTGAAAACCAGCTAATGATCCAAAGTAGTTCAGATTATAAACACTAAATGATGCAAGCACCAAAAAAAACAAAATGCAACATGGTGTACAAAGACTACAAACATGGTCTGTACCTGCCTGAATTATTCGTTCTCTGGCTGAAAATATCGAAGTGTAATTGCACGTATAACCAGTGCACAAACTGCATATCAATATATCTATCCTACACAAGTATGCCAATAGTTTCAAACAACAGATTAGAAAAGTATTTATGCTATGTTGTCATGATACGGGGACTTTCTGGTAGATGGCCTCAACGTTTCCTCAAGCTATGAAAATGCACTATAATTTGCTTGTCATCAATGCCTGCAAATCTCTGTCTCTCTCAACATAGTAGATCATCATTAGACACTAAATCCTTCAATGAGCTTGCAAAATGCTTGCATTAGATCCCTCATTAGACACTACTAGTCGTCAACCCGTGCATTCGCACGGGCTAGCATGTATTTTGTATGGATTATTTTGTTTGAATCCAAAAGTTTATTTACATTATACATGGTGCTATATCATATTTTCATTTACGAATTTTGCAAATTCACACATAAAAGATGAGATGTCGTATTGTTAAAACTATATGTGAAAATTTGTCTATATGCAACATATGGTTAACTGTACAAATTGACTATTGTATATTTTTAATGTGAGTGTATATTTACTATAAAAGATGGGAAATAAATATTTTACTTCACTCACAGAGGTACATATATATTCAGAGTCACGTTTTAGTAAACCACACGTTTAATACGACTAAAGCCTAACTATTAAAAGACAAACATATAAAGATATATGCATTAGCATTGTAGTCAACAGTAATCTCAATAAAAAAACTCAGCGAGAACTAATTTTTGTTTACGTTATGGTACAATTTAATTCAGTACATAGAATAATGCTACTGCTGTGAATAAGAGACCGAAATCTCATGTGACAGAGAAATATATTATACAGAAAAGGATAAACCAATCAAGCCCACTTAAACCTGTTATCTAACGTAACTAACTGTGATGTATAATTAATAGAGACAAACCTGTATTTTGATCGTCAGTATAAATGCTACCAGATTCAAATAGATTTAAATAAAAAAGGAGATTAAATTTGACCCGAGTACATTATCAAGATGAATAGCAAGCACTAAAAATTGCATGAAACCCTCTGTTTATCATCATCACTAACTGAGAAATAAACTTCCGCATCCTGCTTGCACACCATATCTACCTTCGTTTCTGCCTGCAATCAAACATGACAACATACTTAAACATGGGCTACTCCTCTCCCGCTTGCATGCATTCTGATTTACGTACTTAAAAGTGAAATATCGAATCACTGCTTTGTATTCAACTGAAACCTTTTCGGTGTGATTTTCTTCATGGGCAAGTCCGGCAACAGGACTACTCTGTGACAACAACCTTGCCACTGCTCAATGTTGCCTTTTCCCTCAGTTGCATCCTTGCCGCTAGACATCGTCACGGCTGGTGGTGTGCCAATGATGTTCAAGTCCACCTCATTAGCCAACTTCTTCTTCCAGTGTCCAGGATGATAACATCCATATATCGCTGCATCTTTTTATTTTGTTCACCATCCATGACTCCATGTGTCGTATTGATATTGTGAGAATAGTCCATATGTAATACCATGCAATGGGGGCGACATCTATCCTGTTTGTGTTAGGATCTACCTCACAGCTTGTTAAGATAGTTTTCAACCATGAGACTATTAATCGTAGAGCATCCTACTGGTGATCACTGTTATTCTCGCCTAGAATATAAGTAATTGAACTGACGATAATCGAAATACATTCATGCATCCACCCTATGCCAACTATAAACTGTGTTTTTTTCACGGGAAACTATAAACTATAAACTGTGTTTTAAAAGTAAAAAATGTCTATTTTTATGAAAGAGAACAAAGGCTTTGGAAATAAAAACATTACAGGATCGTTAGTTGGCGGACCGTCCGCTCTCCATGCATTGTTCGTGTAGGGCATGCTTGCAATTTCTGTAGTCCTACTTTTTCACTTCGATCAGCATGGCTTGCCTGGGATGGACCTGTTATGACCTAGATTAGCAATGTCAATTTAATATCTGTGATTATGAAAATACAATGAAAATCACAAAAGGTAGCAAATAGAAAGCTGGTGGTATTGATTGAAGATGCAAACAGACCTGGATATTAATCCATGCATGCACATCAACTTCAAATGGCTGTTAATTAGTACAACAGAAATCTAGATGTGGCAGGAAGTCATAAGCGTGGTGATCAGCTAGATCGGTGGCATAACTTCCAGAGATCTCTAACTTCCATGTGGTGTTGCATGCCTTCGTGGCAGCGGCGTACTGCGGCCGTATAGGATGAACAATCGAAACATATTTTTGCCAATACGTGAGGAAAAAAGTGGCAGCCGGAAAATTGTCCACTAAGGCGATGAAGGGCTAGGATAGTACACGATGTGCTGTTGTGGACCGAAGCATGTATTGACGCACATCTACAGGTGAAGATTATTATATATAGAAGTATAAAAGGATTAGGAGAGATGCCACTAAACGTATGTGAGATGGACTCTCACTTTAAAAGAAATAGCAATGCACTCTCACCTTTTTTTAAATGAATGGACTCTCACCTTGGATACATGCGTGCTGGCCGGATGAACTTTTCTAACGTGGGAATTAAGTTGGGATTTTTTTTGGAGAAATAGTTGGGTGTTTGTTACGTGTAGACTAAGCCTATTTTTCAACACGTAAATCCTAGGGTGCTTTGGTAGAGCAGTATATGAATTGAACGGTGAAGTTATTATAATCTGGATTGAGAGAAAAAAAATCTTAGATGGGTTGATCTCTACCATAATAACTCGGTCCCACCAGATGAACGGTTCGTAATTTCTGATTAACGTGGTAATTTCTTGGGAGTCTATAATTAGTAGAAGTATAGATAGATATAGATATAGAAGTATAGATAGATATGTTCATCACCAGGAGAATGTAAAATGTTTGCATCAAATCCTTCATTAGCAGTCTGTTCATTAGACACTTCAGGCTCAAGAACAACATGAGCTTGTATGTTTGCACCGGAAACTTGATTAGATACATCAGATTTAGTCAGTTCAATATTGATTGGGGGAGTTATAAAATAAGTAGAAATTGGTTTCATTTTCTCATAGATTCCCTACATACAAGCAGTTTTACAACACCGTCAGGTTGAACTATTGGCCAAAAATTGAAGAGTTGAATTAGATATTATCGGTGTGAGGACGACACCTATGGGATCACAAGAATCCCTACTACGGTTGCGGGGCGCGGGGTCGTGAGAAGAGCGGATCAAACAGATAGCACACGGGTTCTTTATCCAGGTTCGGGCCGCGAGGATGCGTAAAACCCTACTCCTGCTTTGGTGGTTTGTTTATCTGTGTTTTTGAACTAGCAATGGGGCGTGAGGAGCTCCAAAAAGCCGAATCCCCCTCCTGGTCGCCTCGGGCCTCCTTTTATAAGGAAAGGGGTTGCCACAGTGGCACACAAGAGGTGGAAAGGGTACAGTGATACGAGTTTATCCCTCGCATTACATGACAAGGCGCATTTAATGCATCTTGCTTAGGTGTCCTTGCTTTATCAGGGACGGGGGAGAGCCCAGTCTCGTCCGTCGCCGCTCCCTTTCGTGTCGACACGCGCCCTGGCCAGCGGTGCCCGTGGTGCCATGTAGGCAGGCAGGTAGCTGAGGTGGCGCAGCGGTGGGTCTCCACGAAGATCCGCTTGCCGCCACGCAGGTGCCTGCCCAACTGGTTGGGTCGGCAGCTGCATGCGAACGGCGGTGGAGGTTTGGATTGGCGTGGGCCTGATGGTGGCCCTACGGGTGTCCTTGGCAAGGGCCTCGCCGTAGCCCCGGCAAGGGTCTTGCCGTGGCGCCTGCTGTCATCCCCAGCAAGGCTCTTGCCGGGGGCCTTGTGGTCCTCCTTGGCTGGGATCCTGCCAAGCGTCGCCATTTTCTATAGTGTGTATCTGATCTTGAATGTCTTCACAAAGATCCGCATGCCACCATGGGGATGTCTCCCGAATCCTTGCCCCATGGGGGCAGTGGACTCAAGGGTGATTCGCTCCGTAGGTGTGGGGCGGGCTACCACGGCAAGGGTCTTGCCGGGTTTGCTAAAACCGCCCCCCGGCAAGGATCTTGCCGGGGGAGTCCGCTTCGTCCCCTTTGCTCTTTGTGGTCTTGGTCTTGGCGTCGTTCTGCTCCTTCCGAGCTCCGGCCTTACCTTGGCTCACCTCCCTTGCCTTGCTCTGTGTGGTGGTGTCCGTGGTTCAGACTGCCTGTGCACAGTTATAGGGGTACAAAAAGTGTACCCCTCTTTTTGTACACCGACAGGAGCCCCCGGGCCTGGGCCACACGTAAGCGCAATCACATCGTTGGGCTAGGCCCAAAAAATGGTGCGCGGGCAGGCGGGGTAGTTTTTACCGCGGTAAGTCTCTTCGCGCGCTGCGCTTCCCATGCCTCCCGCGCGTGGCTCGGTGTGGGGAGGCGTGCGTGACATGGGCGGCATGCGTGGGGCTGAGCTCTGCGCACATGCGTCACGTCGTAGTAAAAGGGGGCGGTTCGCGCCTTCCCCATAGACGGAGGGAGGCGTGGAGGCGCGACCCATTTACTGAACGGGGCCGGGGCGTGGTCTTCAGGGCGTCCACTCCCCATGATCACGGGGTAGGGAGAGGTCGCCTCACCCATCGCCTCGGTCCCGTATGCCTGCCACATGGTTCTCGTGTGCTTGGGGTGGCGAACGGTGGAGGCGAGAAACCGGGCCGTCGCGGGTCGGGGCAGCGGGTTGGTCCCAGTTCCCTGCGCCTTCTGCATCTTGATTGGCTGAGCGAGGCGGCCGAGCCCCCACCCCGTTCCT
>NC_041383.1:52323070-52361148 GCF_002162155.2 Triticum dicoccoides
ACTCGTCCATCTTCTCCCTCCTTCAGCTTCTGCTCCCCCCTCCATCCGCCATGGAGAGAGGGAATCTTGGCCCTTCAACGGTGGCGGCAAGGGTCGCCGCTCGACAACGCGTCCTTCCTTCTCCTTCACCTGCGGTGGCAGAGCCAGCCGCGAGGGGAAGGGGGAGGGGGCGAGGCTGTGGGCGAGGCCGTGGGCGAGGACGAGGCGCTCAGGGAAGAGGAGAACGAGGCAGCACGCCGGTCTCGCCTCCGCCGGTAGTTCCTCCTCCCATGGAGGGCCATGTTGGGGATGACCCTTGCGAGTTCTTCGTCAAGCTGCGCCGGCCGCCTCGCTGTCGCCTTCGTCTCCCAACTCCATTCGCGAGCGACATGGAGCTGGATCCGCCGGAGTCATTGCGGTTGCACATGAGGGGCTGTTGGATCAGTGGTATGCGAGTTCGCATCAACTTTCCAGCTCCTCACGTGATGTATCTTGGTTGAGGGTGGAAGACGTTCGCTCATATCCACCGCTTGACGGTGGGGCTCACTCTCCATTTCAAGATGATGGAGGGCGGCCTCCTCTCCGTCAAGGTCTTCGGGTGCTTCGGGACTCGGGCAAGGTGCTGCGTGGAGATCTCTTCTGATAGCAAAGACTCCTCCTCGGGCGGGGGTGGCAAGGAGGACAGCGGCAGCGACGACGAGGGTAGCAGGCGGCAGGATGACGGGTCCAACTAGGTGTCGGGTGCCGCTCCGTGCGGCACCGGTGATCCCATCATCCGTGTCGCCGGCTTCCTGAACTTCTCGGGGTCATCTCCTTGGGCGGCTGGCATTGGGAGGCTGCGGAAGAAGAAGAGGGCGGGCGGCAAGGCCGTCAAATCAGAGTACGCGGGCACCGGCGCCTTCGACGTGTGCTGACGTCCTGCTGCCTCGTCTTCGAGCTTTGCTTCCGGCGCCGCCATCACCATCCAGCCTTTGGACGGCCACCGAGATGTTCTCTTGGTGCCTCCTGCCACCCGTAGCTCGCCTAGGCGCCCCTTTTGCCCTTTTCGCCTCCTTGACCTACCTCCTGAGGAGAGGGACAAGAAAGGGGTTACGGGCACCTTATCTATTTTTAGCTTGTAAGCCTTTAGGCCTTAGCTGAATTTAAAACTTGTAATCCCATCATTCATGTTTTTCATTCCCCATGGGCTGTACCTGAGTGGAATGTTTTTAATGAAAAAGGGATGCTTGCCGGGTCATTTGTTTGCGGGTAGAACCCACGACAAGGAGTAAATCCTTGATATCCCCAAGATAAACATTTCCTTGCCCGGCAACAGGCCCTGCCGTCTTCCCACTTTGCTCGACCTTTCTCACGCTTTCGGTGGAGGCAGGGATGAGGTGGGTTCAGGCTCCTCGTTTCATCCTTTTTGCTTCCGCGACTACGACCAAACCTGGTCCCAGGAACGATCCCTAGGGCCTAGAGTTTTAGGGGAGCATGGTAGCTTTGGGAAAAAAACGAGGTTTCACACCCCTCAGTCCATAAGGGAATGCATGATAAGGGATGAAGAACTTATCTGAAGCTGTAGCCCCCGGCAACTCTGGTTTGCCGTGGGTGAATCTTTGTACTCGCAGCCCCCGGCAATACTGGCTTGCCGGGGTCTAGATGCCAGTCTGTCCCTCTTTTCTTTTTCGTCCTCAAGTGATCCGGCAAGGATATCTGTGAGTCCTGCGAACCAAAGAAGACAAAAGAACAACAAAGAGACGCACACTCGACCTCTAAGCTAGGGGTTAGTTGCCGCTAAGCACTATCAACCCTAACCAAGGACGAGACTCGACCTGGCATGCATGCTATAACTTAGGGCGCCAGCGCTTCATTTATTTATGCTCAGGGTCTGCGCCTGGCTTTGTACAAAGGGTTACATGCATCATCGGCAATGCTTGTACAAAAGGTGGCTTGCCGGGGGGCCCGGCAAGCCGCGCCTCACGGGTAAAACTTGCGAAGATGCTCAATGTTCCAGGAGTTACTCACTGGAACAACATCTTCGATCTCCAAGCAGACTGCGCCGGGCCTGGTGACTCGTATTACCCGATAAGGGCCTTACCACTTTGGCATCAACTTGTTGGAATTCTTGGCCGATTGAACGCGCCAAAGGACAAGGTCGCCTTCCTCAAGGCTTCGGGCATGAACCTTACGGCTATGGTAGCAGCGCAAGGCTTGCTGGTAGCGTGCTGCTCTCACAGCCGCCCAAAGACGATCTTCCTCAAGGAGCACTGCGTCATCTTGCCGTAGTTGCTCTTGCTCAAGCTCGTCATAAGCGAGCACTCGAGGTGACCCGTATATGAGTTCAGTGGGGAGAACTGCTTCTGCCCCGTATACCAGGGCAAAAGGTGTCTGGCCGGTGGCTTGATTTGGCGTCATCCTGATTGACCAAAGAGCCGCCGGCAACTCATCAATCCAGCGCCTTCCACTCTTGTGCAGCCTTAAGCCTCGCAGTACTTCAGCATTTGCCCTCTCAGCTTGACCATTGCTTCGCGGGTGAGCAACGGAAGCGAAACAGACTTTGCTGCCGAGGTCTTGGGTATATTGCATGAAGGTGCGGCTTGTGAACAGGGTGCCGTTGTCGGTGATAACCCTGTTAGGTACGCCAAAACGGCATACTAGCCCCTTGAAGAACTTGACGACTGACTGAGCTGTGACCTTCCTCACTGCCTCCACCTCCGGCCACTTTGTGAACTTGTCGATTGCAACGTACAAGTACTCAAAGCCCCCGACAGCGCGGGGGAAAGGGCCCAGTATGTCGAGCCCCCAGACCGAGAAGGGCCAGGAGAGAGGAATGGTTTGAAGGGCTTGAGCTGGCTGATGGAGCTTCTTTGAATGGAACTGACATGCTTCACACCTGGTGACTAGTGTCGTCGCATCCTGGAGGGCGGTGGGCCAGAAGAAGCCTTGCCGGTAAGGGCCCTTGACCCAATGTGGGATCCACATATGCCTCCGTGTATCTCCGCCAACAGCTCCAGTCCTTCCTCTCGAGGGATACACTTCAATTTCACACCGTTCGGCCTCTTTCTGTACAGGACGTCATCGACAAACTGGTACATGGTAGAGCGACGGGCTACTTTCTCCGCTTCTTCCTGCTCCTCAGGAAGTTCCCCTGTTTGGAGGAATCGAACGGTATGCCGTGCCCATGCTGGAATCTGGGGCTCGACGACGAGGGCTAAAGGCATTTCCTCCGCTATAGGAGCGGCTGTCTCGACGGCAAGATCTTGACGCTCCGCCGGAGCCAGTCGTCCCGTGGCGGGCTCAATATCCTTGGCAACATCCTTGCCGGCGGCTTCGGGGAGCTCGGCGGTAAAGTACTTGCCGGGCCCTGATTTCCTCCTCTTATTCTGCTCTGTTGATGGATCAATGGATGGCTGAGTTAGTTGAAGCACAAAGGTACCTGGTTCCATAGGTAGCTTGAGGGCAGCGCGTTTTGACAGGTAATCGGTGATATCGTTCTTCACTCGGGGAACGTGTTCAGCCTGTATACCGTCGAAACGCTCTTCCAGCTTTCTCACTTCATCGACGTAGGCCTTCATCAACGGGCTCTGGTAATCTTTGTTGACTTGCTTGACGACAAGCTGCGAGTCCCCCCTGACGATGAGTTTCTTGATTCTGAGGTCCGCCGTGGTCCTAAGACCGGCAAGCAGCCCTTCATACTCTGCCGTATTGTTGGTTGACACCTCCCTGGGGAAGTGCATCTGGATCACGTACTTGAGGTGCTCTCCGGTGGGCGCGACAAGTAGTATGCCAGCCCCGGCGCCTTGTAGGGAGAAAGCTCCATCAAAGTACATGGTCCAATCACAACTTGCTTCCTTGTCGGGAAGAGCAGTCTCTTGGGCTTCTTCGTCAGGCGTTGTGGTCCATTCTGCAATGAACTCCGCCAGAACTCGGCTCTGGATCATCGAAGTGCTTTCAAACTTGAGGCCAAAGCTGGACAGCTCCAGTGCCCATTCCACAATTCTTCCCGTTGCATCCGGATTGTGCAATATCCGTTGCAGAGGGAAGCGAGTGACGACAGTGACCTCATGTGCCTGGAAGTAGTGATGCAGCTTCCTCGAGGCCATAAGAAGGCCGAAGAGCAGTTTCTGCACGCCGGAGTACCTTGATCTAGCCCCTGCAGGAGGGAACTAACAAAGTAGACCGGGTGCTGCATCATTTTCTTCTTCGGCGGCACTTCAACTGGCTGTGTCGTCTCTGCATTGGTGGTGTCGGGCTCTGCCGCTGCCATCTCCTCGTCGTCAACCTCTCTCTGCGCCACCAGTGCGGAGCTGACCACCTGGTCCATTGCTGCCAGGTATAGCAGCAACGGCTCCTGTGGCCTAGGTGCAACTAGTATTGGTGCGGAGGAGAGGTACTTCTTCAAACCTTGCAATGCTGCTTCGGCTTCTGGCGTCCACTCCATTGGGCCCGCCTTTTTCAGGATCTTGAAAAAGGGAAGGGCGCGCTCGGCAGACTTGGAAATGAACCTGCCCATGGCGGCGACGCAACCAGCAAGCCGACGCACATCCTTGATTCGCTTGGGTGCTTCAATCTGCTCTATAGCTTTGATTTTGTCCGGATTAGCCTCTATCCCACGCTGTGACACCAAGAACCCGATAAGCTTGCCGGATGGGACGCCAAAGATGCACTTCTCAGGGTTCAGCTTGAGATTGATCTTGCGCAGGTTTGCAAATGTTTCTTGCAAATCTGGTATGAGGGTTGCCCTATCCTTGGTTTTGACCACTATGTCATCCATATAAGCTTCCATATTTCTATGGAGCTGGGGTTCAAAACCAATTTGGACCGCCCTTGCAAACGTCGAACCAGAACTCTTCAACCCGAAAGGCATCCGTATGAAACAATACGTACCACATGGGGTGATGAATGTTGTGTTCTCTTCGTCTTCTCTTGTCATGAAGATCTGGTGGTAGCCGGAGTAGGCGTCGAGGAATGATAGCAAATCACACCCTGCCGTGGAGTCAACAATCTGGTCGATGCGCGGCAATAGGAAGGGGTCTTTAGGGCAAGCCTTATTGATATATGTGTAATCAATACACAGTCTCCACTTCCCATTCGCCTTCCGCACCACGACCGGATTGGCCAACCACGTTGGATGGAGCACTCCTCTTACCAAACCCGCTGCTTCTAGTTTCCGGATCTCTTCTGTGATGAACTCTTGTCGTTCCAAAGCTTGCTTTCTGACCTTCTGCTTGACGGGCCGCGCATGAGGGCAGATAGCAAGGTGGTGCTCAATCACCTCCCTGGCACATCGACATTCGCCCGCAGGAAGGTGAAGAGCGCGTCTTCCTATTTGTCGTCAAGGGTGGAGCTTATGGTAAAAGCTCCTCCCGTGCCATCCTCATTGACAGAAACCTTCTTGGTTCCCGGCGGTATGGCCCTGGGCTTCTTGTTTCCATCGGTGGAGCTCTCTGGCACGTCCTCGACGGCAGCGCTACACTCCGAAGAGGTGCGCTTGCCAGAGTGGGTATCCGAGGTCTCACCGGTCTTCTTCTTCTTCTTCCCTCCCGGGGTCCCAGCGGCAGGAGCAAGTGCCCTAGCAGCCGCAGCTACTACAACTGCTTGCTGGTATAGTTGGTCAGCGCAAATCAGCACATTTTCTTGTTGGAGGGGATGGTGATGATCGTCACAGGTCCTGGCATCTTCAGGGTGTTGTAGGCGTAGTGTGACGCCGCCATGAACTTGGCCAACGCTGGGCGGCCAAGGATCCCGTTGTAGGGCAAGGGGAACTTGGCAACATCGAACACGATCCTCTTTGTCCTGAAGTTCAGGTCGCTTCCAAAAGTCACGGGCAACATGACCTTTCCCTTGGGTTGGCTTTTTCCCGGGTTGACCCCCTGAAATGTGCCCGTCTCTTCGAGGTCTCTATCAGGAATCTGCAGTTTCTTGATCACGGCAGGCGAGATC
The DNA here is from genome assembly GCF_002162155.2 of Triticum dicoccoides. NCBI lineage: Eukaryota > Viridiplantae > Streptophyta > Magnoliopsida > Poales > Poaceae > Triticum > Triticum dicoccoides. Next base: position 52,328,975 of record NC_041383.1, read on the forward strand.
AAGTTCAGACCAGCCCCGCCATCGACTAGCATCTTCGTCACCTTGAGGTTGCGTATTGTTGGTGAAACCAACAATGGCAAGCACCCGGCGGCAGTAGTGTGATCAGGGTGGTCCTTAGTGTCAAAAATGATAGGTATGCTGGACCACTTCAGCGGCCTTTGGGCATCAAACGACGGCTCTGCCGCTGTAATCTCTCGCGCCCACTGTTTAAGCCGACGGTGAGAAGTATGCAGCGAGGCGCCGCCGTCGATGCACATGGCCTCTGTAGCTTTCTGAAACTCTTGGTCGCCGGATTTGTCGTCCTCTTCGTGATCGTCGTCTTCTGGCTTTCTGTCACGGCCCCGGGCGGGCCTCTCTTGTTGCTTATCCTTGCCGCGACGGCCCGCCTGGCCGTCATGCTTCTTGCCGGACCCCTCAGCACCATCCGGGCCCTTCTCCTTGTCCCGCCTCTCATACTTAGCCCTCTGCTTCTCAGCGAGGAGCTCAACCTGTCGGCAGTCCTGGAGAGCATGGCCTTTGGTGCGATGGATCATGCAGTATCGCTTGTCGGAGTTTCCTGGCTTCTCGGCAGCCGCCAAGGCCCGGCAGGCGACACATCTGGCAACCTCCTTGCCGGGGTCATCTGCCTTGGTTTTCTTGGTGGATCCGGCGTCATCAGATCCCTCGACGGCAAGCACGGCTTTCCCTTTGCGCTTCCTGTTGCGGCGCCGGACTTTCTTCGCCGGGGCGGCAGTATCCTCATCTGAGGAGTCGGTTTCCACGCCGGCATCTTCGCCGGGGTACTTCCTTCCCTCTTCAGCTCTGGCACATTTGTCGGCAAGAACATAGAGTTCTGCTACATCTCTCACCTTGTTCATTGCCAGCTCTTCGCGCATCTTGCGGTTACGCATGTTCTGATGGAACGCGCTGATGATGGCGGCAGGGTGAACATCAGGGATATTGTACTGTACCCGGCTGAACCTCTGAATATATTTGCGAAGACTCTCGCCTCCCTTCTGGGGAATGACGTGCAGGTCGCTTGCTTGGCCATGGGCTTGGTGGCCTCCAGTAAAGGCGCCCACGAACTCATGGCACAAATCCGACCAGGAGGAAATAGAGTCTACTGGCAAGTGCATCAACCATGACATGGCGTTGGGTTTAAGAGCCAACAGAAAGTAATTCACAAGCACCTTATCGTCGCGGGCTCCGGCAGCTTGCATCGCGATGGTGTAGACGCTGAGGAACTCGGACAGATGGGTCTTGCCACTGTACTTTTCGCCCATGTCGGGTTTGAAGGTGGGGTGAGTGGGCAACTGGAACTGCCGCAGCTCACGGGTAAAAGCCGGATAGCCTACCTCATAAGGTAGGCCTCCAGGGCTCCCCGGTGCCGGGTGGCTCACAGCAGGCCCTGCTCTCCTGTCTGATTGGTGGCGCGCTCCGCGCCGGCGCTCGATAGTGGTTTGAGCGTCTTCATGTTCTCGTTCCCGAAGCACTTGGCACTGGTCACAGTGGGCCCGCGGGTCGGACGATGCTACGGAGATCTCGTCGCCCGTAACGTCGCGACGGGCTGGCTTCCACGGTACCGAGCGAGGAGGAGGCGAGTGCACCGTGGTCGCGGCGCCGCCGACTCTCCTGCCACTGGTGCGTGGGACTTCATCGGAGCATCGACCCGGGGGCTCCACCGGACTCGGTTCGTCTTTGTTGGCCATCGCAACAAGGCTTTGGATAGTGGCTCTCCATTCGTCGAGTTTCCCCGTAGTGGGAGAGAAATCGAGGAGCAACTGCACACGCGCCGGGGCTTCTGCTGGCATTGGTGGCAGCGAAACCTGCACGGATCGCGACGTGCTTCGACTTCCGACAATGTCAGAAGGAGTTCTATCATGACCCCGCGGTCGCATGCCATCTTCACCAGCGCCTCAGCGAGCGGGCAGGTCTTCTAAATCCCCGGAGTGGCGCTTGGGGCTCTTTCCGCGGTGATGCCCGGGGTCCTCGGCGTGATTACGCCGTTCGTCGCGCGCCGCTTGAGAGGAGCGCGCCGCCGGCGCCGGCGTGGGAGTCTTGGAAGCCCTTGCGTCGCCTTCGGGCGGGGTGGCAGCGATCTTGGAAGGCCCCGCGCCACCCGCGGAGGGCCTGGCTCTGTCTTTGGAGTTGGCGGTGTGCGGCCCGTTACCAGGCGCACGGACATCACCGCCTCCCAAACTTCGGCTGCTCGGACGGTGTTGGTGTTCACGAACGACGCCCCGGGTCCTTTCTGCGACCGGTCCGCTGCTCGCCCGCGTTGGGACAGGATGTTCGGCTTCCGACGGGCCAACCGCCACCGTCATCTTCTTCTTGGGCGCCATGACGATGGAGAGGCGTCGAACTAACTGCTAGAGCCGATTCTCACAACTACGGCCCCTGCCTGGCGCGCCAAAGATGTCGATGTGAGGACGATATGTCACATCCCTAGCTTCTGGTAATGCACTAGGCTAGACCTCTTGCTGCATCATGTTTAAATTCAAATGAAATTTGAATTGAGGAATTTTCAAAGCCTCAAAAACCTCTAAAAATAACCAACAATTAAATCTTCTCAAATGTGTCCAAGAAAATTTTCCTGTTATTCCATGGAAATATTGGTAAGAGGTAAAATTTAAACCAATATTTTTGGAGTCACAGAGATAATTATTTTGGTCATTTGAATTAATCCAATAACTATTTGCTTTGGATTTATATTTAATATATATTAAATATGACTCCAATAATTCTGGAAGTTTGTGAGTGGCTTTGTATATATTTTAGCAAGCCACATAAAAATCTACAGAATTTATTTAAATGATTTAGTTGCTAAACTAAATCAAAACTAACTACAGAAAATAGAAAACAGTAAAAAATAAAAAGAACAGAAGCTTACCTGGCGCCACTTACCTGGCCCAACACTGTGCAGCCAGCAGCGGCCCAGCCCACCTCCTCCCCCTTGTCATCTTCCTCCCCTCGCACCGAAGCAGCTCGGTGGCGAGCGCCGATGCCGCCTCGGCCACCTCCTGCTTCCACCGAGGCGTTCCCGAGCCTCCCCCTCACGCCACGCAGCCCCTGGCTCCCTCTCTCACTCTCCTCGCTCCGTCCCTCCGTCCCTATCCCCCTCTGCTCCCTCTCCCTCCCGCGACCGAACAGAGCCCCGTCGCCGCCGACCAGCACTCGCACGGCCGCAGCCGTCCCGAAGCCTCTCCGACATGCCCTCGAGCTCCGCCGGTCCTCCCTCTCCTCCTCGTCGTCTCACGCGACCAGAAGAGCCCCGGAACGCCGCCCCCGACGTTTTTCCCCTCGCCGGCCGCCGAGGATCTTCACCGTCGATTCGCCACCATCAACGCTTCCCCGAGCCCACTGAACCGCTCTCCGGCCTCCCTGTGAGCTACCGCATCTCCCCCCTTCTTATCTTTTTCCTGTTTGCGCACTCTAGCTAGCCCCACCACCTTGCCCGAGAATCCCTTGCCGCCGGCCATGGCGCCGTCGCGGCCACAGCCGTCGCCGCTTGCTTATGAGCCCGCCAACGCGCTCAGTGCATCCGAAGGAGCTCAAATTACCCAACTGCTGCTCCTCCCGTGCTCTGTGGCATGGTTCCCGTCAATAGCCGAACTCCGGCAGCCGCAAAAGAGTTCGCCGCCGGCAGCTCCGGCCACCCCAGTTGCTGTCGCTTATCTCTTTAGATGCGCCTTCCTCCCAGGAACCCGTAGGAGCAAACCGCACGTCAAATGGTGCTCCGTGGCGAGCGCACGGTGCACCTCCGCTGTCGGCCGTGGTCGTCGCCGGCGACACTCCGGTGGCTGGTGACGTGGCGACGCCATTAAACGCTAATGACGCACTAACCAACCCCCTAGGCCACTGACTGTGGGCCCTACACCTGGTCAAACCCCAGTCAGCGCTGGGTTTGACCGGGATTAGTTCCTGTGTCACTGACGTGTGGCCCCCACACGTCAGGTTTGACCTGGACGGCGCCCGTTGACCTGCTGACGTCACTATGAGGTCATGATGACGCAATAATTCCTTTCTGGAATTTAAATAATTCTTAAATGATTTATTATTTTCAGAAAATGCCCTAAACTTCAATAAATCATAGAAAATTAACCGTAACTCCAAATTAAATAAATTATATATGAAAAATTATCAGAAAAATTCAAGGAATCCATCTGTACCATTTTCATGCATGTTAGAACAACTTATAGATGCTGTTTAGCACAAATCAATTAAATGGCATTTAAATAATCACATATGGAGTTTGAATTTGAATCTTTTATTCAAACCAACCCCATTTAACTTGTTGCTAGTTGCATCAGCTCAAAACACCAGCATGTTGCCATGTCATAGCATGCATCATATTGTGCATTGCATTGATTGTGTTTCCTTCTGTTTGCCGGTGTTGTTCCCCCTCGATAGACGTTGTATCGATGATGTGACCGTTGACACTGATGAAGACTCAATGTTATCTTCAGAAGTGCCAGGCAAGCAAAACCCCCTTGTTCATTCCGATACAATCCTACTCTCTCGCTCCTGCTCTCTTTTACTGCATTAGGACAACATCGATTCATCTGTTACTTGCTGCGGTAGCTGAACCCCTTTATCCTCTGCATGACCTGTCATTGCCACAGTAAATAGATGAAACCCACTAGCATGAGTAGGAGTTGTTTGAGCCCTGTTGTGCCTACTCATTCATGCTTGTTTGTCACGCCTGCTACTGCTTAGAGTTGAGTCAGGTCTGATTCATCCGGGATGAATCAGAGGTGTGTGAACATGTCCTACTGTGTGTGAGCTAAGTGTGTGAATACGATTTGGTAAAGGTAGCGGTGAGAGGCCATGTAGGAGTACATGGTGGGTTGTCTCATTGCAGCCGTCCTCAGGAACTGAGTTCTGTGTTTGTGATCCATGATTCAGCTACTACCACGCATTGGGCCCGAAACCAATGGACCCTCTCGGCTTCTTGATCACCCTTGTCCTCTGTCCAGGAGTTGCAAGTAGTTTCTGGTGTTTGTAGTATGCTGGAGGCCGTGCGCAGCGCTGACCGTAGGGGTGGGCTGTGATGCGGTAGGCACGTGGCACGGTGTACCGGGCGCCCGTTTGGTGTCTCGGGAACCCTGTTCACATCGTTTGGGGCTGTGAGCGAAACTCCGGCCGGATCTCCTCATGGATGGAACCTGAATAGGCGATAAACCTGGACTAGAGACTTGAGTGTTTAGGCAGGCCGTGGCCGACACCCACGTTGGGCTTCCGCTTGAAGGTTGCCGAGTACATGTCGTGTAAACGGCGGTAAGTGGTCAGAGCGTGTGTGAAGAAGTACACCCCTGCAGGGTTAATATGATCTATTCGAATAGCCGTGTCCGCGGAAAAGGACTTCTGGGTTGCTCATATCAGTTCATAGACAAGTGAAAGTGGATACTCTAAAATACACAAGATAAGCGTGAGTGCTATGGGTGGCGTTCTCGTAGGGAGACGGGAGCGGATCCATAGTGGTGTATTGGTTGGTGAATATGTGGACTCGTGTGCGCCACCTCAAAAGAGTTACTTGCAGTCGTAGTTCAGGATAGCCACCGAGTCAAAGCTGGCTTGCTGCAGTCAAACTCCACCATCCCCTTTGTTGATAATGATGCATGTGTAGATAGATCTGATGTAAGTCTTGCTGGGTACATTTGTACTCACGTTTGCCTATTTTATGTTTTTGCAGAGAGACTTCAGTCTCACTAGTAGTTCCGCTTGGACTTCGACGTTTAGCTTGATACCTCAGCTACGATCTTGTGCCCTCGGCAGGATCTGATAGATAGTCAGGCTTCTCAGCCTTTTCATTTATAGATGTCTGTACTCAGACATGATAGCTTCCGCTTGTGCTTTGACTTGTATGCTCTGAATGTTGGGTCGTGAGACCCCTGTTTGTAATATCTCGCTCCTCGGAGCCTATTGATTAAATTACTTGAGTCGTAGAGTCATGTTGTGATGCCATGTTGTATTTGCACATATCGAGCATATTGTGTGTATGCTATTGAAATGCTTGGTATGTGTGGGATCTGACCATCTAGTTGTTTATCTTTAGTAGCCTCTCTTACCGGGAAATGTCTCCTAGTGTTTCCACCGAGCCATGGTAGCTTGCTACTGCTCCGGAACACTTAGGCTGGCCGGCATGTGTCCTTCTTCGTTCCTGTGTCTGTCCCTTCGGGGAAATGTCACGCGATGAATACCGGAGTCCTGTTAGCCCGCTACAGCCCGGTTCACCGGAGTCCTGCTAGCCCAGTGCTACAGCCTGGATTCACTCGCTGATGACCGACACGTTCGATGCTGGGTCATGGATGCCTGTCCCTGTAAGTCTGTGCCACTTTGGGTTTACGACTAGCCATGTCAGCCCGGGCTCCTTATCATATGGATGCTAGCGACACTGTCATATACGTGTGCCAAAAGGCGCAAACGGTCCCGGGCAAAGGTAAGGCGACACCCGTGGGAATACCGTGCGTGAGGCCGCAAAGTGATATGAGGTGTTACATGCTAGGTCGATGTGGCATTGAGTCGGGGTCCTGACAGCGTTGGTATCAGAGCTTGACTGCCTGTAGGACTACCAAGCCAAACTGGTCGAAGTTGAGTCTAGAAATTCCTTAGTTATATAAGGGAATTGATTGTGGGATGGAACGTAAGGCTCTTTTTACTCCTTATACCTCATGGCCTTCTGATCTGAGTCATCATCTTCTCTTCTACGGGGATTAAGAACTAGGCTATCTCTTCTTTCTATTAGGATCACGTGTTACTAATCCGTAGGCTTATAAGATTGTTGATTCAAGCCTCAGTTCAGTTCCTACTATCTTCTGTATGTTAACTGTTGATCTCGAAACCGTGATATTGTGCTTCTGAGTGGTTATGCCACCATTTTTGTGAATGTCTCAAATCTCTTCTGAGCATTTACAGCCGTTATGCTGTCCGAGTCATCCCAGGTTTCTAAATAGTCGGATGCATTTGCAAATCCCTTCCTCCTGTGTCCGATGTGCCTTTGGTCAGATTAATCGCACAAATCAGTGAGTTGAGGTACTTTATTGCCTTGACATATATGTTGGAGCTAGTATTATGACCCTAGGTGTCTTAGGGGATCACCTAGTAATCTAGCAATGTTTTTTGATCCCAGTGTGATGATTCTGGCTCTTATTCTCGAAAGCATCCCGTGATGCCACTTAGTAGTAGGTATTCTACTCCTTGGGTTCTTGAACCCGAGATTCACTCTACCTACTTCATGTTGATAGTAATTGCTAGTGCCTTTAGGATATTAGTAACCTTTGCGATAGTCCTTGAAGTCCGTGGTATCTTCTTCTTCCAAATACCATGAACTACTTATGGCAGAAGTTCCTCGTTGAACTGAAATATCACAACAGGATTATTCTTGAGGAGTTCTCCATTCATAAATCGTGACTCTGCCAGTTCTACTTTTCTGCATGGGTTATCCGGAAGAATTATGTTGAACTTCGTTCGACATGCTAAACCATGTATCCACAACTCAGAAAATCATATGTTCCTTTGAGTTGTCCCTCTTTAGTTGTCCTCTGACCCTCGCCTATCAATTGATAGTCAAGATTATGTGTGCATTTGTTCATCGATGCCTATTACTCTTGTGGTCCGTCAAGCCATTCTATCGCGGAATGACTAGGAGAAACAAACTCCAGTACCTCTTCCATATTTAGGATTGGGTCAAAGCAATTGTGCTTCACAGATCAAATTGCTAACTCACCTTTTGTTCTGTTCTACCTTGGAGTATTACCATCTTTTATATCGGGATTGTTATAGGAATTGCACACCATCCTATGAACTCTTGGTACAGTGATACTTCTCGCCATCATTACTCATTCCTCGGTTCCGTGTGGTTATAACCGGAATGTCGACAAGTGAATCGTGATGTGTGAAATCAATACTCCTAGCAACCTTGTTGCTTGGTAGTTAAAGGACTATAATTTCATTCTTAGTGTGTTGGTTATTGAATCATCATTCTAAGATTGATCGTGCTACCTAGTCCATTCTCCTGGTTCACTCCTCGATCGATGAGTTAGGATTATTTCAAATCCTTGCTCTATTGATCATATCGCCTTGCCCTGAAAAGCAAGATTGGTCTCGAGCTTAGTAACATACCGGTGGTTCGTGATTTTCTGAATATCTTCTCAGAAGTATTACCAGGTTGTCACCTGACCGCTATGTTGAGTTCGTGATCAAGTTGGTTTATTCCTGTAAACCACCCCTTCTCCAAGAATCCGTGTTGGATACCCTGAGCTAGTTGGATAAGCTAAACAACAACTTGGAGAGTTGGAAGATAAAAGCTTGTCCGACTTAGTTCATGTTAAGGGATATCTTTTTTGTGTGTGTATGTGTGTGTTGAAGAAAGATGATATCTTCATCAATTGGTCCTTGTGAACAATTGTTGGATCTATTGTCTTACCCAAACCTTTGATTGAGTATGGGCTATCATCCAATCAGACCAGAACCAACGATATTCGTAATGTTGTCTTACTCGTGGTTGATCCCTCGAGCATACACCATTATATCTTTTGGGTCTGACCAATACTATCACTTGTTCACCTAACTATGGAATTCCTTTTAAAAAGGAAACCCAGATGAATTGTTGTTGTGCCCATTGACAACATCCTTGTCTTCTCCATAATTTTGCTGAACATTAAGCTAGTGTTGGAAACTTTTGAAAGCATTTGTTCATGCTAGCTCATGGAGCATATGTCCGGATGAAAGATGTGACTTTCTCTAATTCACGTGCACTTGGTGTAAGTTGCCGCCGTGTATCCGAGAAAGATTGTTTTTGCTTCCTTGGAATCATCCCAAGTCAGTCATGCATGTGTGAAGTATACATTGGATTGTGAGATTAGCTACCTCCATTCTATATGTGTCCCGAGCACACCAAGCCACTGATTGATTTGTTCAAGGAGAAGAAGTTCCTTCTTAAGAGTATACCTTATGCAAGGACTTCGATATCCTCGATGATGGTTTTCCCCCGGAACTCGGTAGTGTTTTATTATAAGACTACCATGTGTTCATGTTTGTCTGTGACAACGTGTTCACATGTTTGTAGCAGAACCAGCTCATGTTTTGGAGCTTGCTATCGTAGTTCATTTCCCGAGAATCTCGCAACGTCATCTCGTCGATTTGTGTTGCAAACTTTCGTTTTCCTTCCTAGACTCGATGAGTCTGGAATATCCTGACACCAACCAGATCTAAATCTCAGGCAGATATGATGGTTTGGAACATTTCCCAAGAACTATAATATCGGTCCCTCGGAAACCGGTAAAGTGGATGTCGTGGCCAACACACCCAGCCGGAAGACCTATTATTATAATATCTTGATTGATGAAGTTGGCCACCTCCCCATAGGGATTTCGTAGGATTACTCCCTAGTTGCCCCTATGGATTTCTGTGTTCCGAAGTCCGACCTTTTTACTTGATGTTCTAGATATCAAACCATATCTATGGGTGGATTACGCTAGCACATCAAGGAGAACATTAGAAGCGGAGTGCTAAATGTCTCTCGGTCGATCATCCAGATTTTATTTGCTTGGCCTCGCTAAGGTGAAATCTGAGAAAGTGTTATCCTCCTTCGCATCTGCATCGTCCATCGCTATTCATCATGGTAGTATGTTGTGTTGTCAGCACCCTTGACGCGGTTGTTGATAAAACCTTGATGATTGTGGAAATGCTCAAGTTCTTGAGAGCACGCACAAGCGCTACGTGTTATCATCGGCTCTAACTGGGATGCTCTCAGTTCCCTCGGCAATGCTATGACCTTCTCAAACAGTGAACTCACTCTCTATTGTTGGGTTCTTCCCCAGTTACCAGAATCATTCCCAGCATTTGCATTTTGTTCCCAGCTTGCACCGCCAATGTGCCATTCTACCATGGGTCTCTTCCATTTCCGGTGATAAGCAAATTCATCCATTACGTTGTCTTCAACAAGGTAATCCACATCATCCAAGTCCGAGTATGCCATTCTACCGACCCCCTCCAAATGATCGCTTGTGATTGCCTTAGGCTGGTATAAAGAGTTTCAATGATCTTTGAATCAAAGGTAATTCTTTTTGCCACTTAAGGGGATATCTCTACGAGTCACCCTCCCTAAGGTGCATCGTTATGGTATCATGGCAACTCAACTCCTTGCCACGTTGGCAATCGTTTACCACCTTCTTAAGTGTGGAATTATTGTCTACCTAGTGAACCTTCGTCATCTGCTTCACTCCATTCCTATGGATGTTTGCTTCGCCTCTCAGCTCGAGAGATGTTGCTATGTCTCATTCCGTGAGTTAATCCTGAGTTGTTCGACCTTCGAGAAGAACCATTCTTTTAGGGTCTCTCTTTTCCTCTCGTTGTCATGTTAGTTGGAGTTCTCAGAGCAAGACCTCGAGACAATGATGGTGAACGAATCAGCGTCCATTTGAAGTGCAACCTGGATCGTGAAGATTGTGCTAGTTTGCGCTCCCCCTTCACCTTACCCTACGCTTGAATCTCGAGACGAGATTCTTGTTTAGTGGGGGTGAGTTGTCACATCCCTAGCTTCTGGTAATGCACTAGGCTAGACCTCTTGCTGCATCATGTTTAAATTCAAATGAAATTTGAATTGAGGAATTTTCAAAGCCTCAGAAACCTCTAAAAATAACCAACAATTAAATCTTCTCAAATGTGTCCAAGAAAATGTTCCTGTTATTCCATGGAAATATTGGTAAGAGGTAAAATTTAAACCAATATTTTTGGAGTCACAGAGATAATTATTTTGGTCATTTGAATTAATCCAATAACTATTTGCTTTGGATTTATATTTAATATATATTAAATATCACTCCAATAATTCTGGAAGTTTGTGAGTGGCTTTGTATATATTTTAGCAAGCCACATAAAAATCTACAGAATTTATTTAAATGATTTAGTTGCTAAACTAAATCAAAACTAACTACAGAAAATAGAAAACAGTAAAAAATAAAAAGAACAGAAGCTTACCTGGCGCCACTTACCTGGCCCAACACTGTGCAGCCAGCAGCGGCCCAGCCCACCTCCTCCCCCTTGTCATCTTCCTCCCCTCGCACCGAAGCAGCTCGGTGGCGAGCGCTGATGCCGCCTCGGCCACCTCCTGCTTCCACCGAGGCGTTCCCGAGCCTCCCCCTCACGCCACGCAGCCCCTGGCTCCCTCTCTCACTCTCCTCGCTCCGTCCCTCCGTCCCTATCCCCCTCTGCTCCCTCTCCCTCCCGCGACCGAACAGAGCCCCGTCGCCGGCGACCAGCGCTCGCACGGCCGCAGCCGTCCCGAAGCCTCTCCGACACGCCCTCGAGCTCCGCCGGTCCTCCCTCGTCCTCCTCGTCGTCTCACGCGACCAGAAGAGCCCCGGAACACCGCCCCCGACGTTTTTCCCCTCGCCGGCCGCCGAGGATCTTCACCGTCGATTCGCCACCATCGACGCTTCCCCGAGCCCACTGAACCGCTCTCCGGCCTCCCTGTGAGCTACCGCATCTCCCCCCTTCTTATCTTTTTCCTGTTTGCGCACTCTAGCTAGCCCCACCACCTTGCCCGAGAATCCCTTGCCGCCGGCCATGGCGCCGTCGCGGCCACAGCCGTCGCCGCTTGCTTATGAGCCCGCCAACGCGCTCAGTGCATCCGAAGGAGCTCAAATTACCCAACTGCTGCTCCTCCCGTGCTCTGTGGCATGGTTCCCGTCGATAGCCGAACTCTGGCAGCCGCAAAAGAGCTCGCCGCCGGCAGCTCCGGCCACCCCAGTTGCTGTCGCTTATCTCTTTAGATGCGCCTTCCTCCCAGGAACCCGTAGGAGCAAACCGCACGTCAAATGGTGCTCCGTGGCGAGCGCACGGTGCACCTCCGCTGTCGGCCGTGGTCGTCGCCGGTGACACTCCGGTGGCTGGTGACGTGGCAACGTCATTAAACGCTAATGGCGCACTAACCAACCCCCTAGGCCACTGACTGTGGGCCCTACACCTGGTCAAACCCCAGTCAGCGCTGGGTTTGACCGGGATTAGTTCCTGTGTCACTGACGTGTGGCCCCCACACGTCAGGTTTGACCTGGACGGCGCCCGTTGACCTGCTGACGTCACTATGAGGTCATGATGACGCAATAATTCCTTTCTGGAATTTAAATAATTCTTAAATGATTTATTATTTTCAGAAAATGCCCTAAACTTCAATAAATCATAGAAAATTAACCGTAACTCCAAATTAAATAAATTATATATGAAAAATTATCAGAAAAATTCAAGGAATCCATCTGTACCATTTTCATGCATGTTAGAACAACTTATAGATGCTGTTTAGCACAAATCAATTAAATGGCATTTAAATAATCACATATGGAGTTTGAATTTGAATCTTGTATTCAAACCAACCCCATTTAACTTGTTGCTAGTTGCATCAGCTCAAAACACCAGCATGTTGCCATGTCATAGCATGCATCATATTGTGCATTGCATTGATTGTGTTTCCTTCTGTTTGCCGGTGTTGTTCCCCCTCGATAGACGTTGTATCGATGATGTGATCGTTGACACTGATGAAGACTCAATGTTATCTTCAGAAGTGCCAGGCAAGCAAAACCCCCTTGTTCATTCCGATACAATCCTACTCTCTCGCTCCTGCTCTCCTTTACTGCATTAGGACAACATCGATTCATCTGTTACTTGCTGCGGTAGCTGAACCCCTTTATCCTCTGCATGACCTGTCATTGCCACAGTAAATAGATGAAACCCACTAGCATGAGTAGGAGTTGTTTGAGCCCTGTTGTGCCTACTCATTCATGCTTGTTTGTCACGCCTGCTACTGCTTAGAGTTGAGTCAGGTCTGATTCATCCGGGATGAATCAGAGGTGTGTGAACATGTCCTACTGTGTGTGAGCTAAGTGTGTGAATACGATTTGGTAAAGGTAGCGGTGAGAGGCCATGTAGGAGTACATCGTGGGTTGTCTCATTGCAGCCGTCCTCAGGAACTGAGTTCTGTGTTTGTGATCCATGATTCAGCTACTACCACGCATTGGGCCCGAAACCAATGGACCCTCTCGGCTTCTTGATCACCCTTGTCCTCTGTCCAGGAGTTGCAAGTAGTTTCTGGTGTTTGTAGTATGCTGGAGGCCGTGCGCAGCGCTGACCGTAGGGGTGGGCTGTGATGCGGTAGGCACGTGGCACGGTGTACCGGGCGCCCGTTTGGTGTCTCGGGAACCCTGTTCACATCGTTTGGGGCTGTGAGCGAAACTCCGGCCGGATCTCCTCATGGATGGAACCCGAATAGGCGATAAACCTGGACTAGAGACTTGAGTGTTTAGGCAGGCCGTGGCCGACACCCACGTTGGGCTTCCGCTTGAAGGTTGCCGAGTACATGTCATGTAAACGGCGGTAAGTGGTGAGAGCGTGTGTGAAGAAGTACACCCCTGCAGGGTTAATATGATCTATTCGAATAGCCGTGTCCGCGGAAAAGGACTTCTGGGTTGCTCATATCAGTTCATAGACAAGTGAAAGTGGATACTCTAAAATACGCAAGATAAGCGTGAGTGCTATGGGTGGCGTTCTCGTAGGGAGACGGGAGCAGATCCATAGTGGTGTATTGGTTGGTGAATATGTGGACTCGTGTGCGCCACCTCAAAAGAGTTACTTGCAGTCGTAGTTCAGGATAGCCACCGGGTCAAAGCTGGCTTGCTGCAGTCAAACTCCACCATCCCCTTTGTTGATAATGATGCATGTGTAGATAGATCTGATGTAAGTCTTGCTGGGTACATTTGTACTCACGTTTGCCTATTTTATGTTTTTGCAGAGAGACTTCAGTCTCACTAGTAGTTCCGCTTGGACTTCGACGTTTAGCTTGATACCTCAGCTACGATCTTGTGCCCTCGGCAGGATCTGATAGATAGTCAGGCTTCTCAGCCTTTTCATTTATAGATGTCTGTACTCAGACATGATAGCTGCCGCCGCTGCCTCCCACACAGGCTACACCCAGGGTTGGATCTTCATCTTCTTGTCCTTCCGTTCGCTTGAAGCCCGGCGACCGCCCTCCAACGAGGGCGCGAGGAAGTGCTGTGTCGGTCTGTCCAGCGGCGGCTAGGTTAGGAGCGAACCAGACTGGAGGCTGGAGCGAATGAATTGGGATTTTTCCTGCTGTCGATCGATATGGGAGGCACTCGTTTGGGCCGCGAGCCTGCTATAGGGCCTGCCTTGCACTTATGTTATAAGCCCATCCAAATTGAAACATTTTTCTTCATTTTTTACATTGCCTGCTCGTGCGTTGGGACGAACAAAACTAGCATGGGCCAACCTGGACGACTCAAACTAGGTGCACACTTTCCAGCCACCTGAGGCGGCCGCCCATACCAGCCCCTATGGTGGCGTCGCCCCTTTTTGCGTGTATGATTTGATAGTGAAAAATATTCTAGTGGCGCTTTTGATTTACCCACAGAATGGTTGAATTGCTTGTTTCTATAAACTGAGTTCGCCAGTAATGTGAAGGATGCCAGTCTTTTCATCCTATTGTAGATTGCTTAGATATCGATATGCCAAAAGTAATCGCATGAAATATACAGTAAAAGCCAGTGTGATGTGTTTGGCTACAACTAGTCTGACTACACGTCCTCATATAACATATCAAGGACGCACCATCTTACCAGATTAACCATTCGACTTACCCATGCAGTGTGGGAAGAAAGAAGTATTGGGACTGCGTATCCAAGCAATTGATGCCATGGACTCCTTTGTACAACCTTGTAAGCGAAAAAGAAGTTGCAGTGTGCCTGTACAAAGAACTAGCGTAAGTTCAGTTACCTGCTTCTCGGAATTTTAGTTAGCCACTTATTGCAAAATTGTTCAATTACGTTGCTTGGCTTAATTTAGTTTGCTACTGATTACATAATGGCACAGCCTGTTAATCATTTTGTAGACTGCGCCTATCTATGTGTTTGATACTTACTGTTAAGAATTACCTGTTTGCCTTAATTTAAATATCTACTTGTTTGTTTAACTGCTTTGCTGCTGCAACAGCGGGTTACAATGATGTTAATAACTACTCCCTCCGTCCCATAATATATGGCGTTTTTTGACACTAGCATAGTGTTAAAAACGTCTTATATTATGGGACAGAGGGAGTACTTTTCAACATCCAATTGAAACTCTTTAATTCCTTGTTTGTTTAACTGGTTTGCTATTATAACTCCCAGTTGAGATGTTTTGCTAACTTCAACTTTTCTGAATCCAATCGGAACTTTAATGGCAAAATAGGTTAGCCCAAGATCAAAGAGCGATGTCCCCATGGACGTTGCATCATCCCACAGCAGTGGCACCGGCCCAATCGTGCATTATGAATTGCCAACTGTTGATGCTCTAGAGGCTAAACTAGTGGTAGAAAGAGATTCTGCTTCTGCACTTAGAGATGAAGTTGACATGTTGAGGAAGCAAACAACACAATCACAAGCAGTACTCAAGACAACCATTAAATACTTGGTGGATTTCAAAATGAAGCAAGCTGAGACTGACCAGATTTTTAAGGTCTTGAAGGAAAAAAGGAAATTAAATTCCTACTTGGTAAATCATAGGTGAAATGTTCTTTCCATAGTTGAATAACCTTTGTGTTGTCTGTTCATGTAATCAATCAAACCATTTGTTTTAGAGATCATGTAATAATTTTTTTTGGTTTGTAATTTTATTTGAGCACAAGTCTGTATTAACTGATAAGACTCGGAGACATTTCATTTGGATTGCTGTGCCAGACCTACAAATATGCCAATCGGGCTGAATGTGCATTCAGCAATGTAGTAGTATAGATGGACCATAAGTGGCACGCATCGAAAAGGGCCGAGATGCTGGCTAAAAAAAGATGTTGTTGTAGCCAGAAAAAAGTACAGCGGCCTGACTTATGTATGTTAGTTGATATTATTGATCCATATACTCTATAAGTGTTTATGTTCCAAATATTCGAATTCACCTTAAACTGGATACTAGTTTCTAAATTTGAGTATCAGCATTTGTAAACCATATTCATATTTGACAGTGGAATACATCTTTGTCGTCCTTTTGAAGATATATAAAAACAAATAGAACGATTTATAAAGATTCATATAGGAATACAAAATGGATTTGAATTTAGTTGCGAGGGTAAACGTGGATGCTTATTGTCCCAAAATTCGAAAGAAGCTGCAAAATGTACACTTCCACGTCGGTTGTCCGAAGCCAAGTGTTTGGGAGATGGAAATTACTGTCTACCCATTACACGGACAATCCATCGGCCCGATTTCCATAGCTCTAAATAGGGGTAGGTTAGTAACTTCAATTAGACGTGACACGACCGCCTCTAAGCCCATTCCGACACGGTGGGCGTCAAACATGGGCGGCAAAACACATTTGATTCAAGCTCGTCCGAAAGACCTCTGTTTCTCCCTCCATTCCCCATTCATACATGGTGGGCGGCAAAACAAACTCGACTCGACCGAAATCGATGTAGGCAAATATTTTCAATAGGGGCAGGTTTGTAACTTCACTCAGACGTGACATAACCGCCCTACCTGTCAGCCCCGCTCATACACTGTGGGTGCCAACCATGGGCGCCAACCACCCTCTCCTCGCCCGAAATCGCTCTGGGCAAATATTGGCGAGATGCGAGATTACCGTCCTATCCCCAACCGACGAGAAGTCCAAATTTTAAACGGGGGCTAAGTTCGTAACTTTCCCATATTTCAGACAGGCGTGTCCCAAAAACATGGTTCCCCGTACCTCTCCCTCCATTTTCCCATTCATACACCGTCCATGCTAGAACACCCCATCCCCACACGAGCCTACGTCCGCCACCCCATCCATCGCTGCCGTCCTCCACCACATCCATCGCCACCGTCCTCCACCATGCCGGAGCGCCTAACAAGACCGTGTCGTCCACTGCTAGAGATGGACGTTTCTCATCCACGGCGACGGACCAATAGCCTTGCATCGCGTCCTCTTGCTTCATCGGCGCCGTCGTCCTCTTTGTCGGGGCCGCTCACACGACCTTCTCTTCCACCGCAACGGGACCTATCCCCCGATGCACCCGTCTACCGTCGCAGATCTGCTTCAACGCCACCGACAGCCATCGCACCCACGATGCCTACACGGCGCCACAAGAGAGGTGGTACTTCATATCTCCTCAACCTTTTGATCTCAACCAGAAAATAGATCTTAACTTGGTTACTCTACTTTCTTTTCAGCTCTTAGAATTTAGTTCTTAGTTCGAAGAAAACAATGGATGCTAAATATCATTTCTCTGATTTGGAGCTTCAAATCTGCCATGGCACAGCCATAACACGGTTTAATTGATCATGCTTAGGGTTTAATTGATCATGTTGGTTCCATGGTGGTTTCTTTAATAGAAATCAGAGGGAAAACCCTCTTTTGCTAAAGAAAATATGCTTAGAGTTACCCCTTTTATGATCACTTACGATCAGAATACGTGCTTCGTGTCATAATAACGCTGCTCCACGCATCAAGCTAACAAGCTTAGATGTTCAAATACGAATCTGATATTATTAAAACAGAGTTGTTTAATTGCTCAGCTAAATGTTCCTAAATTAGTTTCGGAAATGCATGTTCGCCGCTCGGGTGTGTATCTCTACAGGGTGCCCACGGTGGGCCGGCCCACCCTGGGATTTTGGGTCGTCCCAGGCCCCGATTCCCCTCTGTTCTGCTGCGCGCTTACGATCTCTACTCGCCCCCAGCCGCCTGCCTTGCCGGCGACTTGCCGTCCCTAGACGACATGACTCTAGGAGGATATGCTGGACTAATAGGAGGCCAGGAGCCGCTCGCCCAACAGTGTCACCGCTGCCCAGGCGCGCCGCCGTGCCTACCTTCCCAGTCCGTTTAGGGCTCAGGCGTGCAGCACCCACCAAGCCAACCCGATTTATCCTGAGATACGTCCTCAACACTCAACATCCACTCCTCATCACCCATTTTCTAATTGATTCATTACTCATTAGGCAGGACTGTCATTAGGGTTTGTTGTGTACTCAGTGCTACCTACACTTATTGGTTTAGATGTATTTCGGTAATCTTTAGTACCTCTAAAGTTCACAGGGTTTTCAAAATTCCGGCCCTCGGAACAGAAACTAGTCATTTTGGATTGTTGGTCGTAGTGACATTGACCCAGATTACTACTGCAAGCCAGGTTTGTTGACAATTTTACTTGTCTTTCTTACTCATTCGATATAATATCCAATTATTCACGTCGATTAGTTGCAAACAATAAGTGCTAGACAAACTTCTTCATTCAGATTTTGGACGGTCTCTTACTGCTGTTACAATTCTGCATACTTGTCCTAATAAGCTCACAAGTAAATGATTGATTCACTACATCTATGCTTGCCTTGTCATATTTGTTGTCAATATTCTTTGAGGGTGGACCACCCTGTTTCAAAATACTGGACCCGTAGACCTGAGTGAATAGTATTTCTCTATGTGATCTCTTCCATCATGTGTGGGTAACGAACACTGCATTGTATAGAAAGAAAGTGTCATTTCCAGCTTTTACATAGGTTTCCGTCTTTTACATGGAATACAATCTGCCTACTTGCTTTGTGTCGCACTACCAACACTCCACCCTTGAAGCTAAACATTACGCCACTCATAATTGCTTAGTTTATTTGTTCAAATACGAATTTCATATGATTCTAATGTTCCTACTTCAGCTTTGAAATGTGTGCTTGCCTGTTATAGAGACATAAGGGGTTTGTATTTCTGTGTGTGGTCTGGTCAGCACGGTTGGGGAGGTGAACTTTGCATATGCAGGGGTTTATAGGGAGACACTCTCCGAGTTGAATCCGCAATGCATTCCATAGATAATCTGACTACTTTTTATGTTTTCATGAATCTCAGATTCTGAACAGCACCATAATGATTATGAGCTTGCGCGCATGAAAAGAATAAAGCAGAACAATGCCATGGCTGTCAAACTTGGCATTAAGGGACTGAAATCAAGTCTGGATGCAATGCAATGCAAACGCTCTCCACTTACAGATTCATGCTCAGAATATGATCCTAACAGTGATTCTGAGCTAGAGGGAGACCTAAGTCAATGTAGCTCCCTAGTGGAGGAGTCAGAGGAAGATGCCCTATCTTATTCACCCATCAAGGTACTTGCTCTAACTTTCCAAGGTTATATTGCTCGCACATATCTTGCAACTGATGCTTTGCATTGCTTCGACTTTGTTGAACTGCCATTAGCTTAGTTTACACATCGTGTATGTGAATACGCCCTGCCTATCCATTTTCAGTACATATTCCATCTGTCATCATACCATATCTATCCATTCAAATGTTGTTCTTGTGTATCAGACAATCAAAAGGAAGAGGGCGATTGCTGATCGTGGAGGAGCACAAGCAAAGTATTTGGAAAAGGTAGTGGCACCTAATAAATCAAATAGCCCATTAGTTGTAGTTGCAATATCACCTGACCCACAAAATACCCCAACTCTAGCAGACTCTAGCCCTACTACACTGGTCATTTCTGATGCCCCAACTCATCAGACCCCAACTGCAGCAAACAGTATGATTATGCCAGTTGACATAGCACCAGCTGTACGACGCAAAAACCCCATTCCAGCAAAGAGTACACCAAATCCAGTTGCCAAATCCCTTTTTGAACCAGAGAGAGCCCCAATTGCAGCAAATAGGACCCCTGTTCCATTTCTTCCCAGTTTAGAAGATGAAGCTTATGTTGTTTTCAGGAACTTTGTGCGCACCTTTCCTTCATGGAAAGATTATACCGCAAACACAAAACAATTTCCAGTCTTCCTCCGCAACTTACGCGTAAGTAATGTACTAATGTTATTCATGGTCATTACTACATATGTTTCTACTGACAGAAGACACAAGATTTCATTCTTTTAAATAGGCGATGAGCAAACTGGATTGTGATGACGAGCAAGAGTTGGTTGCGCTTTTTAAGCACTCATTGATCAAGTATCGTTCCTACCCGAGGCAAGCGCACTTCAATGGCAAACCTCTGAACGAAATTTCTGTAAAGTCTCCGATGCTACATTTATCCGACGGTGACTGGAATAATCTTGTTACACATTGGTCTCGGCTGTAGTGTAAGGTACTGTCTATGATATCACATCACAATTTGAACTACATTTCTGCATTTCTTTAATGTCTCACTTGTACGAAAACTGTTAGCAGAAGAACATTTTTTCTCAAGGGACCACAGAATCTCGCAACTATACTGCACACTGCATTGCTCTCGTGAGTACCTCTTGCCCTGTATGACCATACTTACTTTCATAGTCGTTCGATTATGTAGCATCACTGCACATGTTAGCCTCGTAATCGCCCATTTGGTGGACATTATAAGATCCGTATGGACTCTTACACAAATTTAGAATCAACCCAATGCTTTTGAAGAGGTTTAGCTCTGCAGTCCTCTTGTAAGGACTGAACGTGGTCTATCACTGTACTTACATTAACAGCTACTCCCTCTGTCCCATAATATAAGAAAGTTTTGTACATTACACCAGTGTTCAAAACACTCTTGTATTATGGGAAGAGGGATTGGTTCATTTTGTAGCATTCTGCATCTTATCTCCCTCGCCCACCATTTACTAAAAAAGATCAGATCTATATTTAATCTTACCAACAAGTAGAATACACAAACAATGCCAGTGCAGAAGTGTAGCCCATTGCTCTTGTCAGTACATTTTGTCCTGTAACGCTTGTACTTCCAGGGATTGGTAGTTGATTATGTAGCATCAATCTGCATCTTATCTTCATTATCCTCTATCCCTTCCAGTATTATCATATCTATAATTACTCTCTACAAAATGTAGAGTATAGGCAATGCTTACGAAGAAGATTCTGTGCTGAAATTCTTGAGTTATCCTTCCCTTGACATGGAGAAGGGCATTATAAAGCCGGTGTTAACTGTTAATGTAAGTGAATCCTTCTAAAGCCTTTATCCTCAACTGCTGTTTAATTTGCTCATACTCCCTATCGTTTACTGCTGTTTAGTTTGCTGTTTCTACCAAAATGCATGTTCGTAAGAACCGTAAGTTCTAAGTTTTACTTGTAAAACCAAATTTCTTATTCATACCATGCACATTACTTAATACTCCCTGTATGTATGCTTGGTTTTGTGGATCTATAATCCAGTGTGTGGTGAAGCAGCCCACTTTTGCACCTTCTCATCTCCTGTTTTATCTTACTGACGTGGCTGATGATATGAACAACATGCCATGCACATTATCCAAAATAGATACAATGATTTTCTTTGCCCTTCATCTATGCTTGTTATGTTGACATGGTAATCCAGTAGTGTGGTGAAGCTCCCCGCATTATGAACAATGCCAAATTATGCTATTGATATTTTGAACTTACTCTTTATTTTCTAATTTGAATAGGATAGAATTGACAGAACAGTTATCATCTTTGTTTATACACGTGCAAATCCTGTCATCTCTCTGCTTTGTCTCAGGGTGATATGCCTGATGGCACGCACAAGTCTGCTGAAGGCTGTGAGACAAACCCAACATATATTGCAGCAAAGAATGCAAAACATCTTGAAGATAGCGAGACAACCCCAAAGTCTTGTCTTGATGCAGTGTTCAAGTTACTTGAGACTAACAGTCAGACAAGCTCACAGAATTCGTTGTCTGAATCAGTTCGACTTCTTCAGTCCCAAGTTCTAGCAGAAAGGCATTCTGTAACTCAACTTCGACTTGAAGTCCTATCTCTAAGAAAGATTGCGGAGAACACCAATGAGAACCTCATCGCTAAACAACTACACCTGGAAGCTATGACCGACATGCTAGGCCGGTCTCACAACCTTGCTCAGCAGCTTGCGCAGCAGTTCCCCCGCAAGGCTAACCTTTCTTGAACTGTCTTAGAAGTGGTCTCGGTTCAGTATTATTTTGTTACGCTGCAATGATGCCCAGTTTTTGTAATCTACTTCTTCGTTGCGCTTTATGATCACTGGTGGCGAACTTCGATGCCCAGTGGATGTAATATACCTTAAATCCTTTATTGTATAGTGTAGGTTTATTCTTAGTTACTATGCCGTAATTTCTTTATTGTGTAGAGTAGGTTTGTTCTTAATTCCTACTAGTTACTGCCATCATTCGCTATCTGAAAAAAAATCAGATGCAGTCGATCGGGCCAAAACATTCGATAACGGGCCAGGTTTTTAGCGGGCCACAATTGGGCTGGCCTGCGTATTTCTTGGGCCCGAATGATTGGGTCCTTCACAAATTGCGCCAGGCCCAAACTTACACCGACCTATATTTTAGTTCGGCCTTTTGTTGACCCAGCGCTTAGTTCGGCCCAGGTAGCGTTGGGCCATTAACAGGCTGAATATTGTATTGGCCTGTTACGGCCGAGATGAAACCACGGGCCTTTAGCAGGCCAAAATGCATGTTGGGCCTCAATTTTCACTAGTCGTCGACGGGCCTTCAGCAGGCCGAAATGTAGACCGCGCCATTATGGGCCCAGTTAGCTCACGGGACGTTACCAGGCTGAAACATATCTCGGGCCTTAGTTGGCCCACTGATATCATGGGCCTTTAAGAGGCCGAAAGCTTAGTACAGGCATCAACGGGCCGAATTACGCGACAGGCCTTTAACAGGCCCAAAGTCACGTTGGGCTTAACTGTTGCCACCTTTAGCACGGGGTGTTAGTGGGCCCGATGTCCCGTCGGACCATATATGGCCCATGGGCAGCACAGGCCATTCCCAGGCCGAAAGTCACACCGGGCTGAAATGGGCCCATGTCTACGTCAGGCCTCTAACAGGCCGAAAGTCACTGGGCTGTAGTTGGGCCCAAATATTCGGCGAACAATTAACGGGCCAGATCTGGCTTTGGGTCGCAAATGGGCCCAAATATTGGGCGAACAATTAACGGGCCAGATCTGGCTTTGGACCGTAAATGGGCCCAAATATTGGGCGAACAATTAACGGGCCAGATCTGGTTTCGGGCTGTAAATGGGCCTTTATTAAGCAGGCCGTTATTGGGCTGGCCCACTAGTACCTCATTAAGTTCTATGGGCCTTTGACTGGGCCGGCCTTTTTAACCTATATGGGCCTCTGTTGGGCCCAGCCACGTGTCAACGTACCATAGGCATGTCTCCTCCAATGGACGAGCGACATCTGGCCCACTGACGAGCTGACAGGTGTTCCCTTCGGCCAATCAGAATTTTACACGTGGAAATTTCCCGTTGGTCGGGGCTGTTAACGGGTTATCGGATCCAAAACCCGACCCGATAACTTAACAACGTTCCGTTATGGTGGATGCCACGTGTCGGTCACCCTTGACGAAAGCACTTCTGTGACGCGCGATTTATCGTCATGGAAGTGGACACTTCCGTGATGATAATTTTGGTAATGTCATGGAACACTTCTACGACAGCACAGATATGACTATCTTGATTCTGTCATAAATTTGTCATGGATGTACATGCATGACAAAAAATGCGACCTACTGTGACAAACACGTATCATCACGGAAGTGTATTTTTTTGTAGTGTCTGCGTGATTCCCGAACCCGTAGGGTCTACACACTTAAGGTTCGATGATGCTAGGGTTATAGGGAAGATTTGTATGTGATTACCGAATGTTGTTCAGAGTCCCGGATGAGATCCCAGATGTCACGAGGAGTTCCGGAATAGTCCGGACGTGAAGATTTATATATGGGAAGCCATCATACGGTCACCGAAAGTATCCGGGGGTATACCGGTATTGTACCGGGACCACCCGAGGGGTTCCGGGGGTCCACTTGGAGGGTCCACCTGCCCCGGAGGGCCTTATGGGCTGTATGTGGAAGGGAACCAACCCCTAAGTGGGCTGGGCACCATCCCCCCTAGGGCCCATGCGCCTAGGGTTGGGGGGAAACCCTAAGGGGGGCGCCCCTCTTGCTTGGGGGGCAAGCCCCCCTCCTCCTTGGCCGCCGCCCCCTCTAGATCTCATCTAGAGGGGCCGGCCCCCTTCCCTCTTCACCCTATAAATAGAGGGGTGGAGGGAGGGCAGCAGCACCACATCCAACGCGCAGCCCTCCCCCTCCCCAACACCTCTCCTCCTCCGTGTGAGCTTGGCGAAGCCCTGCAGGAGAACTGCTGCTCCACCATCACCACGTCATCATGCTGCTGCTGGAGCTCTCTCTTCCTCAACCTCTCCCTCCTCCTTTCTGGATTAAGACGCGAGAGACGTCACTGGGCTGCACGTGTGTTCAACGCGGAGGCGCCGTTGTTCGGCGCTTAGATCGGAATCCACCGCGATCTGAATCGCTACGAGTACGACTCCTTCTTCCGCGTTCTTGTAACGCTTCCGTTTCGCGATCTTCAAGGGTATGAAGATGCACTCCCCTCTCTCTCTCTCGTTGCTAGTCTCTCCATAGATTGATCTTGGTGATGCATAGAAATTTTTTAATTTTTGCAACGATCTCCAACAGTGGCATCATGAGCTAGGTTTATGCGTAGTTTCTATGCACGAGTAGAACACAAGTTGTTGTGGGCGTTGATTTTGTCAATTTACTTGCCACTACTAGTCTTATCTTGATTCGGCGGCATCATGGGATGAAGCGGCCCGGACGGACCTTACACGTACGCTTACGTGAGACAGGTTCCACCGACTGACATGCACTAGTTGCATAAGGTGGCTAGCGGGTGTCTGTCTCTCCCACTTTAGTCGGATCAGATTCGATGAAAAGGGTCCTTATGAAGGATAAATAGCAATTGGCATATCACGTTGTGGTTTTGGCGTAA
Source organism: Triticum dicoccoides (assembly GCF_002162155.2). Taxonomy (NCBI): domain Eukaryota; kingdom Viridiplantae; phylum Streptophyta; class Magnoliopsida; order Poales; family Poaceae; genus Triticum; species Triticum dicoccoides. The sequence continues at coordinate 52,353,672 of NC_041383.1, forward strand.
GTAAGAAATGTTCTTGCTAGAAACCTATAGCAGCCACGTAAAAACTTGAAACAACAATTAGAGGACGTCTAACTTGTTTTTGTAGCATATGTCGTGTGATGTGATATGGCCAAAAAGGATGTGATGAATGAAATATATGTGATGTATGAGATTGATCATGTTCTTGTAATAGGAATCACGACTTACATGTTGATGAGTATGACAACCGACAGGAGCCATAGGAGTTGTCTTAATTTATTGTATGACCTGTGTGTCATTAAATAATGCCATGTAATTACTTTACTTTATTGCTAAACCGTTAGCCATAGTAGTAGAAGTAATAGTTGGCGAGACAACTTCATGGAGATCATGATGATGGAGATCATGGTGTCATGCCGGTGACGATGATGATCATGGCGCCCCGAAAATGGAGATCAAAAGGAGCAAAATGATATTGCCCATATCATGTCACTATTTGATTGCATGTGATGTTTATCATGTTTTTGCATCTTATTTGCTTAGAACGATGGTAGCATAAATAAGACGATCCTTCATAAAATTTCAAGAAAAGTTCCCCCCCTAACTGTGCACCATTGCAAAAGTTCGTTGTTTCGAAGCACCACGTGATGATCGGGTGTGATAGATTCTAACATTCGCATACAACGGGTGTAAGCCAGATTTACACATGCAAAACACTTAGGTTGACTTGACGAGCCTAGCATGTACAGACATGGCCTCGGAACACAAGAGACCGAAAGGTCGAACATGAGTCGTATAGCAGATGCGATCAACATGAAGATGTTCACCGATGATGACTAGTCCGTCTCACGTGATGATCAGACACGGCCTAGTTGACTTGGATCATGTATCACTTAGATAACTAGAGGGATGTTTATCTGAGTGGGAGTTCATTAAATAATTTGATTAGATGAACTTAATTACCATGAACTTAGTCTAACATATTTGCAATATGTATTGTATATCAAATGGCCCACGCTAATGTTGCCCTCAACTTCAATGCATTCCTAGAGAAAACTAAGCTGAAAGACGATGGTAGCAACTATACAGACTGGGTCCGGAACATGAGGATCATCCTCATAGCTGCCAAGAGAGCATATGTCCTAGATGCACCGCTAGGTGAAGCACCCGTTTTCCCAGCAAATCAAGACGTTATGAATGTCTGGCAGTCACGTAGTGATGATTACTCCCTGGTTCAGTGCGGCATGCTTTAAAGCTTAGAACTGGGGCTCCAAAAGCGTTTTGAGCAGCACGGAGCATATGAGATGTTCCAAGAGCTGAAAATGGTTTTCCAAGCTCATGCCCGGGTCAAGAGATATGAAGTCTCCGACAAGTTCTACAGTTGTAAGATGGAGGCAAATGGTTCTGTCAGCAAGCACATACTCAAAATGTCTGGGTTGAACAACCGCTTGTCTTAGTGGGAGTTAATCTCCCGGATGATGCGATCATTGACAGAATCCTTCAGTCGCTCCCACCTAGCTACAAGAGCTTTGTGATGAATTACAATATGCAGGGGATGGTGAAAACCTTTCTCGAGGTATTTTCAATGCTGAAATCAGCGGAGTTGGAGATCAAAAAGGAACATCAAGTGTTGATGGTCAATAAAACCACTAGTTTCAAGAAAGGCAAGGGTAAGAAGAACTTCAAGAAGGGCGGCAAGGGAGTTGCCGCGCCCGGTAAGCCAGTTGCCGGGAAGAAGCCAAAGCACGGACCCAAACCTGAGATTGAGTGCTTTTATTGCAAGGGAAACAGTCACTGGAAGCGGAATTACCCCAAGTACTTAGCGGACAAGAAGGCCGGCAACACCAAAGGTATATGTGATATACATGTTATTGATGTGTACCTTACCATTACTCGTAGTAGCTCCTGGGTATTTGATACCGGTGCGGTTGCTCATATTTGTAACTCAAGACAGGAGCTGTGGAATAAGCAGAGACTGGCAAAGGACGAGGTGACGATGCGCGTCGGGAATGGTTCCAAGGTTGATGTGATCGCCGTCAGCACACTACCTCTACATTTACCTACAGGATTAGTTTTAAACCTCAATAATTGTTATTTAGTGCCAGCTTTGAGCATGAACATTGTATCTGGATCTCGTTTAATGCGAGATGGCTACTCATTTAAATCCTCGAATAATGGTTGTTCTATTTATATGAGAGATATGTTTTATGGTCATGCCCCGCTGGTCAGTGGTTTATTCTTGATGAATCTCGAACGTGATGTTACACATATTCATAGTGTGAATACTAAAAGATGTAAGGTTGACAATGATAGTCCACATACTTGTGGAACTGCCGCCTTGGTCACATTGGTGTCAAACGCATGAAGAAGCTCCATGCAGATGGACTTTTGGAGTCTCTTGATTACGAATCATTTGACACGTGCGAACCATGCCTCATGGGAAAAATGACCAAGACTCCGTTCTCCGGAACAATGGAGCGAGCAACCAACTTATTGGAAATCATACATACTAATGTGTGCGGTCCAATGAGCATTGAGGCCCGCGGTGGCTATCGTTATGTTCTCACCCTCACTGATGACTTAAGTAGATATGGGTATGTCTACTTAATGAAACACAAGTCTGAGACCTTTGAAAGTTCAAGGAATTTCAGAGTGAGGTGGAGAATCAACGTGACAGAAAAATAAAGTTCTTACGATCAGATTGTGGGGGAGAATATTTAAGTCACGAGTTTGGTACGCATTTAAGGAAATGTGGAATTGTTTCACAACTCACGCCGCCTGGAACACCTCAGCGTAACAGTGTGTCCGAACGTCGTAATCACACTCTATTGGATATGGTGCGATCTACGATGTCTCTTACCGATTTATCGCTATCATTTTGGGGATAAACTTTAGAGACAGCTACATTCACTTTAAATAGGCACCGTCTAAATCCGTCGAGATGACACCGTATGAATTCTGGTTTGGAAAGAAACATAAGCTGTCGTTTCTAAAAGTTTGGGGATGCGATGCTTATGTCAAGAAACTTCAACCTGAAAAGCTCGAACCCAAGTCGGAAAAATGCGTCTTCATAGGATACCCTAAGGAAACCATTGGGTATACCTTCTACCTCAGATCCGAAGGCAAGATCTTCGTTGCCAAGAACGGGTCCTTTCTGGAGAAAGAGTTTCTCTCGAAAGAAGTAAGTGGGAGGGAAGTAGAACTTGATGAAGTACTGCCTCCTGAACCGGAAAGTACCGCAACTCAGGAAGATGTTTCTGTGGTGCCTGCACCGACTAGAGTGGAAGTTAATGATTATGATCAAGGTACTTCGGATCAAGTTGCTACTGAACTTCGTAGGTCCACAAGGACACGTTCCACACCAGAATGGTATGGCAACCCTGTCCTGGAAATCATGTTGTTAGACAACGGTGAACCTTCGAACTATGAAGAAGTGATGGCGGGCCCAGATTCCAACAAATAGCTTGAAGCCATGCAATCCGAGATAGGATCCATGTGTGAAAACAAAGTATGGACTTTGACAAACTTGCCCAATGATCAGCGAGCGATAGAAAATAAATGGATCTTTAAGAAGAAGACGGACGCGGATGGTAATGTCACCATCTATAAAGCTCGACTTGTCACTAAGGGTTACCGACAAGTTCAAGGGGTTGACTACGATGAGACCTTCTCACCCATAGCGAAGCTGAAGTCCGTCCGAATCATGTTAGCAATTGTCGCATTCTATGATTATGAGATATGGCAAATGGACGTCAAAACGGCATTCCTTAACGACTTTCTTAAGGAAGAATTGTATATCATGCAACCAGAAGGTTTTGTCGATCCTAAGAATGCTAACAAGGTATGCAAGCTCCAGCGCTCCATCTATGGGCTGGTGCAAGCATCTCGGAGTTGGAAAATTCGCTTTGATGAAATGATCAAAGCGTTTGGGTTTATGCAGACTTATGGAGAAGCCTGCGTTTACAAGAAAGTGAGTGGGAGCTCTGTAGCATTTCTCATATTATATGTGGATGACATACTATTGATGGGAAATGATATAGAACTTTTGGACAGCATAAAGGCCTACTTGAATAAGTGTTTTTCAATGAAGGACCTTGGAGAAGCTGCTTACGTATTAGGCATCAAGATCTATAGATATAGATCAAGACGCCTCATAGGTCTTTCAAAAAGCACATACCTTGATAAGATATTGAAGAAGTTCAATATGGATCAGTCCAAGAAGGGGTTCTTGCCTGTATTGCAAGGTGTGAAATTGAGCTCGGCTCAATGCCCGACCACGAAAGGAGATAGAGAAAAGATGAGTGTCACCCCCTATGCCTCGGCCACAGGGTCTATTATGTATGCCATGCTGTGTACCAGACCTGATGTAAACCTCGCCGTAAGTTTGGTAGCAAGGTACCAAAGTAATCTCGGCATGGAACAATACACAGCGGTCAAGAATATCCTGAAGTACCTGAAAAGAACTAAGGATATGTTTCTTGTTTACGGAGGTGACGAAGAGCTCGTCATAAAGGGTTACGTCGATGCTAGCTTCGACACAGAGCTAGATGACTCCAGGTCACAAATCGGATATTGGGCTATCCAGGCCCGAACCAAAGCCCTGTTTCTTGGGCGTGTATGGGAAGACAAAAGATACAGCTGAGGCACGAGAGGACCTACAACGTTTGCACGAAAAAGATGGCATGCCTCCAAAGCAGTATGAAGGTCCTGCCAGCTACGCTCTTACCAAAGAAGAGAAGGAAATCTTCTTTTAATGCCTGCTTAGTATGAAGGTCCCGACTGGCTTCTCATTGAATATAAAGGGAATAATAAATATGGCACAGAAAAAGTTCCAGAACCTAAAGTCTCATGACTGCCACGTGATTATGATGCAACTGCTTCCGGTTGCATTGAGGGGGCTTCTACCGAAAAACGTCTGATTAGCCATTGTGAAGCTATGTGCATTCCTCAATGCAATCTCTCATAAGGTGATCGATCCAGAAATCATACCAAGGCTAAGGAGTGATGTGGTGCAATGTCTTGTCAGTTTCGAGCTGGTGTTCCCACCATCCTTCTTCAATATCATGACGCACGTCCTAGTTCATCTAGTTGACGAGATTGTCATTCTGGGCCCCGTATTTCTACACAATATGTACCCCTTTGAGAGGTTCATGGGAGTCCTAAAGAAATATGTCTGTAACCGCGCTAGGCCAGAAGGAAGCATCTCCATGGGCCATCAAACAAAGGATGTCATTGGGTTTTGTGTTGACTTCATTCCTGGCCTTAAGAAGATATGTCTCCCTAAATCACGGTATGAGGGGAGACTGACTGGAAAAGGCACGCTTGGAGGGGACTCAATAATATGCAGGGACGGATATTCTTGGTCTCAAGCACACTACACAGTACTACTGAACTCTACCTTGGTGACCCCGTATGTCGATGAACACAAGAACAGTCTACGCTCCAAACACCCGGAGCAGTGTGACGACTGGATTACAAGTGAACACATCAGGACTTTCAGCAGTTGGTTGGAAACACGTCTCAGAGGTGAGAACACTGTTTGTGCTGAGCTGTACTCGTTGTCCAGGGGACCATCTTCGACTGTATTGACTTACGAAGGATACGAGATAAATGGGAATACATTTTACACGATCGCCCAAGATCAAAAGAGCACCAACCAAAACAGCGGTGTCCGCTTTGATGCAGCAACCGAGAGGGGAAAGGACACATATTATGGTTACATAGTGGACATATGGGAACTTGACTACGGACATGATTTTAAGGTCCCTTTGTCTAAGTGCAAATGGGTCAATCTGTTAGGAGGCGGGGTACAGGTAGACCCACAGTACGGAATGACAACAGTGGATCTGAACAATCTTGGGTACACTAACGAACTTTTCGTCCTAGCCAATGATGTGGCACAGGTTATCTATGTGAAGGACATGTCCACCAAACCGAGAAAAAGAAAAGATAAGGAAGCGAATACATCATACGATGAGCCAAAGCACCACATAGTTCTTTTAGGAAAAAGGGACATCATGGGAGTGGAGGGAAAGACAGACATGTACGAAGATTATGAAAAGTTTCATGAAATTCCTCCCTTCAAAGTCAAGGCTGACCCAAGCATCCTGATAAATGATGAAGATTATCCATGGTTACGGTGCAATAAGGAAAGGTCACAAGCGAAGAAAAAGTGAAGACTTTCTATCCACAACTATTATGATGATACCATGCCAACTTTCAACCTTTTCGTAGTTCATTTGAAATGCATATTGTAACAGACAAGTTTCCGCATGAAATCTTGATACTTCGAAAGAGATTGTCCGTTTTAACACGAAGTGCATCCAGTTTTTATCATAACCCTCTCAACTTTCTTGCACATGCTATGTGGATAAAATGATGATACCATGCCAACTTTCAACCTTTTCAGAGTTCATTTGAACTGCTTTTCAATTTCAGGGTTTTCTAGCTCAAAATAATCAGTAAATGCATGAAAAATAACAAATGAAGTCAGAAAGGGTTGAAAATTAATGATGTGGCTTTGAATGGTGCATTTTGAACACACAAAAAGTCACGAGTTCAAATAAGTTTAAGAGAATGAAATCCCTTTGTAACAGACGAGTTTCCGTATGAAATCCTGATACTTCGAAAGAGATTGTCCGTTTTGTACATGAAGTGCATCCAGTTTTTGTCGTAACCCTCTCAACTTTCTTGCACATGCTATGTGGATGAAATGATGATACCATGCCAAATTCCAACCTTTTCAGAGTTCATTTGAAATGCTTTTCAATTTCAGGGTCTTATAGCTCAAAATAATCAGTAAATGCATGAAAAATAACAAATGAAGTCAGAAAGGGATGAAAATTGATGATGTAAGTAGAAACCAAATAAATGAAATAAACTTTAATAAAATATATAAGTAGGAACAAAATAAAATAAAATAAAATAAACTTTAATAAGCAAAAATTACCAAAGTATTTTCTGTTCAAAACATTATAAGCAAAAAGAATTTTCCTGAAATAAATAAAATAACAACAGTAAGTATTTTGTTGTAAGTAAAAACAAAATAAAATAAATAAAGAAAAAAGGAAAATAAAAAACTGCGAAAAAATAAAAAAAATGCCACCAGCTAGGCCACCACGGCCTGAATACGACTAGAAACCCATCCATGGGCCAGGATTTAGGCGCGCAGAAGGCCCAGCAGGCCCACACGCATAGCAGTGCGAGATTAGGCCTAGAGGCCTGCAGTTGAGAGGAGCTCAATGGAGCTGGCGGGGCAGGGCTTATAAACCGGTCCTGCCGCTCCTCGGCTAGCGAGGTGGGACTAAACATCCCACCGCACTGCGGCTAGCCGCAGGACATTGGTCCCGGTTGGTTCCACGAACCGGGACCAATGTAAACCTTTGGTCCCGGTTCGTGGCACCAACTGGGACCAATGCTCCCCCTTTAGTCCCGGTTGGTGCCACCAACCGGGACCAAAGCCCTCTGCTTCCCACCCTTTGGGCTGCTGAAAAGAGACCTTTGGTCCCGGTTGGTGGCA
>NC_041383.1:52361463-52466280 GCF_002162155.2 Triticum dicoccoides
GCCGGCCACGCCCCTGCCCCGGCCCGCGCCCCCACCGTGGCCGTAGCCGACGCCCTCGCCGCCCCCGCCGTCGCCCTTGCCGGCCGCCCCCGATGTGAGCGCGCCTATATGATGTGGTACCTATAAGATGAATGGATGTGGCTATGTATGTATGAATATAATGTTCATATCATTTTTTTGTTTATATATATATGTATTAATTTTTTATTTAGGTTAGTAAATATAGATTTTAGGTTAGTGCTTAGTAGTTGAACTAGTTGATTTAATAAAACTACTTTATTAAATTTTACTATATATAGAAGTAGTTTATTTTTAGTAAGTACTACTTTATTTTATTTATTTATAGTAAGTGCTTAGTAGTTGAATAGTAAAATTAATAAAACTACTTTATTTTACTATATATAGAAGTAGTTTATTTTTAGCAAGAAAATTAATAGAACTAGTTTAGTTTACTATATATAGAAGTAGTTTATTTTTAGCAAGAAAACTAATAGAACTAGTTTATTTTTGTAGTTCAAGCAATTAATCCCGCATCGATCGACGTCGACGATGCCTATCCCACATCGTCACCGTCGACTCGGCAGAGGAGGCCGGCTTGATCAGAGGGGCCATGTCCAGGACTGGGCTCCGCCGGGCTGGTATTGGGAGGTGTTACCTTCCGGGGGGCGTAGGTTGGTGAGGAACCAGCCCGTTGTTGACCCGATCCTTATTTGGTGGCGGCCGCGTGGGACAGTGACGGTGCCGAGGCTTCCGGACACCGCGGAGGTGGTACGTCACCATGTCAGCGAGGAGGACGAGCACGTCCATCGCTACATGGTTGCATCGGAGGGCAGGTTCGACAATACCTGGCAGGTTCTTCAGGGATCTCACTTGAGTTATGATCATGTGATGGTTCCTTCTCTTTGGGTGTCCACCGCCCGCGACGATACCCGTCGGACGCTACGGTTCTAGCTGTATTAGCGATGCTATATGTATGATAGTATTCGAGGAGTACTAGTGATAATATTCGATGATGTACGAACACAAGAGATGATGTAGTTTTGCTTATAATTGAATACATGCTAATTTAAATACTACTTTATTTTACGATTTGGTTTTGCTTATTGAATGCTCAAATTGGAAAATACTCCTACTTTGAATGCTAAAATTGGAGAGCACTATGCAAGGCGTATGCATTTTATTACTTGATAGCTTATAGGGTTTTTGTTTTTACAGAAATCTAGGAGCGCCCTCCATCATCCGCATCGTCGTCCCCATCACTGACCCCCCTCCGACCTCGAGGTGAGACCAGCCAAATCTCCATGTCAATATGAGTCCTATAATATGAGTCCTCGTGGGGGTAGCGAGTTTAATATTTAATTGTACAAGTTTAATATTTGAATTATGAACATAGGAAATGTCGAACTCGGATGACGAAAACCACCCTGGGGAGTGCGACTGGTGCCACGATGACCGAGGTATGTGCGACAGGTTCCTTGAGCTGGACGATGATCGGCGCTTCAGCATTAAGCTCGAGGAGACCTTCGATGTTGAAACGGTACGCAATGACGACAAGAGTTTTTTTCATAATTAATTAAGCACGACTTCAACTATTTCAACGTGTACTTTTTCATCTTTTCCAATTCGACTAGCTTATCCCATGCTATGCAAGACGCTATGTCTTGGAGAGGATGGGTTTTGAAGACCATGAAAGTATGGAAACAAAGAAAATTCACCTAAGGACCCATCATGGTGTGTATTTTGAAGTAAAGTTGTACAATTCTGAGAGTGTAACCCATTTTGGTTGCAAAAGTTTGGAAGCACTTTGCAAGATGTATGGTTTTGATGAGGGTATGCTTGTCACCATGGATCTTGGTGATCCTAAAATCCAGCAAGACAACATGGACATTTGGGACCTTGTTGATATGCTTCCAATTCTTCCCCTATGTGAGCTTCTCAAACATAGTTATTAAGTAATTTATATTGTTTATTTCAAAATAGTTGACAGCTTATTTCCATTGACAGCTTATTTTCATTCTTCAAAGAATGTGCGGAAGATGGTAGACAAAACCCACTACACCGATGGTACCGAATTAACTTATCAGGAGAAAAATCATCTGATCGCATTTTGTACTGATCTTGAGAATTACAATATCTACAATCGAACTCCTCAACATTATGGTCAATACGTGCCATTAGTGCATGTGTTGAACTATGGTCACTACCATGGAGATACCCTGGTAAGCTTTTTTACTATTACGACATCCGTGCATCTTTTGCATACTTCTAAAACTAGTACATCATCGCTAACTACGAAGTTATTACTATGTTTTTCAACAGATAATCCCGAATGATTGTGCGCCTCATCTGATGTATCAGCATGGTCGCCTTGATGTTTTGAACATACAACCAGGTCGTCCTACGAATCTCAACTGTCCATACTGGATTTCTAAAAGAAGTGGAGACATGACAATCAAAGAATGGAAAAAATGTATGGACAGACGTAAGGAGGTTCTTGGAACCAAAAGGAAGCGAAGCGCAAGAATTGGAGACAGGATGATCTCCATTCTCCATAATGGAGAGTCAGGGTCTATATTGTTTTATGCTATTTTACCTTAAAGAGGGTATTTAGGTCCTACCTAGTACTGATGATCATGTGCTAAAAACAATTAAGTATGGTTAGTTCAATGACTATGAGGATGATGATTGTATGACTTGTTATTAATATCGAGTAGAAGTTGTATGATGATGATTAATTAGTAGGACTTGTTATTATATATGATGATGCATGATGCGAGCATGAAGAGTTATTATATATCAACGGGTGAAATGAACATGGATTGGATTGAAGTGAAGGCAACATGCATGCATGTGGTGCATGTCGAAAGTAGTACAATCCAAACTTGATCAAGTTAGGATTAGTATTACTTTCGACATGCACCACATGTTGCCTTCACTTCAATCTAAGCCGTGTTAATGTTAGGCATAGCAGTAGCGTTGGTAAACCAAGCACGGATATATATAAGAGAGGACACTTCTCTCTATTAGCTAGCTAATAACAACCTAAATTAACCCCCAAATCCCCTAAACCAGCCCCTTTCAAAAGAAAAACTCAGCTCCAGCCAGCTGCTGACGCGTGGATGCCTTTTGGTCCCGGTTGGTGTCACCAATCGGGACCAAAGGCCCCCTGTCTGGACTGGCCGCAGCGACCACATGGAGGCCCATCTGTGCCGGTTCGTGTAAGAACCGGGACTAAAGGCCAAGGGCATTAGTAACGACCTTTTTGTCCCGGTTCCTAAACCGGGACAAAAGGCCCTTACGAACCGAGACAATTGGCCCTTTTTCTACTAGTGATAGGTCATCCCTCTATGCCAACGGCCTGGCCATCAGCATACCCATGCCACGTGTTGCGCGATGGTTTCTCCTAGCCTTGGCTATGCCGACGGCCAGGCCGTAGGCATAGCTCTGTTATGTTTTTTTAATTTTCTCTGTTTTTTCAATTTTCGTTTAGGCAACATTTAAATTCATATCAAAGCATATATAGACAGAAATATGAAAGATCAACATCATCATCATCATCATCTAAAGATCAACATCATAATCATCATCATCTAAAGATCATCATCATCATCATCATCATCATCATCTAAAGATCAACATCATCTCCATCATCTAAAGATCAACATCGTCATCGAAACTTCATAAACATAAGTATGAGACATGCATGGACATCATCATCATCATCATCTAAAGAACGCTAAGAAGTACGAAACATGGAAAGTGTTGCAAGACATGGAAATATCATCGTTCAGTCGATAGTAGGGCTGCCGCCAAGATCAGCACCACTTCGCTAGATCGGAGTGACCGGGCTGTCTGAAGCAGGAGTCGATGCACTGGTTCCCTACATGTTTTGAAAGAGATTGTAAGGTTAAATATGGTAATATTGAATCAACTAGAACTAGCTGGCGAATAGTTAGGCAATGTACTAACCGGAGTCGCAGTGCCTAGCGCCACCCATTCATCGAACGTGGGCACGTGGGGGGATGCTCCTGAAGGTGGTGGTGGTGGTGGGGGGTCCCATTGGTGGTGGATCCGTGCTATTATGCATAGCCGACCACATAGCCAAAAGCAATGAAAGTGGAAAATTTAGGTTGGTTCTAAGTGGTCAAAAGTAACCACCATCATCTGACGGTTGTAATCATCGTTTGCCTTCACTCGTTGCAATTACTCCCGCACCTCAACATTCTTAAGCTCGACATAGGCCTTATATCCCTACAAAATTTAGGTTGTATCTAAATGGGCAATGCTAAAAATAAAGTGAGAAAGTGAGGAAGAAGTAGATAAGGGGGAAATACTTACAACATGCTGGATGGCTAAACTAGGCTGTAAATGGTCTGTACTGCCGATCGGGCTCGGGTTGGTAGCTCGGAGCCGTGTGTAGGACATAAAAGGAGTGATCAAGCCATCGAAGCACGGGTAGCGGCCATGCTTCTTCGCCTGGATGGCCACCACCACCGTCTCGCCGAGCTAAGAATGGACGGGGTTAGGAGCATCCAGACCAGGATGCAACCTCTCAAACGCTCCTTGTAAGCCTCCAGGTTCTCGATATTGCCGTAGTACTTGCTCTCACCTTCCTTGCGATCACTCCATGCACGGGCCAGCTTCCACAACTCAATGTCTGAGAGCGGCCTCTTGAACTTGTCCTCCTATAACATCAAACAGAAGTTAGCCATACATAAGAACACTAGTAGAAAAAAGGGTCAAATGTGAAGCACATTAGTGTCAGTTTGATTTTGAGCCGGCACTAATGTGTCCATTAGTGCCGCTTCCAATGGCTAGCCGGCCGCTCTCATTAGTACCGTTCATGGCGAACCTTTAGCACTGGTTCATGCCATGAACCGGTACTAAAGTGAGTGGTGGTAGGATGTTGTCTGGATGGGGCCCATCCAACACCTTTAGTACCGGTTTGTGTTACGAATCGGTACTAAAGGTCGTCCTACATAAACCCTTTGTCCACCCGAGCTCGCTCTGTTCTTCCCCTTTCCCCTCTCCTCCTATGTTCTTCCCCTCTTCCTCGAGCTCATCACACATTTTGCCCAAAATTTGTCAAGATTTGAAGGCCCCTATCCATTCAAATGATCACAAAGGTTAGCAACTTTGTCCTTTCATCTCTAATTGCTAGATTAGCTCTTGCAATGCTTTGTATAGTGATTAATTTGTGAGTTTAGTAATTTGGGAGGAATTATATGTGCTAGTATTTGATTTATATGCAATTTGAGGTCAAAAATAACACTTAGTTTGCATATGTAGGTGTGGTTTACTTAGTGCCTTCTAAATCTCCATCGTAACCACCGTCGATCGCCCGCACCGTCCCGTCACCGGCACCACCTTGTGGTGAGGCTCTTGTTGATGAATGTTTTACATTACCAAATTGATGTTTGTGTGATTTGGATATACAATTACTCATATAATTATCTTACCCGTACGTTGTTTGTTATACATAGTGCCATGGTTTTGATATCCGTCCCCATCGTCCCTCGTCCTTGTTATGATTCGGATGTGGTATATTATCTTTTAAAACTAGCTGTTGCATTTCGTGTTTATGACAAATTATGCCCATCAAGTTGACATGGATATTTTTATCTAGGAGGTATGTGAATCGGAAATTCCAACCAACCCTATTGTCGAGAGGTTAAATTTAGTTGAAAGAGAAAATGAGTATTTGAAAGAAAAATTGAAAAGAATTGAGGGGGAGAAGATGGAATTGGCGTTGCATGTTGCCGATGTCATTGATGATCACAAGATCAAGATGGAGAAAATGCGCTTGAAGATTAGAAAGATTAGAAAATATGCCATTGATAGTGAGGCTTGGTATCATTATGTTGTTGGATCAATTGTTACCTTAGTTGCAATCTTGATCACATTTGTTGTTGCATTTAAATGCTTTAGCTAGAGAGTTATTTGTTTGTTGCATTTAAGTGTTGTATGAACTATATATATGTATGAACTTTATGTATGAACTTGTATTAATTTGGTCTTTTCAGTGTTGTGTAATGAAGATGAGCTGACAATGGATGTATGATGACCGATGCTCTCCCGAGTTCATTGATGGCGTGCATACTTTTCTGCTTGCCGCTGAGGCAAACAAGCGGGTGGATGGTTTTATGCCTTGTCCATGTGCTGGCTGTAAGAATGGTCACAATTACTCAACGTCAAGAACCATTCACGTCCACCTATTTGAGTCCGGTTTCATGCCCCACTATAATGTTTGGACCAAGCACGGAGAAAGAGGGGTTATGATGGACGACAATGAAGAAGAAGAGGACGACGACAGCTATCCTGGCCATGGGTTCCCTGAATACGATGATACAACAATGGGGGAAGAAGCTGAGCCGGCAATGCAGGAAGCAGTTGAAGAAGAGGCATCAGATGAGCCTGCTGATGATCTAGGTTGGGCCATTGCTGATGCAAAGAGAAACTCACAAGTGATTTGGAGAAGAAGGAGTTGCAGCGCATGTTAGAGGACCACAAGAAATTGTTGTACCCGAATTGCGAAGCTGGCAAAAAAAAGTTGGGCACCACACTGGAATTGCTGCAATGGAAGGCAGAGAATGGTGTATCTGATAAGGGATTTGGAAAGTTGCTGGTAATGATAAAGAATATGCTTCCAAAGGACAACGAATTGCCCGAGAGTACATATGAAGCAAAGAAGGCTGTCTGCCCTCTAGGGTTAGAGGTGCAGAAGATACATGCATGCCCTAATGACTGCATCCTCTACCACGGTGAGTACGAGGATTTGAACGCTTGCCCGGTATGCGGTGCATTGCGTTACAAGATCAGTCGCGATGACCCTGGTGATGTCAAAGGCGAGCGCCCCAAGAAGAAGATTCCTGCCAAGGTGATGCGGTATGCTCCTATAATACCACGGTTGAAACGTTTGTTCCAAAAAAAGAGCATGTGAAGGCGATGCGATGGCACAGAGAAGACCGTAAGAAAGACGGAAAGTTGAGAGTACCCGCTGATGGGTCACAGTGGAGAAAAATCGAGAGAAAGTACAAGGAGGAGTTTGCAGGTGACCCAAGGAACGTAGGGTTTGGTCTAAGTGCAGATGGCATTAATCCTTTTGGGGAGCAGAGCAGCAACCATAGCATGTGGCATGTGACTCTATGTTTGTATAACCTTCCTCCTTGGTTGTGCATGAAGTGGAAGTTCATTATGATGCCAGTGCTCATCCAAGGCCCTAAGCAACCCAGTAACGACATTGATGTGTACCTAAGGCCATTAGTTGAAGAACTATTACATCTGTGGAATGAAAAAGGTGTATGTGCGTGGGATGAGCACAAACAGGAAGAATTTGACCTAAAGGCGTTGCTGTTCGTGACCATCAATGATTGGCCTGCTCTCAGTAACCTTTCAGGACAGACAAAACAAGGGATGCCGCGGATGCACACACTGTTTGGATGATACCAACAGTATATATTTGGATAGTTGTAGGAAGAATGTGTACCTGGGACATCGTCGATTTCTTCTGAGCAGGCATCCCGTAAGAAAGAAAGGCAAGCATTTCAAAGGTGAGGAAGATCATCGGACGAAGCCTCGCCACCGTACTGGTGCTGATGTACATGATATGGTCAAGGATTTGAAGGTAATCTTTGGAAAGGGTCCTGGCGGACAACCTGTTCTGAAGGACCCTGACGGACGCGCACCCATGTGGAAGAATAAATCTATATTTTGGGACCTGCCATATTGGAAAGACCTAGAGGTCCGCTCCGCAATCGACGTGATGCACGTGACGAAGAATCTTTGCGTGAACCTGCTTGGCTTCTTGGGCATGTATGGGAAGACAAAAGATACACCAGAGGCACGGGAGGACCAACAACATATGCACGGAAAATACGGCATAAATCAGGGTCAGGCCAGCTACACTCTTACCAAAGAAGAGAAGGAAATCTTCTTTGAATGCCTGCTCAGTATGAAGGTACCGTTTGGCTTCTCATCGAATATAAAGGGAATAATAAATATGGCAAAGAAAAAGTTCCAAACCTAAAGTCTCATGACTGCCACGTGATTATGACGCAACTGCTTCCGGTTGCATTGAGGGGGCTTGTACCGGAAAACGTTCGATTAGCCATTGTGAAGCTATGTGCATTCCTCAATGCAATCTCTCAGAAGGTAATCGATCCAGAAATTCTACCAAGGTTACAGAATGATTTGGTGCAATGTCTTGTCAGTTTCGAGTTGGTGTTCCCACCATCCTTCTTCAACATCATAACGCACGTCCTAGTTCACCTTTGCAAAGAGATTAACGTTTTGGGTCCTGTATTTCTACACAATATGTTCCCCTTTGAGAGGTTCATGGGAGTCTTGAAGAAATATGTTCATAACCGTGCTAGGCTAGAAGGAAGCATCTCGAAGGGCCATGAAAATGAGGAGGTCATTGAGTTTTGTATTGACTTTATTCCTGACCTTAAGCTGATTGGTGTTCCTGAATCGCGGCATAAGGGCAGACTGGATGGAAAAGGCATGCTAGGACGGGATCAAATAATATCTATGGACGGGCATTCTCTCGCTGAAGCACACTACACAGTTCTATAGAATTCCAACTTGGTTACTCCATATATGGAGGAACACAAGAATTTTCTACACTCCAAACACCCGGAGCAGTCTGACGACTGGATTACACGTGAACAAATGAGGACTTTTGCCGGTTGGTTGCAGAAACGTGCCATGCATGATGGCGATATTGAAGATGACCTGTACTCGCTATCCCAGTTACCATCTTCGAATATAATGACTTTCAAAGGGTACGAGATAAATGGGAATACATTTTACACTATCGCCCAAGATAAGAAGAGCACCAACCAAAACAGTGGTGTCCGCTTTGATGCAACAACCAACACGGGAAAGGAAACATATTATGGTTACATAGAGGACATATGGGAACTTAACTATGGAGGTGGTTTGAAGGTCCCTTTGTTTCAGTGCAAATGGGTCAATATGACATGAGGCGGGGTAACGGAAGACCCGCAGTACGGGATGACAATAGTGGATCTCAACAATCTTGCATATGCAGATAAACCATTCGTCCTAGCCAATGATGTGGCAGGTTTTTTATGTGAAAGACATGTCTACCAGGCCAAGAAAAAGAAAAGATAAGGAAGCGAATGGATCATACGATGAGACAAAGCGCCACATAGTTCTTTCAGGGAAAAGAAATATCGTGGGAGTGGATGACAAGACAGACATGTCAGAAGATTATGAAAAGTTTGATGAAATTTCTCCATTCAAAGTGAATATTGACCCGAGCATCCAGTTAAATGATGAAGATTGTCCATGGCTACGGCGCAAAGGGACACACGCAAAGAAAAAGTTTCACACCCAAAGATCTGGGATGTGGTCGGCTTCACTATCATCACTTTCTTCTGTGTTTCACACCCAGGAGGGAATCTCTATAATAGTTAGGGTAGTTATGTGTTTTGGCATTTGAAACGTAAATAAATTTTATGTGCAAACAAATTCTTTCATGCATTTACTGATTTTTTTCAGCTAAATGACCCTGAAATTGAAAAGCATTTCAAATGAACTCAGAAAATGTTGAAAGTTAGCATGGTATCATAATTTCACCCACATAGCATATGCAAAAAAGTAGAGAGGGTTACCGCAATAACTGGATGCACTTCGTGTACAAAATGGACAGTCTCTTTCGAAGTATTAGGGTTTCGGATGAAAACTCATCTGTTACAAAGGCATTTCAGTTTTAAAATAACCTAAGCATTACCAAATTGAATATAATGATAAAACACACTAATATTAAACATAAGAAAAAAGAATCACTATAAAATCTATTTTCAAAGTTAAGTTATTCACAAACTAGTGATTCACACAAATTTCAAATAATTCAGAATTTAAACTATTCAAATTTGAAAACTACCGGCACTAACAGAAAGTTTGTTATTTTTTGTACCTAAAGCAAAAAATATTCACACAGAAACTCTAAATACAGCAAAAAAACTCAAAAATAAATAAAACAAAAATAAATAAAGCAAAAAAAATAAGAAAATAAAAATAAGAAAATAAAAAAGCCCGCCTACTGGGCCAGAGCGGCCTGCATACGACTAGAAACCCAACGTGTTGTTGGGCCAGCATGCAGGCCCATAAAGGCCCAGTAGGCCCACAGGGCAGCACATAACAGGTAGGCCCAGTAGGCCCGCTTTGGAGAGGAGCTCGAGAGAGCTACCGCACTGGGGCTTATAAACCAGTGCGGACGCCCCTCGGCTAGCGAGGTGGGACTAAACTTGCCGCACCGAACCTGCACCAGCGCACCACCTTTAGTACCGGGTCGTGGCTCCAACCGATACTAAAGAGGGGGTCTTTAGTACCGGTTGGTGCCACCACCCGGTACTAAAGGGGGGGCGCTTCCCGCCGCTTGGCCTGGCCAAAACAGACCTTAAGTACCGGTTGGTGGCTCCAACCGGTACTAAAGGGGTGTTCTATATAAGAAAGCACTTCAAAAAAATTAGTTTCTCATCTTTCCCTCTGCTTCTTTCTCCTCTGCCTCGTCGCCGCCGCCCCTCGTCGCCGCCCCCGTTGCCGTCCCCGTCGCCGTCGCTGCCCCGGTTGTCCCCGTCCCCATCGTCCCCGTCGCCGCGCCCCGCCCGTCGCCGTGCCCCACCCCATCGTCCCGTCGTCCCCGCCCGGCCCGTCCCCGTCCCCGTCGTCGCCGCACCGTCCCCATCGTCCTCGTCATCGCCCTTCTTCGTCCCCGTCGCCGCCCCCTGTCGCCGCGCCTCGCCGGTGAGCTCCTGCCCCGGCCGCCGTGTCCACGCACACACACACACATTAGCTTTTTAGTTATAGATTTTTTTTGTTTTTTAGTTACAGAAATATCTATAGAAATGTTAGAATTTTTTTTCTAGTTTTTAGTTATAGAAATATTATAGAAATGTTAGTTATATAGAAATATTATATTTTTTTTCTATTTTTAGTTATAGAAATATTTATAGAAATGTTAGCAATTTTTCTATTTTTTAGTTATAGAAATATTAGAAATGTTAGCTATATATATATATATATATATATATATATAAATGTTAGAAATTTTAGAATTAGTTTTAGTTAGATGAATTAGATTAATGTGAAATTGTTAGAATTTGCATATAGAATTTTAGTTATCACAATCCAATCATTTAAAAAATGTTACTTTTTGCGGGCATATAGTATTTGTTCTCGACGATGCCCGGCCCGCATCCTCGCCGTCGACCCGTTCGCGACGATGTCCGGCTGACCCATGTCCGGGACTGGGTTCCGCCGGGCTGGCACTGGGAGGTGCTACCTGGAGGGGCACGCCGCTTGGTGTGGAACCCTGCCTCGGGTCCCGTCGTCGACCCTGATCTCCTTTGGTGCCGTTCGCGTGGGCCACATTCGGTGCAGAGGGAGCCGGCCCCGACGGAGGTGGTGCGTCGCCGTGTCAGGGAGGAGGACGAGCATGTCCATCGCTACATGGCTGCTATGGATGTCAGGTTCTCCAATACTTGGCAGGTTCTTTGGGCAGATGACCGGAGATATGATGATGGTTCCTTCTCTTTGGGTGTCCACCGCCCGCGCCCCAGGAACCGCTAGTGGCCTAGATTTTTTCTGTAGTATTCGATCTTTATTAGGTACCTAGCCAGTGATGTATTCGATATATAATATTCGAGACGATGTATTCAAGATTATATATATTATTCGAGACGATGTATTCGATATTATATATTAATCGAGACGATGCATATTATGTACTATATGATTCAGTTTTTCCTTATTGATTGCATCCATGCATTGTAATTTGAATACTAAATTGTTTTATATTTCTTCTATATTAGTTAAGTAAATGCTATGGCGGACAATACCAGCAGAGAGAGAAGAGGAATTGTTCGAGATCATATGCAGCCCTCGCAGGCTAGATGATCTGAATGAAGCAGATGACGGCTCCCAATATCTGAACATTACCGGAGAGAGTGATGATAAGATATTCGATCTCGACGACCGAGCTGATGAAGTCATGAACTATGATTATAATTATGATGACGCATACAATGTTTATGATGACACAGATAATAATGTTGATCTTGAAATAACAAAGACTACTGACGAGGTATATTTATATAAGCAGGCATCTGGTGATCATCACATGTTTTTTTATTTGAAGATATATTAACGAATCGATCTTTCTTCTTTCAGCCCTCCGGATCGAGCAAATCTGCTTCTACAGATAGCAGGACAAAGCGAGGCCCAGGCAAAAAGTTGAAGGAGGGTCTAAAGTACAACATCGACTCCGTCAAAGCTAGTGGCGAACCCCTCACGCCTAAGAACATTGCGAACAAGTTGACGTCAGTGTGGAGTTCTTGTGAAGGACCAACTCCCGATCTCCATTCAAGAATGGAAAGAGCCAAAAACTAAACGTCCAGATGTTACTTGGGTCGACGACAGAGAAAAAAAACCCTTCGGGAATCTCTGATGGAACATTTCACCCTACCAGATTATTTCATTGATGCAGATGTGTAGAAAGTCAAGGAGGCTGCTCTTAAGAAGATGGCAATTGCATTCAACACCCACAAGAAAACTGTATGGGCCAACTACCTCGCTGCAGAAAGGAAGACTCCAGAATTCAAGGGAACATTGGAGAAGCAAAGAGAACACTGGGCCGATTTTGTGAAATTTGAGGAATTAGAATTATCTAAGGAACGGTCGAGAAAAAACAAGACCAATGTCGCAAAAAGACGTAGTTCCATAGGCTGGGTCCAGGTGGCTACGCGGTGGGAATGCCTAAGTGGGATAAGTCTGAGCAAGAGATGGAGGATGCAGGGGTCACTCCGGTTACTAGGAGCTGGCCCCCCAGATGCAGAACTTGGTTCTTTGCGCATGGGGAGGCATTGGACCCGAAGACAGGCCTGGTTTCAAAGAAGGCAAGTCTAAAAGGAGTCGAACAAAAGATACTTGACCAATAGAAAATGCTCGAAAGGGGGTGTTCATGCCCAACAGAGAGAACGACGAGCTTACGCGCACCCTGGGAAATCCTGAACACCCAGGAAGAACACGAGGCAAGGGCGTTATTCCCTGGTATGAGGGCTTTTCGAAATGGAACGACGACTACAGGACCCGTGCAAGAAAGAAGATGGAGGAGGAGAAGAAGAGGAAGCTGGAGGAGGAGCAGAGGAAGCAGGACGCATAACGCCTTCAAGGCCTAGAAGCAAGGCACGCGGACTTGGCACTCAAATTCCAGCAGCAGCAGCAGCAGATCGACTCACTTAGCCAGGAAAGGGGGTCTCAGCAGCGGCAGCAGCAAGTGGATGATCATCCAACATCGGATAGCACCGTCCCATCCATGCCGAGAAGCAGCGTTGGTTCCGCCCCGGGCGACACACTGCTGGATACATACCCTATGGATGACATCATAGAGAACACTAACTCGGAGCTACACTCCAAAATGAAGAACATATCCATAAAGGTGGCGGACGCTGTTGCTTTTACAATTACCCCTGAAGAAACCTTCCATTGCAGCCCGATTCCAGTGGGCTATGCTCGTGTCTTGGTTGATGAAGTGGTGGACCCATATTCGGGGCTACAGCTTGTCATTCCTGGAGGTGACGACGAGCGCACATTGGGAGAGGCCATACATCGTATCATCCTATGGAGAAATGATTGCATCATCTTTCGAAGTCCACCGACACCGCGTCTGCGGACTCCTCCTAGAAGTCCGCCACCGAGTCAGCAGACTCCCGCTCCTCCAAGTCCACAAATGCGTGAGCCGACTCCTCCTCTAAGTCCGCCACCTCCTCCAAGTCCACGAACGCGTGAGCAGACTCCTACTTCAAGTCTGGCACAACGTCAGGCCACTCCTCCTGTTTCAAGTCCGACACCGTGTCAGGCCACACCTCCTGCTTCAAGTCCGGCACAGCGTCAAACCACTCCTCCTGCTCCAACTCAGCCACGTCGGCCGTCTCCGCCGTCTCAGCAATCGCAGAAGAGACACGCCGCAACTATGGTGTGTAGCGGTATGAGTCGAGGTAGTACAGGAAGTACAGGCGGAGACAAGCGATATAAATATGGTCCAAGCCTTGCTCCTCTTCCTCAGAGGCCTTACGACATGACCGAGGAGCAAAACGCAGCCGTAGTGTGGGCCCAAGTGGACACCCATTTTGGACCGAAACCGGCACCACCGCCAAGGGAGAAAGTGCCTGAGAAAGTTATTGACCACTTTATTCATATGGCAAGAAAACCAGCTCCCAAGCCTGTTGACTCAAACTATGAGCGCCAACTCAGGAAGCTACATCGAGCACGACTACAGAAGGAAGCGAGCTTGAGCTCGAGCCAACAAGCAGCTGTCAAAAAATGTGGGAAAACCGTTCCCCAGCTAGGAGAACAGGCGACACAATCGATCCCCCCGCTTGTTGTGCCAACAACACATGAGAGTACGCGCGCCCAATATTATTGTGGGCAAACCATTAACGTTCCCCACCTGGGTGATGTGGTAATAACCGAGGAGCATATAATGCAGGCTGAAATGCTCAAGATCCCCATTGGACAACTCCTCGAAATCGAGCCCATGTCTCCGCTTAGAGAGGAGGAAATAAAATGGAAATATGTCCGGGGCCAACCTTTGGTCGAGCCAGAAAAGGTCAAGAACCTCCCAACGAGAATGTATGAATTGCATCAATGGTACATGAACATTACCAAGATTACCAGTCGAGAGTCCCTCATGGTGAATGTGAAGGAGGAGCATTACTTCCATGAGAAAGCTCTGTCCGTTGAGTATTCGGAACTATTTCAGTTATACAATCAAGACGCACACGACAAATCTATCGTTAGTTGATATTGTCTGTAAGTGATTTCTTTCTGTAATTTAAGTCTCAAGCTAGCTCTAGTGATCATTTTGATCAATCATTACATGTAATTATCCTCACTATATTCTTTTCTGTGGTATTATATGCAGGATGAAGATGTATGAAATGAAAAAATCTGGACGCTATGGCATTGGGTTCATTGACCCAGATACCATTTATGAGTACACATGGAATCTTCCAAGTTGTCGAGTAAGTTTAGAGGAAAGCATGCTAGAGTTCTTCAAGCGCCTCAATACCAATGAAGATATACTAATTCGTTACAACTTCCTGTGAGTCACACTGTCTTGTACTACAAATTCTGTTTTTGCTTACTAGCTAGCTAGATGTTAATAATTAAGTGTATAGGGTTTACGGTAGTTGATTAGTGTTATGCACATGCCCACTTAATTAAGACATGCAAACGTGTGCGCATGCAGTTTCCACTGGATCTTATTAGACATTAAAGTTGACGAAGGAAAAGTTGAAGTACTGGACTCACTGCTTAAAAAAGAAAGTGACTACACCATCTTGAAGGGGATAGTCAACAGGTAATTTCAATCATTATTAACTATATATCGGCCTATTTAGTTCGTCATTTCCTGATATGAACTATTTAATAACCCCTTTATTAATTTTCTTTGCCGGCGGGCAGGGCTTGGGCAAAGTTCATCAAGGTGACTCCAGGCAAATGGGCAAAAAAGTTGTTTTGGTATCGACCAAAGGTAAGTAACTAAGTAGTACTAGCTAGCTAGCTAGCTACCATCTCTTTAATTCTTGTTTCAATACCATTAATTATCATGCTTGATTAATCATTATCTGATTCAATTCCATTCTCGTAAAGGCCCTGAAGTAGGTGCCGGGAAATGATCTGTGTGCATACTACGGTTTGCGAGAACATTCTCATGATGGCGTCCGAAAGGAGCAGATTTCAAAGACAGGACTTGGTACGTTTGTCAGAACACTATTCACACCATTATCGATATCTAGTCACACAACTAATACACATGCATATTGATCTCCTTCTTAACAGTTCGGAGAGGTGCGGGAGCAGCTCCTACCAACGGACCGCATACTAGCACTTCAAGAGGAAAATAGCGGGATTTTTGCTCGACCAGGTCATAGATCCCCAAGGAGAATACTATTACCCGCTACCGCCCTCATGAACCACTTGTCATCGTGCTCCGAAGGCACCAAGGCAACATGTAGGAGAAATTGTATATATATATACATGTGTATGTGTGAATAATTAAAGGTGTTGGTTGTGAGACATTAGATGATATATATATGCAGTTCTACGAGAAAATCTATTTATATATATGCATAACGTGTACAATATATAGTATCGTAAAATACCAGCAAACAAAAAAGAATTAAATGGAAAACACAAAATTAATGGAAAATAAAAAATAAAACCAACCCCCCCAAACATTTAGTACCGGTTGGTGTTACCAACCGGTACTAATGGTCTACCAGCACCCGGGCCTGGCTCGTGCCACGTGGTGTCACTTTAGCGCCGGATTGTGCCGAACCAGTAGTAAAGGGAGGGCCTTTAGTCTCCACTCTTTAGTGCCGGTTGTGGAACTGGCACTAAAGGCCCTTACGAACCGGCGCTAAAGCCCGGTTCTGCACTAGTGGAACATGACGGTAGAATGAAGAAAAAGAATGCATCATGCATATAGATATACCTTCATGGCCTTGAAGCCCCAGTTGTTCCTATTTCCTTGGTCGTGTGTTCCATCTTTTCCATGGTTAACCCGATTCTTGCTGCTCTTGGCAGCAAACTTTGCATCGTCACCAAGCCATCTATCCACCAAACTTTCCCATCCATCATCCTTTGTGTAGCACCAAGTAGGAATAACCTAAATAATGGAAGCATGACATGTCAGCACGAAACAATGAAAATGACTGCTTATATGTTGGAATGAAAAGTCTGTAATACTTACCTTCATGTACTGCTCCCTGTTCAAGGTAAGTCATTGCTTCTGCACTTCTTTCTTGCTCATCTTTTGATGAAGGTAGGTGTGGTAGTAGTGCGAGACGGCAACCCAGCGCACCTCGTATTGCAACTGACGAGCTTTCTTCTTCGCAGCCGCCAGCCTGCCCATTGGACTCGCCACTGCCTACGAGCACTTCTCAGAGACTCGGTCTCCTCCCACTAAACGCGCATCGGTAAAAATCTTGAAATAAATCTAGAAAAATGCAAGCATCAGGACTTGAACATTGGTGGGCTGGGGTATCAATGTCCTCATAACCATCCAACCGCAGGCTGATTCACAAATCCTTATTCATTACAACAAGTAAAATGCCATGATATTAACTCTTTATTTTATCTCCTACAAAAAAATTGCAGGGAATTTCTACAGTTATTGTTGCCATCAACCTTCTTGTAAATAAGTCACATGATTTTTTGCCTTGTTAGAAGAGAGATTATGAGGCGATTTGGAGCATGGAAAAGAAGAGGTGATAATTCTATGTTCGGAACTTCACAAATCTTTATTTATGAGCACTCATGAAAAACATCATGTTTCCTGATTCTTCATAATAAACATTTCTGAACTTTCTTTTTAGTTTCTTGTTTTTTCAGGGGGGGTTTCCAAAAATATTTATATCCATTTTGTTTGTTTTCTTATCTTTCATGATTCCTGAAATAAATCTTCCTTTTCAAAACACATTTCCTTTTTTCATATTTATAATTTTCTATTTTTTTATTGCTTTCGTCTCCACTACTAATACACTAGCACTTCATCAATCAAACATCTTTGAGCCAAGTATAGACAAGGGGCCAAATTTACCTGGTTTTGAATGTTATAGTGTCAGCTGTCTCATTTTATTATGGACCATCAGAAAATAATGCTAAGCTGGACAAAAGATTTCAGGGGAGAAAAACACCTTCATATATACAACACCCTTTACAAAATTAACTAGTACAAGAATTTTGCCATACATAGACCTCAAAATATAAATAATTCAACAAAGGATAGTTGATACTTTCTGTAGCAAACTATTGCTCACTGCAAAACATATCTCTATGCTCAAGACTCATATTTTCATTCAGTTTGTCATACTGAAAGGGTACAATGAACATGTTACTACATTCTTAACCATAACGAATCAGCATCCTCTAACAGCGCTAAAATATTCGTCAATGTCATCACGACATTCCAGAAAAGCGTCTCTGATAGCAGTAAGTTTTGCACAAACATCTTTCATTCCAGGCCTGTCCTTCGGAGCCTCCACGGTACACGACAGTCCAAGGGCAACCAACAGGACAATATATCTCTACATCCATACTTCTGCGGACCCTTGATATTCCTCATGCGCCATACGAGGATCTAGAGTCTCCGCAACTCTATCAGGGAACATGGATTCAGAGAAAATGGGAAGGGTAAGCCCATCAATGAACATATCATCGGTTGGTCGTTTTCCGGTAAGCAACTCCAGCAGAAGCACTCCAAAACTATATGCATCAGCTCCTACGGAGATCTCGTAACCCATCCCGTACTCTGCGAAGAAGCAATGTTATAGAATAATGCACATACGTAAAGGACAATGTATAATTAAGTGGAAATGAAAAAGGCAAAACTTACCAGGTGCCATGTACCCAACTGTTCCTCCAACATCATCCAGGCTTTCAGGAATAAACATATCCGGTGACAAAAACTTTGCTGAGCCAAAATCACTAAGCCGCGCGGTCATGTCATCGTCCAAAAGGATGTTCTCTGGTTTCAAATCACAATGGATCAAAGGAGGCGTTAGTTGGTTGTGGACGTAATCGAGCGCAGAAGCCACATCTGCCGCTATGCATCCTTTTACCAAAGTTTAGCACTCTGCCTGGGATCCCATTGTGTTGCTCAGAATGTAACCATCTGTCAAGGCTGCCATTAACCATGAACTTGAATATCAGCGCTTTGAACTCATGATTTTGTGAATCAAGTGTCGAGCATACGGTCACAGGACACATTATATTTCTATGGCGGGTGTTTCGTAGCACTTCACACTCAATAAAGTAACTATCACATCCGCCAGGTTCACTCAAGTTGAATACTTTGATGGCAACCAATCTCCTGTCGGACTTGAACCTACCAAAATAAACTGATCCAGTACAGGTTGAGCTGATAGTATGGAGCGAAGAAAACCAGTTGGTAGCTTTAAGAATGTCCTGATATGACACCCTCTTCAGCTTCTTCTCATCGTTGAACGGAACTGTATGCATTTCTCTTCTCTTCTGGTGGGCAAAAAAACGAAACATCTTCTTGGACACAACAGCCAATTGTAAAAATGAGAATACCGCTCTCTTCCAAAGAGTGGGTAGAAACCATAGCAAGACTAGGAAAGCAATAGTAAGTGGTGGTAGTACAATTAGCAGCAAGGTTGCCAGCAAGGACAAATGATGCTTTGTTTTATTTGCTGAAGCTGAGATGCCAGGGCAAATTGGTAATGCCAGCCTGGAGGAATTCGAACAGAGTCCCTTGTTATTATCCAAAAGTACTGCGGTAGAATTCTCAAAGATCCCACTTGTAGGAACAACCCCTTCTAAGTTGTTGTAAGATAGATCAAGTTGCTCCAGCATACGAAGGTGCTCAAAGAATTCAGGCACGGCACCAGATAAGTCATTGTGAGAAAGATTAATCTGCACGGTTGATACTAACTGCCATCTTGCTGGAATTTGTCCATGAAACTTGTTTCCTTCCATGTGAAGGGATGTTGGACCAGCACCAGCACCAACTGTACCAAGTTCCAGTGGCAGTTCCCCAGTGAGATTATTGTGTGAGAAGTACAGACCGAGGGAGAATGGAGGGTTAGCAAAGAGTTCGACTGGTATTGACCCATTGAGGTTGTTTCGAGACAAGTTGAGTTCAAGAAGTCCCTTGCACTGACCTAAACTACCAGGTATGTTACCAGTCAACTTGTTATCACTAAGATAAAGTTTGCCCAGTTGAGTAATATCACCAACTGAAGGAGGGATCTGACCTGATAATTTGTTCTTTGATAGATTTAGGATATATAGGTTTTGCAGCTTACCAATTGTAGAAGGTATGTTTCCAGAAAGAAAATTGTTTTCCATCCTAAGTAAAGTGAGATTAACAAGATTGCTAATTTCAACAGGTATGGAGCCTGAAATTTGGTTTGACCCAAGCGACAAATCTTGTATCCTTGTGGAAAGATTAACAACTGCTATAGGTAAGCTGCCATTCAGAGCATTCCCTTCCAAGGACAACTTTGTCAGCTGGGTGCAATTCGCTAGAGATGTAAGAAATGACCAGTCATGTGCTTCTAGCAAGTTACTCCCCAAAACTAACCGACGCAAGTTTGCCAAAGAACCAAGAGATGGAACAAAGCCATGCAAGGAGTTGTTTGAAAGATCAAGCATTTGAAGATTGGACTTGTTGGCTAGTGAAGTAGGGATCAGGCCCTCCAGCCTGTTGCTTCCCATAATTAGGGACTGGAGCTTTGGTAGTGAGTGGCCAATGTAAGATGGTAACTGTCCAACAAGGCCGTTGCTGCCAACACTAAAGTTTTTGAGTGATGTCATGTTGTAAATGAATCTTGTTTTGTAGCGTGACCAATAGGAAATGGACAACGGGACACTCCCTGAGAAACTGTTGAAACTTAGGTCAAGCTCAAGCAGTTTTGTAGTGTGACCTACAGTTTCTGGAATTAATCCTGATAGCATATTTTGGCCGAGCAATATAGAAGTGAGGGAAGAAACATTTCCTATTGAAGGAGGTATGCTTCCAGAGAGGAAGTTCTCCGTCAGGCAAAGAAATTTGAGTGCTGTGACCTTACGGAAACGTGGGATGAGACCAGTGAAAGAATTCTTCTGGAGATCAACCTTAGTAAGCTTAGATAAGTTATCAAACAAAGTAGAAGGGATCTCTCCAGAGAGGTTATTACGTGACAGTATAAGTGTGTTGAGTGAGGAGCAATTGGTGAATGAGAGAGGGATACCGCCGGTAAGAGTGTTATTTCCAAGATTGACATAGCTAAGTGAATTGCTAGTGCCTAATGAATCAGGGATGTTACCTTCAAAATTGCTATTGGAAAGATTCAGTGTATGGAGGTTTGGGAGCTTACCCAACTCTCCAGGGATGGTTCCCGATAGATCATTATCGGCAAGGTTCATCGAGGATAGAAAAGTCAAGTTGCCTACACATCCAGATATTTGCCCACTGAGACGAGCCGAGGTAAGGTTAAGTGAGACCACCCGGGGTGGAAACTTTGTGCTGCAAGTGACCCCTTTCCAGCTGCAAAAGTTAAGTGAGTCATCACTCCATGAATTTAGGATGCCAAAGGGATAAGAGTTGATGCCGGACTTGAAGCAAAGGAGGCATGGCGATCAATCTCGGACTTGTTTTCTTGCGCTGCTTCGAGTGTTGTAGTGTTGAAGTTGAAAAGGATGAGCAAACTACAGAGTAGAGACAAAAGTGAGGGCATGATGCGCAGAGTTTTTACAGGATGTGGAAAAACCAAGGAGTTGGGAATACTTTAGGTTGGAGCTTGGGTGATCTTGTGTGCAGAATATAGATGCCATTTAAAGGGTTTGTCTGCCGGAAGGAATGGGCCTGGAGTTATGCACTTATGCTAGACTATTGACTTGACTTAACAAAAATGGTCGGCTGTCTCGCCCTAAACGTGTTGCAAGGGTAAAGAAAAGTAGAAGAATGAAACAAATATCTATCGAAGAAAATGTGTGCAGGCCGAGTAATGGATTGTGACTGGTAGAATCACAGTAATGAGCAAAATAAAAACTGGAAGAGGAAAGGTGGATTATTTTGACAGTGACACAAGGATGTTGTAAGACTGTCCTGGCTCATACCGTGATTGTAAGCGGTGGAGCACACATCAAGCAAACAGGATGAACAAGCCAATAGGTGACACTATGGCAAACCAAGCCATTGACGACCACTGAAGTCAGTTGTGAGATTTGGTAGCATCGACCCAAGACCAGATACAGAAACCTGAACCAGTCAAAGTGATTACACATTTCTTCACAGAACAAACTGATTCTGAATTGTGATTTCGGGTTGCACCAACATGCTTCATAACTGAATCTGAATGTGGCAACGCAGCATGGAACAATGGAATTCCGAGTAGATAACTGCATTTCATCCAAATTAGCATGGAAAATTGGGAACCTAACTGCAGGACTTAGAGCATACAAGGCGCTGCCACTTACTCTTCTTCCACGCCGCAGACACGGGGGTTGCTGCTTGGATCCAAGGTCCGAACTAGGCGAGGTTTCTGAAGGCGGAGGAGGCTGCGGGCGAGAGCGAATCCGACGGGCCGCGGGCTGCGCATCCCAACGGAGAAACCCTAGGCGAGGCTAGCGCGGCGACGGCCAGTGGTGGCATTGTCACCGCGGCGCAACGAGCCGCGCGGACTCTGGAGGTGGCGAGGAACTTCTGGAGGCGTTCGATGGCGGCGGCGGCCGGGGAGAAGGCAAGCAGGCGCGGCGGACGGCGGGGAAGTCGCCGGAGGGTCAGAAAATCTCTCCTCACGCCGTCAAGTAACGGAGTCCGAACACGAAGATCCAACGGCTGAGAGTGCATCTTTTAGTTTACTGCTACGTTGCGTGGCTACCGTTACATTTCGGACAACTACCATAGAAAAATCGATCAGATCAGATTGCATGCATGTATGTTTTGAGTTGATGACATGGCAAGATTGTTGAGGTGGATGGGCTGCATGTTGAGAGAAATAGGATAGTGGGGATGAACTATTTAGGTATTATAGATTCTAAAAAAAATTTGATACACACGTGAACTGCAGAAATCAAAGGGGAGGTATAGCGAGCGGCCGACTGCTCGCTACCCTTTGCGAGCGGCCAGCCTAAAACATGAAGTTTTGGTCCTCTAATAATCTATAAATAGCAATTATTTGATTTTAGGTAGAGCTTCGGAGCGGCTGGTGGAAAGAAAACTACACGGTCCCTTGTACACAAAAGGAACTTAACAATCTAGTTTGCTTTTCAATTTTTGTTTCTTAAAAAAGACATAACTTTTGAACCAAACATTAAAATTAAGATCCATTTTCATCACTGAAATTCTCGCGATGTGCTCTTCAAAACAAGATCCCGCATGGATATGTTTTGACAAACTCTTTTTTGCAATTTTATTCCCGTTTTGTGCAACTGGCTAGTTGTTGATGTACAACTACCTAATAGTTAATGTGCAAATTTTTCTTTGTCTATGAATGTGCAGTTTTCAATGACGACACCTCGCCTCAAACTAACTAATATTAAGTGAGATGTGCAACTTCATCTGATGCCACATCCAACTGCTTAGTAGTCGATGTGCAACTTTTCTCCTCTAGTTGGAAGTGCAATTTTTACTATTTGCTACCTCGGTCAATAGCTCAGCAGTGGATGTGCAACTTCAGAAACTGTCCCAGTCAACTACCTAACGATTGATGTGCATGTGTAACTTTCCCTTGTACCCGTGGATGTGTAGTTTTCATTGCTAGCATCCCTTCCCACCCACCCCAACTAGTGAGATGTGCATCTTGAGGGTCTCCCCTGTATACAACTTTTCTGCACCCTTATGGTCTATGGATGTGCATTTTTTTCACCATTCAACAAATCCATGTCAGTGAGATGTGCAACTTTATCTGTTACCCTAGCCAACTGCCTAGCAGATTCTGTGCAACTACTTCTATTCTATTGCCCCTGCCAACTACTTCCAATGACCGTGTCCAACTGAAAACAACTATGTGTGCAACTAGAACTACTATAAATGCCAACAAAAAATGACCGCCCGTGTGTGCAATTTTCCAATGACCGTGTCCAACTGAAAACAACTATGTGTGCAACTAGAAATATCATAGATGCCAACAAAAAATGATCGCCATGTGTGCAACTTTCCAATGACCGTGTTCAACTGAAAACAACTATGTGTGCAACTAGAACTACTATAGATGCCAACAAATAATGATCACCGTGTGTGTGACTTCCGAATGACCGTACTAACTGAGAAAAATTATGTGTGTAATATCTAGAAGTACTATAGATGCCAATAAAAATGATCGCTGTGTGCAACTTCCCAATGATCGTATCCAACTGAGAACAAATATGTGTGCAATTAAAACTACTATAAATGCCAACAAAAATGATCACCGTGTGTAACTTCCCAATAATCGTGTCCAACCAAAATAACTACGTGTACAACTAAAACTACTATAGATGCCAACAAAAAATAATTGCCATGTAAAATGGTGTGACGACATGAAGGAGCAACTCAATCTCTCGAGGAGAATGGAATGACAGAAGAATCAGCTGTTAATGCATAACTGTTGAGAAGTAGTAGTCCGTTTGTTCAATCAAGAATTAGTAGAGCACTACAAATGGAAGAAGCAGCAGCAGTAGTCCGAATCCATCGTTGGAGTCTAGGCATCGCCTGAAGCCACAGATGTAGGGAGCGCCCGAGCTCGGGAATAGCCCGAGGAAGCTGGTGACTGTAGAAGTGCATGCTCTAGCCAATGCAATCAAAAGACCGATCTGTTGAAAGAGACTAGGCAGCACATTATATGTCAACACTCCCCCTCATGTGTGGCTCCCTCAGGCCTAAACGTGGACCGAAAGTGGGCTGCAATTTAATTGCGCTAGCTGGGTCCTAAACTCAAGACCTCTTGGCTATGATACCATGTAGAAGTGCATGCTCTAGCCAATGCAACCAAAAGACCGATCTGTTGAAAGAGACTAGGCAGCACATTATATGTCAACAGTGACGCCCCAAAGTTGGCCCCCACGGCCGCCGCCCTCCCCACCACCAGTTGCCGCTAGAACGCCGACGCCACGGCCGTGAACTTCTGCGCCGGCGAACTGGAGCGCCTCACCGTGTCGAGACGGGCCGAGATCCGAGCCTCCCGGCTATGGCGCGAGGGGCGGTAGCGCATGGCCCGCCGGCATTGGGAAGGCATCCAGGCGGCAGAGCTCCACAGGAAGACGTGGGAGGGGCGGATCCAGCGCGGAGCTCCTCGGATCCGTCCAGGTTCACGCGCGGTGGGGCGCCGAAGGTGGATGGCGGCAGTTGGAAGGAGGACGGGGTCGCGGACACTCGGATGCCATGGCTACCAGGGCGGCGGCCGGCGGGTCAGGGGAGAAGGGAGGATAGGATAGGGAGAGGGCTCGGTGCGCTGGATTCTTTTGGAAGGGAGCGAGTGTGTGGCTTGTTGCGTAGTGCGAGCGCCCGACACAACGAAATAGCGCATGCGCACTTTTAAGAATTTAGGATAATCAAAACTATCTTTTTTAACATAAATCAAAACTATCTTAGAGCATCTCCAATAGGTGCCCAATAATAAGGTAGGGCCATTTTTTTTGACAAAAACAGTCAGAAAATATTTCAAATTTGTAACACCTCCAAAATAGGGCACAAGTGTTGCTAATATGCAACACCTGGGCGGTTGAAGTAAAACAAAAAGAGACTGCACCTTGGTCGAATCCCCATGCCGCCGCACTTCTATATACACTTTCGTCTCTGTGGCAAGGCATACATATTCTTAAAGTACATTTCTAATCTCAAACTCAAATGCTCTTGGGGTGAATAGTAAAATTGGAAAAAGCTAAAGAAGAAAAATCTTATTTTTGTGGCAAACTGTAAGGAATGTCTGGAGTGCATGTACAATTTCATCACCACTAGTAGAAAAAACCCCTTTAGTCCCAGTTTTCCCAACCGCGACTGGATTCGGGACTAAAGGCATGATCCTTTAGTCTTTGACAACTGGGAGTAAAAGGTCCTCCAGGCTAAAAGAAATAATGCCTCCCATCAATGCAACTAATGGGATTCAAACTTAAGACCTCACGTATTGCCTCGCGCACAGCTTATTACCCCACCTACATAGCACATGTGACTTTGGATGGGATGCTTTCCTTTTGAACTAGCATATGGAGGAGCTTTAGTCCGGGTTGGTGTTATCAACCGGGACTAAAGGGCCCTTTAGTCCGGGTTGGTAATACCAATCGGAACTAAAGGTCACTAGTAGAAAATAGGGCTTTGGTCCAGGCCTGAAGAGGGCATTAATCCCGGTTCTCCTACGAACCAGGACCAATGTGTGCATCCCGGTTCGTGAGGCCAGGGGGCCGGACGGGCCTCGGGGGCCATTGGTCCCGGTTCGTCTGACCCCTTTGGTCCCGGTTCCAGACACGAACCAGGACCAATGGGCCCCGCTCCTGGCCCACAACCTTTAGTCCCGGTTGGTGTCTGGAACCGGGACCAAATGTGGTCCTTTAGTCCCGGTTTTAGAAACAAATAGGGACTAAAGAGATGCCTATATATACCCCTTGCCTGCGAGCAGAGCAGTGCACTGCTATGTTTTTTTGGCCGGCCGTGGGAGAGTTTTGTGGTGCTCTGGCTCACCTCCTATGCACATGAGGTGTTCGATGAAATGCCCGAGCCACACTTAAGCTTGCTCCTCTCGAAGCTCCTTGCCCAAACTCCATTTTTCTCAAGATTTGTCTAGATTTGGCGGTCCATCCTATCCCGTTCCCGTACTCACCGCTGTCGATCGCCCGCGCCGATCTCGTCGCCGGCACCACCGTGATGAGCCTCTTGTTCTTATCTTCTTTCTAAAAGAAAAAATGATGTTATATTAAATTTGGTTTTAATGCGATGATGAACTTCTATTAGTTTGGTCACTTCTCTATTCATGATGTTCTGTAATGGTTTTTGCCACACTTAATTATATATAATGCATGCAGATGAACCGGCAATGGATGTACGGTGACAGACGCCCCTCCGAGTACATTAAGGCCGTGCATTATTTTCTCGAAGTGGCTGAGGCAAATAGGC
This sequence comes from Triticum dicoccoides, assembly GCF_002162155.2. Lineage (NCBI taxonomy): Eukaryota > Viridiplantae > Streptophyta > Magnoliopsida > Poales > Poaceae > Triticum > Triticum dicoccoides. Next base: position 52,388,090 of record NC_041383.1, read on the forward strand.
AGAATGGTTTTATGTGTTGTCCATGCCCTATTTGTGAGAATACGAAGTCTTACTCTAACCAGAAAACCCTTCACATCCACCTGCTTGAGAAGGGTTTCATGCCACACTATAATGTTTGGACCAAGCACGGAGAAAGAGGGGTTATTGTCGTGGAATTAACACGTCAGATGTCCTTAGTATGAGGACTTAGTCGCGAGGCCAACGCATCTATGTGGTAGCTTGAGAGGGGTTGAGCGGAATCGAGAGACGCAACACAAGACAGGGGTTTAGACAGCTTCAGGCCCCGGGAAACATCATCCGATAAAAACCCTACATGTTGTTTGAGGCTAGATCTCATTATCATCACGAGGGAGTCGCCGTAAACCGGATCTCCTCTAGTTGTGTCTAGCCCTAGAGATTGTTTTTTGCTTGTCCCCCTTTTGGGAGACCTGCCCCTCCTTATATATGTTGAAGGGGCGGGTTACATGTGGAGTCCAACTCGAACTTTAACTTAAACTATTTTGACTTCCCTTCCTGGTCTTCTTAACATCTGCCGGTTTAACATTGTCTGTCGATTTAACACTCGCCGGTTTAACACTCACCGATTTACCGTCTGCCTTATCCATCTGTCTTGACTCTTCGCCGGTTTACCACTTGCCATTTTACCGTCTGTCTTAGCCATCTGCCAGTTTACCAAGTCCCGACCGGTTTACGACTCCGGCCGGGTCATACCGCGGGGTATATCCCCGACATTAGCCCCCAGTTTAATTTGGATTTATCCATGTTAAACTAATCCTGATCATCCTTAAGTCCTTGTCCCTTCCTTCTTATAGAAAATCCGGTTTAACAGGCCAGCTTCATAATCAATTTGCTAACATTAGTTTGTCACAGAGAAATATTGTGAAGAATAACTTCTTTGACTCAATTCCCAATGACTTAACAAAAATAACGGTCCTTGAAATCCTCATCTGATCTTCAGCCGGTTTAAGAATGTAGAACTTGCCGGTTTATAAATATTGACAGCACCGGGTCATACTTGTAGTTAACATCCATCTTGAAAATATAACTCTTATATGACTATCACTTGTAGCCCCCAAGTCTTAAGAAGGTAGCATAGCAACAACTTAAGACTTGCTTCAATATAAATATCACAATCTTGAAGAAATCCAGGTTGTTCATCTCAATCGCTAGTCAGAATTGAGTATTCCACATATGTAGCCCCCAGGTGCCGGGTTGTCATGCTTGCAGCAACCTGGGACTTGTAATTTCCTGATGCTCATAAAAACTTCAACCAGTGTAGCCCCCAAGGGCCGGGTCGTTATGCAATAATGAGCAGGGACTTTTTAAATATAATCTTGTAAACTTAAAACAGCAACGTGTAGCCCCCAAGGACCGACTCAGTAAGATAATATTGAGCTGGGACTTTGATGTATACTTCAATGAAAATAACATCATATGATGTAACCCCCATCATGGGGCTTGAATTCACGTCCACAAGGTTAAGAGCCTTGTGCTTTACCAACCGAGCCGTGGACAATGTAATGGATAAAAAACTTTGTACCTTGAATTGTTGACGGAAGCAATTGGTAGCCCCCAAGGGCCGGCTCATTATAATGTGATGAGTCGGGTCTTCAATAAGATGAACAAAGAATGACTTTGCATTAGCCCCCAAGTGTCATGGTGCATGCTTGCAGCGACATGAGACTTGCATATTTGATGTAATCTCAACTTAAATAATGTAGCCCCCAAGAGCTGGGTTGTAAGGCTGCAGCAACTCGGGATTATTCCTTCAATTGTAGAATAAAGATCATATCCATTGATAATATGATAGCCATTACGCTAAAGCGACTTTGAAAACCTTAATCATAATACTGGTTATTGATAACCATAATAGAAATCCAGCCATGTTGGCTATTTGAATAATACACCCAATGATTTATAAGCGCATAATTCCAATGGCGCAATCCAAATATATACTGGCGACTTATAATCCAAAGCCAGGCCGGGTCAATAAACACAGGATTATAAGTGATTATGTACTGACAACTTGTAGTTGAAAGTCAAGCCGGGTTAATGAACACCGGGTTAATTTGATGACTGATAGTCATGTCGGTCAATAGACACCGGTTCAACATAAAATTTATCAAAAGAAAAAAATCTTGACAAAGGAAAATAAAACCGTGTAGTTGAGGCTTTTTGAGGGCTGCCAGGCCCAAATTCGAGGCTTTTTGTGGGCTGCCAGGCTGCTGAGTAGAACCATTTAACAAAGCCTTTTAAGATGGACCTCCAACTAACCAATCACCGTTTTAACTTTGACAAGTGCAGGGTCTCAATGAGAGTAACTGTCGAACATTCGGAGGGTCGTGCCAGGATGACCTGGATAGGAGTGTCTTACTTGACGAAGGCAGGTTAACCCGGGGTTTTAGGTAAATATACCAGGCTTCCAAGCCATGGGTCGATACCCAGCTACAAGGGTCCATTCAAACTCCTTGGTATTTGACACAAGGAGCCCCCAAGTAACGTGATGAGCTCTGCTCATTGGGTGCCTATGTTTGAGCTGTGCATAGCATCCAGACTCTCTTTGGCCCCTTGGGTGTGAATCTCCCAAGCTATGTTGTGGCGTGATAGCCGGATTAATGGACATAACTCCGCTTTGTAAGCTGAAGCCCCCATGTAACCAATAATATGATAAGCCAATAAGGCGGGATACCCATGTTTGAACCGTGCATCATGGCAACAGGTCCTCTTCGACAACTTTTAAATTTTTGCAAGAGATAAATTCTTCTTGAACCGGGATTTTGAACCGGATATTGACAGCTTCAGAGATTTGTGGGAGATAGATTTCCCCTTGAACCGGATTGTAAACCGGAATCCTTTCTGATAATCCGGAACTTCTTCATTGAATCGGGATTTTGTAGCTGTCATCTACTTTCTAAGCCGGAAATATTTTGACGGCCTTTAAATTTTCATCAATATAACAGTAACCTCCAGGACCGGGTTATCTTTCCCTTCAACATCATGGGGCACTTGAATTTGCTGAAACTGGCAAGACTTGCTGAATCATATCATTGTAGCCCCCGAGTCTTAAGATGACTCAAGGGTTTGTCTTGATATTCTCTGTACTTGACCATAGCAGAAGGTATATATCATTGGTTTGATAACACGATGTAAATCCACAGAAGGTTGAGGTGATTGCGGCGGGTTATAAATGATCCCGTGTGAGCCGTGTCAGCAACTCGGCCAATGGTTCCTTCCAACTGGCTGTTTGAAATTTAACTTAACTATAGTGGCAGCGATTTGTGCGCATGTCCATTGATCCATCCAGTGTAGGGCGGTTGATGATAATTTGCCTCCAATTTGTTGGAAGAAAAACGGGGCTACCCAAGCAGTGACTTGCTCATAATCAAGAAGCAACTCATGCAGACAGGTGCGGCCCTGGTGTGTCGATGTAAACCAGGCCGCAATAAGCGGATGGTAGAGACGTCCACAGTATTAGAAGTGGCTCGAACAGATGAACCGGCCACGGTATTGTAAACCGCTGGGGGCGGGTGAGTCAATTGCGGTGTTGTAAACCAATGCGGATGAGAAAGACGGCCGCGGTGTTGTAAGCCGGCGCGGACAAGCAAGTTGTCCTCCGCGTTGTAAGCCGGCGCGGACGCGAGAAACGACCATGGCGTTGTAAACCGATGCGGGAGTCCGTTAAGTAACGACAATCACTAGTGCCGAATGATGTTGGCGCGTCTCCATCTCCATGGTATAATAACCCCTTTGTCACCAGTAATTATCCTGCGTAAAAATATTGCAAGACCAAGTAATTGTTCTCAAACAATTTAACGTGTACATAAAATACACAGAAAGGATAGCACCTGGTAATTTGTTGGATAATCTCAGATGAAAAAGATAATCGGATGGATGCACGTCTAATGTGGCACCAGCACCCACGTGGGTCTTCATTTGTCTTTTCCTGTCTTCCGTGCATGCGCGACAAAGCGCTTTTTGTTTATCTCTTCCAACTGCATCCATCAGCCAATTCGAAAGCAAGGGCCATAGGTAAATTTGGCGGCTCAGGAGCGAGGGCACATTGGGCCACACGAACGCGCGGTGACCTGGTGGAGGCGGGAGCAGAGGAGAGGCGCCAGACCAGATCGGAGGCTGCGGCTCAGCGCAACCATAGCGCGAGGCCTCAGTAAAAAGGCGGAGGCACGAGGCGAACCGCCACCACAGGAGCGTCGGGCGGAGCGGAAACCGGCCCGAGGTGAAGGGCAGCGAGGCGGCCAGCGGCTCTCCCCGACTACAGTTTGGGCGAGCGTCCGCGCCGGCCTGCAGGCGCAGTTCGGGTTACCGGACCACACATCGACAGCGGGTCAAGGCAGGCCACAACGGCGGTTTGACGGAGGTGACCTGGCGCGGGAGACGACTCGGCTGAGCTGACGTTTGACCCGCAGTGGCGGGCGGTTCACGGGTGCGGGAGGCTCGACCGGTCTGACAACTGCGGAGGTGGCCGGTTTGGTGGTGGAGCAACGCGGAGGAGGAACGACGAGGCGGTGTCTGCGGTAAACGGCGGTTCTCACCACCAACAGAGGCCGAGCAGAGACGACCCGGCCAAGAGCAACGGCGGTTTAGCACGGCAGTGACGGGGGTGAAGGAACGAGGGCTGGTGCCGTTCGGAGGCGCCGGACCACGGGTGCCTCGGCATGCTGTAGCTCCCCATTGGCGACTTGTCAAGGCGGAAGAGATCGCCGCGTCGGGGTAATCCGGCAACAACAGAGGCGCGGGGTAGAACAAGGCGGCCGCGATAAACCCGGCAAGTTGGAAAAACAGATTGCCACAACAGCAACAACTCGTGGCTTAGTAGTAGCTTGGCCCACCGGTGAGGGTGGCTTGGAGGCTGTGATGGTCGTGGCGGTTCATAGGCGCGGGACCATGGCTGAAACGGCGCGTGGCCAGCGGCTTGAAGGCGTTACAACTCGATGGAAACCGGAGCGAAGCCGGTGTTGCTCGGCCTGATGGCGAATCAGCGGCGACACGGCAAGGCGGTTGACAGGCAACACAGGGCGCGTGGGGCTGAGCGGGAGTCGACCGGCGGGCGCGGGAGCGCGGCGCTCCGTAGCTGACAGCGGTTTTACGGTAGTGGCGGGTCAGCCGAGGCGGACCGAGGCGAGAATCACAGAGCTGCGAACCGGCGAGGTAGGCCGAAGCGCATGGTGCGCTGGTAAAGCGGATGTGCCTCGGGGCCGGCCACAGCAGCAGCGACGGCGAGGCCAGCTCGTGGTGGTGGAGGTAACTCGACAAGGCAGCTCCGCCAAAGCCAGCAGAAACAGCACTGGCGGAGATCGGGCTACAAACGTGTAAACCGCCAGCCGGGTCAACTGATGATCGACGGGCCCAGCAGGGAGGCAGAGCCAGCCCGCTGGTGCAGCGAGCGGAGGTGGCCGTTATGTCACGGACTCATCTCGCAGAATCGGATCGAGAGAGGGGAAAAGGGGGATGAGTCGAGACTTGGGAGGGAAGGTTCCTTCCAAGGGAGGAGGTAGATGCAGGGTAGGTGAGGAAGATTCAGAGTTCTGTTACAACACACGCCCACGCCTACCGGCTACAGCTGGCTATAAAGCCGCGGTCCCTTGTCCCTCCTTCCTACTGGCTGGTGGGGCCACCTTCACGCGTCCACCGCATCACCTCCTGGCGATGCAGGTGTGACATTCCCCTCTTCTTCAGAAGGAGCTCCGTCTTCAGGTGCAGGTTGCTGTTCTTCTTCCTCGGTGACTTGCGTGTCCCACGCCGGAGCTTGCGGAAAACGGCGGCGCAGGGTGTCGTGATCCTCCCATGTAGTTGCCGTCCGGTCGTGGCGCCAAAGCACCTTGACTTGCACCAGCGCGTTGTTGCCACGCTTAACCATGCACCGCTCCAGGATCTCCACTAGTTCGTCGTCGTGGCCGGCGAGGTCCGGCGGTCGTGGCAGCTCGGCGAAGATCGGAGTGTAGTTGGGAGTGAAAGGCTTGAGCTGGGACACGTGGAAGACTGGGTGGATTCTGCTGTCTGCTGGCAACTCCAACTTGTACGCCGTCTTGCCGATCCTGTCGAGCACCGCAAAGGGTCCGAAGTACTTGTACGCCAGCTTGGCGCAGGGCCGGTTCGCCACGGATGATTGTGCATAGGGCTGAAGCTTGAGGAGAACGCGATCGCCCACCTCGAAGGAGCGCTCCGTGCGGTGTTGATCTGCTTGTTTCTTGAACCTGTGTTGGGCACGAAGAATGTTCTCGCGAAGCCTCGCCGTGTGCACGCCCCAGTCCCAAGGCTCACCGTCGATCATGGGCACCGTCTTGTCGTCCCAGAGTGCCATGGCACCTAGGTTGAGCTCGGTGCCGTAGAGAGCTTTGAAGGGGGAACACTTGATGGAGGAATGAAAGGACGAGTTATACCAGAATTCCGCAGTCAGCAACTAGCGATGCCATTGCCGGGGCGCGTCGTGCACCGCGCAACGCAGGTACATTTCCATGCACTGGTTGACACACTCACTCTGGCCGTCCGTCTGGGGGTGGTATGCCATCGAGAACAGCAGCTTGGTGCCCGCGCTGGCGAAGAGCTCACGCTAGAGAGCGCTGGTGAAGACGCGGTCGCGGTCCGAGACGATGGAGCTCGGAATGCCGTGTAGCTTGACGACATGATCCCAGAAGACCTTGGCCACTTGAGGAGCCTTGAAGGGGTGACAAAGCGGGATGAAGTGCGCGGACTTGGTGAGCCGATCCACGACTACCATGATGGAATCGAAGCCCTCGGATGGAGGCAATCCTTCCACGAAGTCCATGGTGAGGTCGTGCCAGGGAGTAGTGGGCACTGGCAAGGGCATGAGCGTGCCCGCCGGCTTGGACTGCTCATGCTTTGCGTGCTGGCACATAGAGCACTGCCGCACGTAGTCCATGACATCGGTCTTCAGTCCATCCCACACAAACAGCTTCTTGATGCGCTGGTAGGTGGCCGTGGCGCCGGAGTGGCCACCGACCGCGCTGTCGTGTAGCGCGCTGATGATCTTGGTGCGCAAGGCCGTGTTCTTGCCAATCCATAGGCTCTCCTTCTTGCGGATGAGGCCCTTGTAGAGCTCGTACCCCTCGTCATTGGGGCTGTGGACCGCGAGCTGGGCCAGACGATCCTGTGCGTCAGCATCTGTGGCGTAGGAGTTGGCCACCTCCAGGACCCAAGCGGACTGACACAGAGAGAGCGCGTCCAGGTTCAGCGACGCGCTGACGCGGGACAGAGCATCTGCAGCGCCGTTGTCGCTGCCACGACGATAGCGAAACTTGAACTGGAGTCCCACCAGCTTAGCCATGGCCTTGCGTTGCAGATCCGTGGCGAGCTGTTGATCCTGCAGGTTGCAGAGACTCTTGTGATCCGTGATGATGGTGAACGGGCCTCGCTGCAGATATGCACGCCACTTCTCTACTGCCATCATGACCGCGATGAATTCCTTTTCATATGCCGATAGTCGCTGATTGCGCACTCCCAGGGCCTTGCTTAGGAAGGCAACCGGGTGCCCTTCCTGTGCTAGCATCGCGACGACGTCGGTGTCGCAGGCGTCAGTCTCGATCGCGAACGGGCGCGCGAAATCTGGGAGTGCGAGCACTGGCGCAGTCACCATTGCACGCTTGAGGAGGTCGAACGCCACTTGCGCCTTCTCGGTCCACTCGAAGCCCTTCTTGGTCAGCAAATTTGTGAGCGGCTTGGCGATGATGCCATAGTGCGCGATGAACTTGCGATAGTAGCCGGTGAGGCCGAGGAAGCCGCGAAGTTCAGTCGCGCTTGTAGGAGTAGGCCACTCCACCATCGCCCGTGTCTTCTCTGGGTCCGTCGCGACGCCTTCCTTTGAAATGACGTGGCCGAGGTAGGAGATACTGTCCTGGGGGAACGAACACTTGGACTCCTTGGCATACAACTGGTGCTCCCGGAGCAGAGCGAGGACGAGACGAAGGTGTTCGGGGTGCTCCTCCAAAGTTTCACTGAAAATCAAAATGTCATCAAGGAATATTATGACAAACTTGCGGACGTACTTGGCGAAAATTTCGTTCATGAGGCACTGGAAAGTTGCTGGTGCGTTCGTCAGGCCGAATGGCATGACTTTGAAATGGAAGTGGCCATGGTGGGTTTTGAACGCCGTCTTCTCTTCATCGCCCGCGCGCATGCGTATCTGATGGTAGCCAGCGCAGAGGTCCAATTTGGAGAAGAAAGCCGCGCCAGCCAATTCATCAAGCAGCTCATCGACAATGGGCAGTGGAAACTTGTTCTTGACAGTGGCGTCGTTGAGCCGGCGGTAATCAACACAAAAACGCCAGGTGCCGTCTTTTTTCTTGACGACCAGCACGGGGGCGGCGAAGGGACTCATACTGTGATCAATCACGCCCGACTGGAGCATCTCCTGGACTTGGCGCTCGATTTCGTCTTTCTGCAAAGGCGAGTAGCGGTAAGGGCGTGAGTTCGCCGGGCGCGCGTCGTCGACCAATGTGATTGCATGATCGTATCGGCGATGAGGAGGCAAGCCTTTGGGGTCGACGAACACATCTGCGAAATCCATCAGGACGCTCTGGACCCTGGGTGGCACCTTGGCATCCTGTGGCTCCGGTGCATGGGGCAGATCAAGGACCGCCATGTACCAAATCTCATTACCGGCTTGCCATTTGCGGAATTGATCCGGCTTGATTTCCTCCAGCTTGTCATGTTGCCGTGGACGAACGCCTTGCAGGGTGATCATGGCGCCATGGTGTTCGAATGTCAGTGTCTTCTCCAGCCAGTGACAAGTCATCGGGCTAAACTTTTCCAGCCAATCCATGCCGAGCACTCCATCATATGCGCCCAAATCCAGTTGCCTCATGTTTGTGGTGAATGTGTGCCCTTGAATCCACCAGTTCAGTCCCTTTACCATGCTGTTGCACGTCATCCGCTCGCCGTTGGCCACCCGAACCTCCATCGCGGGCACGGGCACAGATGATGCATGCACACGCTCCGCGAACTCCTTGGAGACAAAACTGTGTGTGCTCCCGTAGTCCACCACCAGCAGCATCACCTGATTGCCAACGAGCGCGCGCAGACAGATGTGCGCGGCGACTCGGTGCCAGCAACCGTGTGTGTGGAGAGCACACAACATTCAGGCACCAGATCCTGCTCTGCTGGCGCGTCAAGAAGGTCCAGGGCATGCACGACATCGTTGCTGAGAACTTCTCCATGGTCGCCAATGTGAATCATGAGCAACTGGGTTGCCGGCTTGCATCAATGGTCGCGGGAGTAACGATCTCCACACTTGAAGCAGAGGCCGTTGGCGCGTCGATGTTCGCGAAACTGACACTCGCGTGCCCAGTCGTCGTTGGCCGCGCCCGCACCGCCAGGCCGAGGCACTCCGGGGGCCCACGGAGGAAGCTGGAGTGGTGGTGGTGGTGGTGGTGGACGGCCCGCAGGGATCAGGCGCGGTCAAGCACGTTGTGTGCCCTCTTCATCTTCGACGATCTGGGCCAGTACCGCCGCGCGTGTGAGGCTGGAAGGCTCCTGGAGATGGACTGCCGCCCACAGATCGTCGCGCAAACCCAACAGGAATTGTGTGACGAACAGCTTGGGGTTGAGCTACGCGTCGAGAGCGAGCAGGTGGTACATGTGCGTCTCGAACGCCGTTCTGTACTCGGCGACGGTGCCGGTCTGACGAAGCTGAAGTAACTTGTGCATCTCCATCTCGAACTCGTCTGGCGCGAATTCGCTGATGATGGCCGCGGTGAACGCATCCCAGCTTGGTGCGCGGTGCGTCTGCCTGTACGCCTGGTACCAGTGCGCCGCGTGGCCATCGATGTAGAGGGAGGCCGTGGTCACCCAACTGTGTGGCGGAACTCGATATAGATCGAAGTAGGTGATGCAGCGGTCGATCCAGAGGTTGGGCGAGTCGCCGTCGAAGCGGGGGAAGTCGTGCTTGGGCGGCTTGACGCTGTACTCCTCGCGCGGTCCATGGTGCGCGTCACGACCCGGCATCAACGCCGTCTGCTGTCCTGCGCCCTGAAACTGGGAAGGATGCCGCAACGGCAGTAGAGGCGGCCCGTTGTTGGCGAGGCGCACGGTAGGGCCTTGAGGACGAGACCCGTGCGCGTGCTCCATCAACGTCACCGCGGAGGCCTGCGTGTCGCCGTCGTGGTGGTCGGCGTCACCCGGTGGTTGAGGCGCCGTGGCAGCAGGAGAAGGGGGTAGCTCGCATTGCCGCCGCACCTCGTCGACGTCCGCCTAGGTAAGATCCAGCTGCTTGCGGATGTGCGCCAGATCTGCGGAGACTTGCATATTGAACGCGATCTGGGCCTCGCGCTGCTTGTCGCCCGCGAGTGTGGTGTCGTCGAAGCGCTTCAGGAGTGCCTGCAGCATCGTCTTCAACTCCCCCGTGGATTCCGCCATGGCGGTGATGATGTGACGAGTCTGGGCCGACGGTTTGCTGGGTGGCACCGTCGCACACGCTCCAAATCAAGCCAACCCCGCTGGGGATTTCGGGCAGATCTCGCCGGAGTGAGACCGCACCCGCAGCGGTGGGTGTTACGGCTCGATCGAGAGGACTAAGTGGCGACGGAAGAAAAATTAGGGTCGAAACTGAGCTCTGATTACCAACTGTCACGGACTCATCTCGCAGAACCGGATCGAGAGAGGGGAAAAGGGGGATGAGTCGAGACTTGGGAGGGAAGGTTCCTTCCAAGGGAGGAGGTAGATGCAGGGTAGGTGAGGAAGATTCAGAGTTCTGTTACAACACACGCCCACGCCTACCGGCTACAGCTGGCTATAAAGCCGCGGTCCCTTGTCCCTCCTTCCTACTGGCTGGTGGGGCCACCTTCACGCGTCCACCGCATCACCTCCTAGCGATGCAAGTGTGACACGTTATCAGCGGATCAAGGCCGCGGTGGCTCATCGGCATCAGCAGGCCTGGTGACGATGACTTAGCGGACGCCCGGCGCGAAGCGAAGCAAGGTGATCAACTGTGGCAAAAGTGGCGACTCAAGGGTGCCGGGTATCTCAGCCTTCTCCAAAAAATACACTTTATACAGAGACTTGCTGGAACAGCACCACAGGGCACAACAATTGAAGATGGAAAGTGTCCCTGTAGCTTCCACGTGATCACAAGGAGTACTAGCGGAGAGTAATATGAGATGATTAGGTTTGAAGTTTGCTTCGGTCAACGTGCTACACACATTAATCTTGGACGCCGTTAAGTGCCACACGTGTGGGCGTTAGGGGATCTGCCCACACATTTTGTGTGGTGTATAAGAGGAACAGCCCGCACACCTACGTGTGGACAAAAAAAGTAATGCCCACACACATCTTTTTTTCCTCCCGATCCCTCTCACACGCGTGCGTGTGGGCGAAATAGATAACGCCCACACACCCGTACGTCAGACCTCGTACCTCGTGGTCCCGCACGCCCGCGTGACAGTCACCGCGTGTCCCGCAGTTGCCATGGTCCAGACCCCTCGTCCATGTTCGTTTAATTGCAGTTGCCATGTCGCTGAACTTCGGTTGCCATGTCGGACAACTACAGTTGCCATGGTTGCTAAACTACAGTTGCCATATATGGTCTGATCTACTGCGGTTGCCATGATTTTAAAACTTTAGGAGTTGCCACCCACTAACACTAGACAGTTGTCATGTAGCACTACAAGAAGGCATGGCAAAAAAACATGTTCGGGTAAAAGAGAGAGTTGCCATGTGATCACAAGCACACTACGGCAGTTGCCATGTAAAAGAAAGAGTTGCCATCTACTTACGTGCATGCTACGACAGTTGCCATGTACCATGCAAAAACACATGGCAACTCGGGTAAAAGAGAGTTGCCACTCTGCTTACAAGCAAAGCTAGGACAATTGTCATGTACCTGCAGAAACACATGGCAACTGCCAGCTTTGGGTGTGGGCTAGGAGACAGGCGTGTGGGCGAAGTGATAAATGCCCACACACCAGCCCCCTCTGCGTGCGTGAAAACTAGTGTGTGGGTGAATTACTAAATGCCCACACACCAGCACCCGGGTGTTGAAAAAAAGACGTGTGCGCGACTAGATGAATGCCCACACATCAGTTTAGTCCTACGTGGCACATAAAAACTGCTAGAACGAGCCAAGATTCGTGCAGAATTGGTTGGACGAAGATCCATGCGTGTGGGCGAGTTGCCAACGCCCACACGTATGGGCGTTTGTGTTTTCGTTAATCTTTGATGTGTGTGCTCGGACAAGCGATGACTCGGAGCTTGAAACCGGAACAGCCTGGCAACATGGACGACGATAACTTAGGTTAGATCTGAGGCGGAGCCGCCCACCAACTCAGGAGACGGGCGCGCAGCCGGCGAGTCCGAGTCCGGATCAAGCTCGATTCCGGCTTGTATCATACTGTTATTCTGGAATCTCTCCTTGATGCTTCTTGAGTCTTCACGTGATGCATTAGAGTTGATTTAGTCAAAACTTCCTCTCTTTAGAACTCCCGTACTAGAAATAGTATATAGCACTATTCCAAAAAACCCATCAGATACCGTAAACCGTGCAACTATCAGCACTTGACCATAACTTCCGTGAGCGTAGCAGCAGTAATGATTCAATCCTCTCGTGATTTTGAGGCAGATCCTTCCAGCTGATTCTTCTTCATCCGAAAATTTTGTGAACCTCTCGATCTCTGAAAAAATCCCTCCAAGAACTCAACACCACCGTACGCCAGCCCCACGGCGGGCGCCAACTGTCGTGGAATTAACACGTCAGATGTCCTTAGTGTAAGGACTTAGTCGCGAGGACAACACATCTATGTGGTAGCTTGAGAGGGGTTGAGCGGAATCGAGAGACGCAACACAAGGCAGGGGTTTAGACAGCTTCGGGCCCCGGGAAACATCATCCGGTAAAAACCCTACATGCTGTTTGAGGCTAGATCTCATTATCATCACGAGGGAGTCGCCGTAAACCGGCTCTCCTCTAGTTGTGTCTAGCCCTAGAGATTGTTTTTTGCTTGTCCCCCTTTTGGGAGCCCTGCCCCTCGTTATATATGTTGAAGGGGCGGGTTACATGTGGAGTCCAACTCGGACTTTAACTTAAACTATTTTGACTTCCCTTCCTGGGCTTCTTAACGTCTGCCGGTTTAACATTGTCTACTGGTTTAACATTGTCTGCCGGTTTAACATTCTCTGCCGGTTTAACATTGTCTGCCGGTTTAACACTCGCCGGTTTAACACTCACCGGTTTACCGTCTGCCTTAGCCATCTGTCTTGACTCTCCGCCGGTTTACCACTTGCCGGTTTACCGCCTGTCTTAGCCATCTGCCGGTTTACCAAGTCCCGGCCGGTGTACGACTCTGGCCGGGTCATACCGCGGGGTATATCCCCGACAGTTATGATGGGAGACGATGAAGAAGAAGAGTATGATGACAATTATGTGCCCCCTGAATACGGTGATGCTGCAATGGGGGAAGATGAAGATCAAGAGGAACCAGATGATGTGCCCGATGATGATCTTCGCTGGGTCATTGTTGATGAAAAGAGACAATGCGAAAGTGAAAAGGAGAAGTTGAAGTTCGATCGCATGTTAGAGGATCACAAAAAAGGGTTGTACCCCAATTGTGAAGATGGCAACACAAAGCTCGGTACCACACTGGAATTGCTGCAATGGAAGGCAGACAATGGTGTATCTGACAACGGATTTGAGAAGCTACTGAAAATATTGAAGAAGAAGCTTCCAAAAGATAACAAATTGCCCGACAGTACGTACAGAGCAAAGAAGGTTGTATGCCCTCGAGGATTGGAGGTGCAGAAGATACATGCATGCCCTAATGACTGCTTCCTCTATCGCGGTGCGTACAAGGATTTGAACGCATGCTCGGTATGTGGTGCATTGCGGTATAAGATCAGACGAGATGACCCCGGTGATGTTGACGGTGAGCGCCCCAGGAAGAGGGTCCTGCGCCAAGGTGATGTGGTATGCTCCTATAATACCACGATAGAAATGTCTGTTCAGAAACAAAGAGCATGCCAAGTTGATGTGATGGCACAAAGAGGACCATAACAAAGACAAGAAGTTGAGAGCACCCGCTGATGGGTCACAGTGGAGAAAAATCAAGAGAAAGTGGGGGGGGTGGACTTTGCAGGTGATGCAAGGAACATATGGTTTGGTTTAAGCGTGGATGGCGTTAATCCTTTTGGGGAGCAGAGCAACAATCATAGCACCTAGCCTGTGACTATGTATATATAACCTTCCTCCTTTGCTGTGCATGAAGCAGAAGTTCATTATGATCCTAGTGCTCATCCAAGGCCCTAAGCAACCCGACAACAACATTGATGTGTACCTAAGGCCATTAGTTGAAGAACTTTTACAGCTGTGGAATGGAAAAGGTGTACATGTGTGGGATGAGCAAGACCAACAGGAATTTGACCTACATGCGTTGCTATTTGTAACCATCAATGATTGGCCTGCTCTCAGTAACCTTTTAGGACAGATAAACAAGGGATACCACGCATGCACGCACTGTTTAGATGACACCAAACGTATATATTTGGAAAAATGCAGGAAGAATGTGTACTTAGGGCATCGTCGATTACTTTCGACCAACCATCAATGTCAAAAGAAAGGCAAGCATTTCAAAGGCGAGGCAGGTCACCGGAAGAAGCCCGTCGTCCGCAATGTCTTGTCAGTTTCGAGCTGGTGTTCCCACCATCCTTCTTCAATATCATGACGCACGTCCTAGTTCATCTAGTTGACGAGATTGCCATTCTGGGCCCTGTATTTCTACACAATATGTTCCCCTTTGAGAGGTTTATGGGAGTCTTAAAGAAATATTTTCATAAACGTGCTAGGCCAGAAGGAAGCATCTCCACGCGCCATCAAACAGAGGAGGTCATTGGGTTTTGTGTTGACTTCATTCCTGACCTTAAGAAGATTGGTCTCCCTCAATCACGGTATAAGGGGAGACTGACTAGAAAAGGCACGCTAGGAGGGGACTCAATAATATGTAGGGACGGGCATTCTTGGTCTCAAGAACACTACACAGTTCTATAGAATTCTACCTTGGTGACCCAGTATGTCAATGAACACAAGAATATTCTGCGCTCCAAACACTCAGAGAAGTGTGAAGACTAGACTACATGTGAACACATTAGGACTTTCGGCACTTAGTTGCAAACATGTCTCATGGGTGACAACGCTATTCTAACGAGCTGTACTCGTTGGCCAGGGGACCATCTTCGACTGTATTGACTTACAAACGGTACGAGATAAATGGGAATACATTTTACACAATTGCCCAAGATCAAAAGAGCACCAACCAAAATAGTGGTGTCTGCTTTGATGTAGCAACCTAGAGGGGAAAGGACACATATTATGGTTACATAGTGGACATATGGGAACTTGACTATGGACATGATTTTAAGGTCCCTTTGTTTCAGTGCAAATGGGTCAATCTGTCAGGAGGCGGGGTACAGGTAGACCCACAGTACGGAATGGCAACAGTGGATCTGAACAATCTTGGGTACATAGACGAATCATTTGTCCTAGCCAATGATGTGGCGTAGGTTTTCTATGTGAAGGACATGTCTACCAAACCAAGAAAAAGAAAAGATAAGGAAGCGAATACATCATACGACAAGCCAAAGTGCCACATAGTTCTTTCAGGAAACAGAGACACCATGGGAGTGGAGGGCAAGACAGACATGTCTGAAGATTATGAAGAGTTTCATGAAATTCCTCCCTTCAAAGTCAAGGCTGACCCAAGCACCTTGTTAAACGATGAAGATTATCCATGGCTACGGCGAAAGGATACAAGCGAAGAAAAAGTGAATATTTTCTCTCCACAACTATTATGATGATGCCTTTGATCTACAATATCACTGCAGTTACATGTCAAGAAATGAATGTAACAGATGAAAAATACTTTTCAATTTCAATTATGATGATGCCGTGAAGTGCTTTTCAATTTCAGGGTCATTTACCTCAAAAAAATCAGTAAATGCATGAAAAATGCCAAATATAGTCAGAAAGGGTTGAAAATTGATGATGTGGCTGTGAATGGTTCATTTTGAACGCACAAAAAGTCTGGAGTTCAAATAAGTTCAAAAAAATGAAATACCTTTGTAACAGATGAGTTTTCGTCCGAAACCCTGATACTTCGAAAGAGATTGTCCATTTTATACACGAAGTGCATCCAGTTTTTTCCGTAACCCTCTCAACTTTTTAGAACATGCTATGTGGGTGAAATGATGATACCATGCCAACTTTCAACCTTTTCAGAGTTCATTTGCAGTGCTTTTCAATTTCAGGGTCATTTAGCTCAAAAAATCAGTAAATGCATGAAAAATAGCAAATGAAGTTAGAAAGGGTTGAAAATTGATGATGTGGCTTTGAATGGTGCATTTGAAAGCACAAAAAGTCCGGAGGTCAAATAAGTTCAAAAAAATGAAATCCGATTGTAACAGACGAGTTTTCATCCGAAACCCTCATACTTCGAAACAGATTCTCCGTTTTGTACACGAAGTGCATCCAGTTTTTGCAATAACCCTCTCAACTTTTTAGAACATGCTATTTCAGTGAAATGATGATACCATGCCAATTTTCAACCTTTTCAGAGTTTATTTGCAGTGCTTTTCAATTTCAGGGTCATTTAGCTCAAAAAATCAGGAAATGCATGAAAAATAGCAAATGAAGTCAGAAAAGGTTGAAAATTGATGATGTGGCTTTGAATGGTGCATTGTGAAGACACAAAAAGTCTGGAGTTCAAATAAGTTCAAAAAAATGAAATCCCTTTGTTACAGATGAGTTTTCGTTTGAAATCCTGATACTTCGTAAGAGATTGTCCGTTTTGTACACGAAGTGCATCCAGCTTTTGTCGTAACCCTCTCAACTTTTTAGAACATGCTATGTGGGAGAAATGATGATACCATGCCATCTTTCAACCTTTTCAGAGTTCATTTGCAGTGCCTTTCAGTTTCAAGGTCATTTAGCTTAAAGAGTGAACTAATAGCAATCAATTAAAATATTCTGTTATGATCAACTAAAACAAAACTATAATATTCTTAAATAGCAAAAAGAATCAACTAGAAAGCTTTTATAAAACTCTAATAACAAAAGGAATCAACTAAAAAGATTTTTATAAACCTCTAGTATTTTTGAAACTAAAATTATCAAAGTATTTTTTTCAAAAAATTAATAGCAAAAAGAGTTTTCATAAATATTTTTTTGTTAGAAACTTTAATAGCAAACTAAAATAACAAAATTAGTTTTTGATTAAAACAGACATTTAAAATAACCTAAAATTTACCTAATTGAATATAATGATAAAACATAGTAATATTAAATAGTCCGAAAAAGAATCACTCAAAAATCTGTTTTTATAGTAAATTTATTCACAAACTAGTGATTGACACAAATTTCATAGAATTGAAATTTAAACTAATGGCGCTAACAAAAAGTTTATAATTTTTGTGACCTAAAAGCAAAAAGAATCACTAAAAAATTGTAAGTATAGAAACAAAAGAAAATAAATAAAGCAAAAAACAAAACAAAAACATGATTTTTTTAAAATGCCACCTACTGGGCCACCACGGCCTGAATACGACTAGAGACCCAACCACGGGCTAGGATTCAGGCCCGCAGAAGACCCAGTAGACCCACAAGCATATACAGAGTGCTTAGGCCCGTAAGCCTGCTTTAGAGAGGAGCTCAAAAGCTGATACGTCTCCGTCGTATCTACTTTTCAAACACTTTTGCCCTTGTTTTGGACTCTAACTTGCATGATTTGAATGGAACTAACCCGGACTCACGCTGTTTTCAGCAGAACTGCCATGGTGTTATTTTTGTGCAGAAATAAAAGTTCCCGGAATGACCTGAAAATCCACGGAGCAACTTTTTGGAATTAATAAAAAATACTGGCGAAAGAATCAGCACCAGGGGCCCCACACCCTGTCCATGAGGGTGGGGGACGCGCCCCCCTAGGGCACGGCCCCCGCCTCGTGGCCCCCCTGAAGCTCCACCGACCTCAACTCTAACTCCATATATTCACGTCCGAGGAGAAAAAATCAGAGAGAAAGATTCATCACGTTTTATGATATGGAGCCGCCGCCAAGCCCTAATCTCTCTTGGGAGGGCCGACCTGGAGTCCGTTCGGGGCTCCGGAGAAGGGAATCCGTGGCAGTCGTCATCATCAACCATCCTCCATCACCAATTTCATGATGCTTATCATCGTGCGTGAGTAATTCCATTGTAGGCTTGCTGGACGGTGATGGGTTGGATGAGATTTACCATGTAATTAAGTTAGTTTTGTTAGGGTTTGATCCCTAGTACCCCCTATGTTCTGAGATTGATGTTGCTATGACTTTGCTATGCTTAATGCTTGTCACTAGGGCCCGAGTGCCATGATTTAAGAGCTGAACCTATTATGTTTTCATGAATATATGTGAGTTCTTGATCCTATCTTGCAAGTCTATACTCACCTATTATGTGTTATGATCCGTTAACCCCGAAGTGATAATAATCGGGATACTTACCGGTGATAATCGTAGTTTGAGGAGTTCATGTATTCACTAAGTGTTAATGCTTTGGTCCGATACTCTATTAAAAGGAGGCCTTAATATCCCTTAGTTTCCATTAGGACCCTGCTGCCACGGGAGGGTAGGACAAAAGATGTCATGCAAGTTCTTTTCCATAAGCACGTATTACTATATTCGGAATACATGCCTACATTACATTGATGAACTGTAGCTAGTTCCGTGTCACCCTATGTTATAACTATTACATGAGGAATCACATCCGACATAATTATCCATCACTGATCCAATGCCTACGAGATTTTCACATATTGCTCTTTGCTTAGTTACTTTGCCGTCGCCACTGTTACAATTACTACAAAACTGCTACTGTTACTTTTGCTACCGTTACCGTTATTTCCATACTACTTTGCTACTAAATACTTTGCTGCAGATATTAAGTTATCCAGGTGTGGTTGAATTGACAACTCAACTGCTAATACTTGAGAATATTCTTTGGCTCCCCTTATGTCGAATCAATAAATTTGGGTCGAATACTCTACCCTCAAAAACTGTTGCGATCCCCTATACTTATGGGTTATCAAGACTATTTTCTGGCGCCGTTGCCGGGGAGCATAGCTCTGTTCTTTGAGTCACTTGGGAGTTATATCAGCTGATCACTATGAGGAACTTGAAAGACAAAAGAACTAAGATTTAGCCCTAAACTACGAGGGGAGGTAAGGAACTGCCATCTAGCTCTGCACTTGATTCTCCATCTGTTTTCAGTAAACTTGCAACACCTAAACCTGCTTCTGCCATTAATTCTGATATGTGTTATTGATGATGCCACTTCTGCTATACATGTTACTTATGATGAAACTACTTCTATGCTTGATACTACTGTGCCATTAGGTAAATTTCTTGATGAACAACTTGCTAGGGATAGAGAGAATGAGGCTATTGAAACTGATAATATTGATGAAAGTGATGATGAAGATTCTCCCCCTAAATATGAATTGCCTGTTGTTCCTGAGGGTTATGTTATGGATGAAGAAACTTATCGGGGATATACCCCATGGTATGAACCGGCCGGAAATATGGTCGGCTGGGCTTGGCGGTTTACTTGAGACGGTTTACACTTGGCGATTCACTGGCGACCTGCCTTGACCAAACGGTTTACAAGCAACCTACCTGAACATTATGACTCACTAGTAACCCGGCGACGGGACAGACGGTTGAAAAGGCCTAAGGCCCAGAAGACCAGTTTATATTAATGGTGGGCCGGTTTAAGAGGAAAGGCGAGAGGAGTATTTACCTTATAAAGAGTTAAGACCCGGACTTGTATCCGGTTTGTATTAGAAGGTAGAATAGTCCTAGTCCTACTAGGACTCCACATGTAACCCGCCCCTCCAACTTATATAAGAAGGGGCAGGGCTCCCCAAAGTGGGACAGGCAAGAAGAAACAATCTCTAGGGCTAGACATAAAGAGCCGGATTACTGGCGACTCTCTCGTGATGATAATGAGATCTAGCCTCAAACAACATGTAGGGCTATTACCGGATGATGTTTCCCGGGGCCCGAAGCTGTCTAAATCCTCGTCTTGTATGTTGCGTCTCTCGATTCCGCTCAACCCCTCTCAAGCTACCACATAGATGCGCTGGCCTCACGACTAAGTCCTCACACTAGGACATCTGATGTGTTAATTCCACGACAGTTGGTGCCCACCGTGGGGCTTGCACGATGGTGTTGAGTTCTTGAAGGGATCTCTCTTAGGGATCGAGGGGGCTCGAAATTTTTCAGATGAAGAATAGCTGGGTTACAACTTTGCTCAAGCCGCCTTGTGATTGTTTGGACTGATTTCAAGTTGCCAAGACGGACGGATTTTTTAAGACGACGTGTTAGATTAACCGGCAGAAATCACTGATTCGTTTGTTCATGGTTACGGCTACAATTAAGAAGAAGAAAATTTATACGCGTGGTTGATTCGCCGAGACTGACTTGGGTATCGTCCGTGTGCGGATCAGCATGACACGACTCGTAGGACTACAGCAATACCGAGGCGAACTTTGCAAACATCGTGCAGTTGATTCCTTGTCGGAATGTGAAGATAAGATCAAAGGTTGCTACTGGCTGAAATAGTAAAAAAGGAAAATCCCGTGATGCGATCTGCAGTCTCGATATCCACATCATGGTATTGAAGTGAGTCAAAAGTGCTACTAGGAAAAGACAAAGCTGCTACTACTACTTTTCCCAAGCCCGGGAAGTACCTCCCTCACGTCGAGATATGGATTCTATTATGCGAGATGTAAGTACCAGGACTCCAGTGATCAAGGAAAAATTACTATTGAAAAGGGGAGGGACATGACTTGGAGGTTGAGGCAGACGTGGATTCGGAAAAAACATGCAGCCTGGAAACGGACTTGACCGCCGACTCAGGCTTCTGCTGCTAACGCCCTCTGCTGCTCACGCCCTCGCGTCGCCTGAGCCGTCGTTGCCGGCGGGCTGCTGTTGTTTCCACATTGGTCAAAACAAATCATCTTAAACCAGTGATGTTCAAAGTTGCTGTGAACCGGCCGGCTTGATACAACCACTGATGTTCAAACGTTCGCCGGGCCGCACCAGGTGTTATGTTTCCTATCTATTTACTACATATTAATTTTATCCTAAGAGCAATCAAGTTTCTTGTAATATATTTTACGCAGGAAAATTATACATTATAAAGGTGTCGCAAAGGGGCATGCGCCGAAATTATTTTTGCACTAAGCGCTTGTCCGTGCCGTGTTACTGGACGGATACGTACGCAAGTCGCCGCCCCCACCACATCAACACGACGCGACTGACTCACCCGTCTGCGCGGTCTACCGCATCTATGTTTGACTCGCCCATCCGCCCGCACGGCCGGTTCACGCGTCTGCGCCGGTTTTCAACAAGGAGGACAACTTGCTTGTCCGCGCCGGCGTACAACGCCGTGGCCGACTCATCTATGTTGCCTCTGACACTGCGGTTGTTTTTACTGTCCGTCTCTCGCGGCCTGGTCTACATCAACACACCGGGCCGTACCTATCTGCATGAACGATTTATTGAGTATGAACAAGTCACTGCTCGGGTAGCCCGGTTTTCTTCCAACAAATTGGGGGCAAATTATCATCAGCTGCCATCTGCGCTGGATGGCTCAATGGACATGCGTACAAGTAACCGCCAATGCAGTTTGGTCAACTTCAAACAACCAGTTGGAAGGGACCATTGGCCGAGTTGTTGACACGGCTCATATGGGATCATTTATAACCCGCCGCTGTCACCTCAACCTTCTACGGGTTAACATCGCGTTATCAACACCAATGATATATACCTTCTGCTATGGTCACATACGGAGAATCTCAAGACAACTCCTCGAGTCATCTTAAGACTCGGGGGCTACAATGATATGACTCAGTAGGTGTTGCCGGTTTTCGGTGAATTCAAGAAACCCAGGACATTGGAGGGAAATATAACCCGGTCCCGGAGGCTACTACCATATTGATGAAGGTATAAAGGCCGTCAGAAGATTTCTGGTTCAAAACGAAGAATGCCGGTTTAAAATCCGGTTCCAGGGAAATCTGTTCTCCCACAAAGCTCTGAAGCTCTCAAATCCGGTTTAAGGATTTCCGGTTTAAAAGGATTAATCTCTCGCAAGTTCGAGTTTCAAGGTCGCCAGAAAATTTCCGGCTGAAAATGAAGATTCCGGTTTAAGATCCGGTTCAAGGGAAATATGTCTCCCATAAAGCTTGGAAGCTCTCAATATTCGGTTTAACATCCGGTTCAAGGAGAAATATCTCTCGCAAAGTTCGAGTTCTTAGAAAAGTCAAAAGGGGCCAAAGAGAGTTTGTTGCACAGCACAACTCAAACATAGGCACCCGGCGAGCACAGCTCAGAAATATATCACTTGGGGGCTTGGTCATATTCGAACCATAGCTACACATCTTGATCGGTGTAAGGCCACCAGGGAAATCACTTGGGGTCTTGGTCGTATTCGAACCATAGCTACACCTCTTGATCGGCATAAGGCCAACAGGAAATTAATTAGGGGTCAAAGAGAGTGTTGCAAAAAGCACCAACTCAAACATAGACACCCATTGAGCACAACTCACAAAGTTACTTGGGGGCTCTTTGTGCAAAGCAACAAAGAGTTTGAAAGGACCCTTGTAATAGGCTATCGAGCCAGGCTTGGAAGCCAGGTGTCTTCACCTAAAACCCCAGGTTAACCTGCCTTCATCAAGTAAGCCACTCCGTCCAGGTAATCCTAGTATGACCCACTGAATGTTTGACAAGTCAATCTTATACAGACCCTCAAATTGTCAAAGTTAAAACGACGATTGGTTAATTGGAGGCCCATCTTAAAAGGCTTTGTCAAATGGTTTAACTCAGTGGCCTGGCAGCCCATGAAAAGCCTCGAATTTGGGTCTGGCAGCCCTTGAAAAGCCTCGACTACAAGTTTTCATTTGCTTTTATTTGTCAAAGTCTTTCCTCCTTTGATAAGGTTTTATGATAAACCGGCGTCTATTGACCCGGCCTGTCTATAAGTCATCAATATAATCCAGTGTTTGTTAACCTGGCTTGGCTTTCAATTATAAGTTCTCAGTACATGAGCAGTTATAATCCGGCGCTTATTGACCCGGTCTGGTTTCGACTACAAGTCGCCAGTATTATATGGATAATCCGGTGTTTATTACAACCCGGTACGGTTCTATTATAAACCGGCAAAATATGGGAGGAGTTATCAGTACTCAAGATTTGGGTTATCACCCTTACTACAAAAAGTTGGCAAACCAACGATGTGATTCAATGTCACAGAAACTGTCGGGGAAACTGATCCACGAACACCTATGGGACCGGCGAACCGAGCCCCTTTCGGTTCGGCGGGGGGTGGAGATCGCACGAAGAGCAGATCGAGGCGAAGCACACGAGCAGTTTACCCAGCTTCGGAGCTCTCCGGAGAGATAATACTCCTACTGCTGCTTGTCTGATTGAATTGAGTTCTTGCTCGGGAGCGCTGAGTGCTACAGTACACTCTAGTTGCTAATGAGACCGAGCGTGAGTGTTTTCTGGCTTCGAACCTTCCGAACCCCCCTCTACGTTACGCATGGGCCTCCTTTTATATGCTCAAGGGGTCACCGACAGGTGGCAACGTAGACGAGGGTAAAAATGGAAAAGGACTTGTGGTTGGTACAGCTACCTGTACAGTGTTTCCTACCTAACCCTGACGGCAGGGGACAAAGGCATTAAATGCCCGTCTATGTCACCCAAAACAGTGCAGAAAGGGACCGTCAGGGGCGCCACCGCTCACCACGATGGCGATCTTGTCAGCGCCGCTTTCACCGCGCACCGCTGGCTGCACAGCCTCTCGCCACGCGCGCCTGGAAAGGCCCCAGGGCGACACGTTGGTGGATGCGCTGGAGCGTAGGTACAGGGTGGTAGCGTGCCGCGGCAAGTGCCTTGCTGCGATCATTGTCTTGTCGCGTTCGGAGGCTTGTCGCTCCCCGGGCCTTGCCGGGACGCGTGGCGCGTCGCGGCAAACTCCTTGAGATGCCTTGGTGGGCCTTCTCGGCAAGCTCCTCTTGCCGAGGCCTTGTCTCCTTGGCTTAGATACTTTGCTCTTATGCCTTGGTTGGCCTTCCCGGGAAGCTCCTCTTGCCAGGGCCTTGTCTCCTTGGCTTAGATACTTTGTTCTTGAATGGCTCCATAGGAACCGCGGAGGACCTTGGCGGTCACCCGGCAAGCCTTGCCGCGGGTGGCTGCAACTGCCCGTGCACAAGTTCGGGATACTAGGGTACCCCTACTCTAGTACACCGACAGGAGCCCCCGGGCCTAGGCCATACACGGTGCCGAGCGCTGTTGGGCCAGGCCCAAAGCAGGGCGCGGGCACGTGCAGCCTGGGTTACGCCGTATCTTTCTCCGTATCCACCGCGCCCTCCCCCAACAGCACGCGTCGAATGCGGCATCGTGGGAGAGATCGTGGGTGGTTTCTTTACTCGAAAGGGCGAAACGTCCGCCCCCTCCCTCTTTATAAGCAGGGGAAACAGGGACAGTTCGCCCATCCTGCCGGTTGTTACTCCATTTCCCAAATCTCCGCCGCTCCCTCCTTCTTCCCGAAGCTGAGAGAGAGAGAAGCGCTCCGCCCCCCGTTGCCAGCAGCACCACCAACGCCGTCGATCTCCCCCACCACCTCCGCCATGGCTCCAAAAGCCGACAAGGGGAAGGGCGTGAAGTTGGTCGAGGCGCAGCGGCTCATGGCGCTGCGAAAGGAGCGGGCCCTCTTCCCCCCTCAGCTTGCCGCGAGGGAGCTGAGGGAGTACTACTACCTCTTCTTGTCGACGGAGACGCGAGCGCATCCGCGCACGGGGGTACTCCCGGGTGCCGCATCGGAACTGGCTCCAAATGGGTACCCCTTCTTCGCGATGTTCTTCTACTGCGGGCTCTGCCCGCCCTTCTCTGAATTCTTCTGTGACATCATGAACACCTACGGGTTCCGCCTCCTTGATTTCACCCCCAACGTCGTTCTGACCATGGCAGTTTTCGCACATCTCTACGTAAACTTTGTCGGAGTCCACCCAAACTTAGCCCTCTTCCGCCACTTCTTTATGCCCCGGGTTGAGAGAGGAGAGCCTCTTGCCGGCGGGATCGCTTGGATCTCAAGAGTCGGCAAGAAGGAAGCTTATCTGGAGGGAAAGCTCCGCAACAAGTGGGAGGAATGGAGAGCAGAGTGGTGCTGGATCGTCGAGGAGAACCCGCAACCATTTACTGCCCTGCGCCAAGCCCCAATAGTGCGCGGCAATGATTGGAGCAACGTGGCCCCGGAAGACGACAGGCTGCAGATTGCCATCACCCGGATCCTTCGCCTCAGGCTTGCCGGGCTCACCGTAGGCGCCGTTGGCGCAGACTTTCTCCACCGCCGCATCGCCCCCTTGCAAGAGAGGAGGAGACCCGCCTGGGAGTTCCAGAACTCGGCGGATATCATGAGGCTGCGCCCGGGCCTCAACTTCAACTTCACCGTCCTGGAGCTGGATGCGATGCTCCTGGAGCTGTTCAAGCGCGATCCTCAACATCCATTCGTGTTGCCGAGGGGGGTGGTTCCACTGTGCAACAACTCTTCGCTCGACCGCATCCGTGCAATGATGCCTCTGTGCGACTCGCACGGAATCGTCCCGACTTGGCAAGAGCCTGCTGATGACGTCGTGCGGGATTTCTTTGACGGCCTAGAAGAAGTGCCGATCCGCCCCAATGAACAGAAGAGCCTCACCCGCGACACCACCAATAATGAGATGCAGTGCATCGCCACCAGGCTGGAAGAGGTGGCAGCAGCCGTTGCCGCGGGTGAGTTCGGATTCACCATGGAAGAGGCAGAGGCAGCAGAGGCGGCAAGTCTTGCCGAGCGCGAGGAGTTTGTCGGCGAGGGAGAACTTGTTGGGCCCGAAGAGGAGCCGAGTGAGCCCGCCGAGGAAGAGCTTGTCGGGCTCGAACCTTCAGGTAGCTCGTCGCAAGTAGAGCCCCCAGCTCCTCCAAGAAGGCGTCTCCGCAAGGCGCGGGATGTAGCGGAGCGGCAGACGGGCCAACAGCCGCCGAGCCGTGTGACATGCTCTACCACGGCAAGCAGTGTTGCCGCGGGAGCGCCTCACGCCGCTGCGGCAACTGAGGTGGGGTCTTCCCGGTCCACCGCTACTGCCCCTGCCAAGTGGGCAAGGGAACCTACTCCTCCGCCTCGTCGCACCGGAGGCGAGCCGGACTTCGATCTTTCCGCGCTCAGCTCCGACGAGGAAGAAGAAGAGTAAGATTCTTTGTTGTTCTTTTAACTCTTCGATTTTGTTGCTTTGTCTTGTATCTGACTTGCTTTTACTCTGAACCTAATCCTTTTCAGGACGCTGGCCCAGAGAGCGGCAAAGAGAGCCAAGGCCTCGGTGATTGTCATCGAGGATGATCCTGCTGTGACAGCAGGGGACATGTCCGAGACCACCTTGCCGGACCCGGCAACCATTCCTCCAAGCAGCCCCCATCGTAAGTGTATTGTTTATTTCCTGCTTTCGGGCACGCATGGGTGCTCCTTCTTTGCTGATATCTGATTGCTGGTTTGTGTAGGAGCAGAGAAGCCTCACCAGGAGGGCCCGGAGGCCGCTCCCGAAATGCCATCTGTTCCACTACACCGCCAAGGGAGGATTCCCCGGCAAGGGAGCGTTCCCCGGCAAGGGTAAATTCTCCGGCAAGGGGTAGTTCTCCGGCAAGGGACAGCACCAGCGATCCTCCGGTGATTGAGACTACGATCGCAGATCCTAGCACAGGTAATCCTTTTACCTGAGAACTTCCCTTGGGTTCTTCTTCTTCTGATTTTCTCTTTTTTTGAATGTTCGCTTGATTTCTCTCCCTTTTTCCATTCGCCAAATCCATCTGCCACGGAGCCGATTGAAACCGAGGTCGCCAGCGAGGAGAACGCACAGCAGCGTTGACGACGCCGTCACTACCGAAGGAGAGGCCAGCGCTGATGATCTTACCGGCGAAGAGGCCGCCAAGGCTGCCGCCGCAGAAGCCGGCGAGGGATCCGGCGATCGCACTGACGGCCCCGAGGCCGCAGGAGCGCCAGGCGCTACGCCGACCGCCGATCCCTCCGCCGCTGCTGCAGCGCCAGGCTCCGAAGAGCCCCAGCCCGACGCCTATCTGAAGGCCGGCGACGGCATCTTCATCAAGCTCCCCTGGGCTTCAAGCTCCAGGGCGCCGGTCGAAGGAGAAATACTGGACGAAGAAGTTCTTGCCTCCGCTGGGTTGAAGCTGGTTGACGCACCAAGCAGCAGCAGCGACGAGCCTGAGGAGGAGCGGCTACTGCAAAAGCTGCTGTCACTCTACCGCGCCCGACAAGCCAAGCTGGTGTCTCGCGAAGCACTTGTCGCGAAGGCGGGAGTTGACATTGAGAAGCGCGCGGAGGAGCTCCGGGGCCTTAGGGAGTAAGCTCTCCGGTACTTGGCGGAGGAGCGGGAGCAACTTCTCGAGGAGCGGAAAGCCTTGCTCCTTGAGAAGGCTGAAGCTGAAGAGAAGCAACGGCTTGTCGCCGAAAATCTATTTGCGCAGGAAGGAGAGTTGGCGCAGCGCAAGGTCAATCTTGACAGCCACGAGGAGGAGCTCGCCGCGCGCGAGCAAGCAATTGGCGGGGCTCTCAAGGAGGCAAAGGATGCCGCCGCAGCTGCCGAGGCCGCCAAGAAGGAGCTGGAGACAAAGGTGGCGCAGCTGGAAGCCGATCTCCGGGCGAGCGGCGAGGAGCTTGCCGCGCTCAAGCGTGAGCGCGAGAAGGACGCTGCCGCTCATGGTGAGCTGCAGGGTCTTCTCGCTGAGAGGAGCAAGGAGCTCAGCGCCGCCAAGGATTCCAATGCCGATCTCGAGCTGAAGCTGGCCATGTTGACTCAGACGCTGGACGGCACCAGGGAGCGAGAAGCGGCCTTGTCGGAGAAAATCAAGGCCGACGAGGTGCTGCTTGCAAATGCTGCTGCCGCCCAGGATACTCTCAGGGAGACCGTGGAGCATTGGACCGAGGGTCTTGTGGATGCTGCCGCGGCCATCGACAAGGAGCTGGCGCTGCTGGGGATGGAGGATTTCGGGTACCCCTCCGATGAGCACCTCCAACCCAGCGCCAAGCTCAGCTTGTTCTTCGAAGGCGTGGCGACGGCCCTCCAGCGACTCCGGGAGAAGATCCCAAAGCAGCTGGCCGATGAGTCGCGCAAGATCTGCGCAGGGGCTCTTCAGAAGGTGCTGGTGAAGGTGGCCTTTCGCAATCCGTGCCTCAACCTCACCAACGTCCTCAGGTCCTTGCCGCCGGACGCCGATCTTGAAGCGCTCAAGGCCCTTGTCGCGCCCATTGTGGACAAGGTGAGCGGGATCAAGAGGGTTGAGGGCGATCGCGTAGATTAGGCCGCCCATTTTCTCTTTTCCTTGTCGCTGCTGGTCATGTCATGAAAACAATCTATTAGAGCCGCGACAAGTTATCTTGTAATATGACTCTATTTTGGATATCAATTTCTATGTTATTTCCTTTACTCGATCCCTTCCTTTGTACGTTTATACCCTACGCTTTTAGGGAACTTGTCGGCGTAGGCACCCTTGCCGCGAGCGCTGAGTGCGGAACGTCACCAGCCTGCTGGCGGTGCCGCCGCCGACAAGAAACCTTGTCGCAACTAGTCGCAGCTCACTTAAGTTGTTGAGGAGACTCGAAACAAAGTAAGGGCACAACTAGCTACGAGTTGGTTCCTCCGCGCACAGGTTTTCCATACAAAGCAAGGTCATTCGAGGAAGATAACTTAAATTTTTTTAACTGATTGCTCAAACTTTGGCAACTTAGCTTTGCTGTCGTTTTCTTTCCGGTATGGCGAACACTTCCTTGAACGATGCCTGGTCCACACCATTATCTCCTTTCCCCCCTGGCAAACTTGTGCGCGAGGGAACTTCCTTCCTTTGAGAAAGAGAAAGCAGAGGAAATAATGATATGAAGCCTTACGGCTCGTTATTGCTTACCGGGGATATGTGCTGCACAAAGTGTCAGATACATGCATGCAAAGAAATATAGAAAGCATGAAATTGACAAGATGTGCAGAGCACATGAGCTTTACTTATGCACGGGATCTGCGCCCGGCTTTGTACAAAGGATTACATGCAACATCGGCAAGACTTGTACAAAAGGTGGTTCGGCAACCGCGCCTTACGGGTAAAACTTACGAAGATGCTCAATGTTCCAGGAGTTGCTCACCGGAAGGCCATCTTCGGTCTCAAGGCGGACAGCGCCAGGCCTAGTGACTCGTTTCACCCGGTAAGGGCCTTCCCACTTCGGCGTCAACTTGTTGGAATTCTTGGCGGACTGAACGCGCCGAAGAACAAGGTCGCCTTCCTCGAGACTTCTGGCATTAACTTTGCGGCTATGGTAGCGGCGCAAAGCTTGCTGGTATCGAGCAGCTCGTACAGCAGCCTGAAGACGGTCCTCCTCAAGGAGCAGCGCGTCGTCTTGTCGCAGCTGCTCTTTCTCAAGCTCATCATAAGCGAGCACTCGAGGTGACCCGTATACGAGTTCCGTGGGGAGAACTGCCTCTGCTCCATAGACTAGAGCGAAAGGTGTCTGGCCAGTGGCTCGATTTGGCGTCGTTCTGACCGACCACAGAACCACCGACAGCTCCTCAATCCAGTTCTTTCCGCACTTGCGCAGCCTGTCAAAAGTCCTGGTCTTGAGCCCGCGCAGCACTTCAGCATTTGCCCTCTCCGCTTGACCGTTGCTTCTCGGATGAGCAACAGAAGCGAAGCAGATCTTGGCGCCAAGATCTTGGACGTACTGCATGAAGGTGCGACTCATGAATTGTGTGCCGTTGTCGGTAATGATCCTGTTAGGGATCCCGAAACGGCAAACAATCGACCTGAAGAACTTGACTGCTGACTGTGCTGTCACCTTCCTCACTGGTTCCACTTCCGGCCACTTTGTGAACTTGTCGATTGCAACATACAAGTACTCAAAGCCCCCGACAGCTCGGGGAAAGGGGCCGAGGATATCGAGCCCCCAGACCGAAAATGGCCAGGATAAAGGGATCGTCTGGAGAGCTTGAGCTGGCTGGTGTATCTGTTTGGAATGGAACTGGCACGCTTCACACTTGGTTACTTGTGCAGTTGCATCCTGGAGGGCTGTTGGCCAGAAGAAACCTTGCCGGAACGCTTTGCCGGCAAGTGCTCTTGCGCCAATGTGGTGACCACATATGCCTCCATGTATCTCTGCCAACAGCTTTTGTCCGTCTTCCCGGTGAATACACTTCAATTTCACACCGTCGAGTCTTCTTATGTACAGTGTGTTGTCGACAAACTTGTACATACTTGACTGCCGGGCTACTCTTTCTGCTTCTTCTTGTTCTTCGGGAAGTTCTCTTGTTTGAAGGAAACGGACAATCTGCTGTGCCCATGTTGGAGCTTGCGGTTCGACAACAAGGACTAAAGGCACATCTGCTGCTGCGGGAACATCCGCTTCTACGGCGAGATCCTGCGGCTCAGCCGAAGGTTGACGTTCCCCGGCAAGCTTGCCGGAGCAAAACTTGTCGAAAGCGTCTGCTTCAACGGAACAAACTCTAAGGCTTGCCGGAGCAGACTGCTCCTCAGCACACTTGGCGTCGATCTTGGGGACCTTCTTGGCGGCGGCTTCGAGGAGCTCTGCCAGAAAATAGTCACCAAAAATCAACTTCCTCTTCTTGCTCTGTCCAGTTGATGGTGTTACAGACGGTTGAGTCAGCTTGAGCACAAAGATCCCTGGTTCCACAGGTAACTTAAGTGCGGCGCACTTCGACAGGCCATCAGCAATGTCGTTCTGAGCTCTTGGAACATGTTCCATCTGTAGGCCGTCAAAGTGCTCTTCCAGCTTTCTCACTTCATCAACGTAAGCTTCCATCAACAGACTCTGATAACTCTTGTTCACTTGGCGGACGACAAGCTGTGAGTCACCCCTGACAATGAGCTTCTTGATCCCAAGGTCTGCCGCGATCCTGAGACCGGCAAGCAAATCTTCATACTCTGCGGTATTGTTTGTTGCTTGCTCCTTGGGAAAGTGCATGTGGACTACGTACTTGAGGTGCTCTCCAGTGGGTGCGACAAGCAGCACACCCGCACCGGCGCCTTGCAGCGAGAAGGCACCATCAAAATACATCAGCCACTCTTTGTTTGCTTCCTTGACGGGGATGCTTGTCTCCGGAATTTCTTCATCTGGTGTTGGCGTCCATTCTGCTATGAACTCCGCCAATGCTCTGCTTTGGATAGTCGAAGTGCTCTCAAACTTGAGGCCAAAGCTTGACAGTTCCAGTGCCCACTCGACAATCCTGCCTGTTGCTTCTGGATTTTGCAGTATCCTCTTCAGCGGAAAACGAGTGACAACTATGATCTCATGTGCTTGGAAGTAATGGCGCAGCTTTCTCGAGGCCATGAGAAGGCCAAAAAGCAATTTCTGCACACCAGAGTACCTTGACCTAGCCCCCTGCAGAAGGGAACTGACAAAGTAAACTGGGCGCTGCACCATCCTTTTCTGCATCTTCCCATGCGCCTGCGCAGATCCATCTTTGTCGGGACCAAAGCTTGCCGGTGAAGCCCCCTGCTTGTCGCTGGATGCATCTGCCGTGGTTGCTGGCTCATCATCCGCCTCCCTCTCTGCTACTAATGCAGCACTAACCACTTGATTGGTTGCCGCTATATATAGCAGCAACTTCTCTTGTAGTTTAGGTGTGACAAGTGTTGGAGTGGAAGACATGTATCTCTTCATGTCCTGCAGCGCAGCTTCCGCTTCCGGAGTCCATTTCATTGGACCTGCCTTTTTCAATATTTTGAAAAATGGCAGGGCGCGCTTAACAGACCTAGAGATAAATCTGCTGAGAGCAGCTATGCGACCGGCAAGTCTTCGTACATCCTTGACGCGCTTTGGTGCTTCAATCTGCTCGATGGCCTTGATCTTATCGGGATTGGCTTCAATTCCCCGCTGAGACACGAAGAACCCGAGAAGCTTGCCGGAGGGGACTCCAAACACACACTTCTCGGGGTTAAGCTTGAGGTTGATCTTGCGCAGATTTGCAAAGGTTTCATCTAAATCCTGAATCAGAGTCGCCTTGTCCTTGCTCTTGACCACTATGTCATCCATGTAGGCTTCCAAATTTCTGTGCATTTGCGGCTCAAAAGCGTGGTGGACTACCCTTGCAAATGTTGAACCAGCATTCTTCAAACCGAAAGGCATCCATACGAAATAGTACGTGCCACACGGGGTGATGAATGCGGTCTTCTCCTCATCCTCTTCTGCCATGAAGATCTGATGGTATCCTGAGTATGCATCAAGAAATGAAAGCAAGTCACATCCGGCCGTGGAGTCAACAATCTGGTCGATGCGCGGCAAGGGAAATGGGTCTTTGGGACAAGCTTTATTGACATCGGTAAAGTCGATACAAAGCCTCCATTTCCCGTTGGCTTTGCGCACGACAACAGGATTGGCCAACCACGTAGGATGGAGCACTCCCCTGACAAGGCCTGCTGCTTCCAATTTCTTGATTTCTTCTGTGATGAATTCTTGGCGCTCCACTGCCTGTTTCCTAACTTTCTGCTTGACGGGCCGCGCATGAGGACAGACGGCCAGGTGGTGCTCAATTACTTTCCTGGGAACACCGGGGATGTCAGACGGTTGCCACGCAAACACGTCGACGTTCGCCCGCAGGAAAGCAATGAGCGCGCTTTCCTATTTAGGGTCGAGAGTGGCACTGATGGTGAAGGTACCACCAGTGCCGTCCTCCTTGGCGGACACCTTCTTGGTCTCTGGTGGAGCTGCCATTGCCTTCTTACACTTGCCGGTGGAGCTCGATGGTGTGTCCTCGACGGTAGCGCAGCACTCCGAAGAGGTGCGCTTGCCGGAGTGAGCATCAGAACTCTTACCGGACTTGGTCTTCTTCTTCGCCCCGGGAGCTTCAACGGCAAGTGGGTTGCGGTCCACTGCGGCTGCTGCTTCCCGGTAGATCTTGTAGGCGCAGATAAGGGCATCCTTCTTGTCGCCAGGGACAGAGATGACACTTATCGGGCCTGGCATCTTCAGCACGTTGTATGCATAGTGAGAGGCTGCCATAAATTTGGCGAGTGCTGGACGGCCGAGTATCCCATTGTAAGGCAATGGAAAGTCAGCGACATCAAAAGTGACCCTCTCAGTTCTGAAGTTCAACTCGCTGCCAAATGTCACCGGCAACGTGATCTTCCCCTTCAGCTTGCTCCTTCCCGGATTGATTCCTTGGAACGTGCCGGTCTCTTTGAGCTCACTATCAGGGATCTGGAGTTTCTGGAGTATCGCGGAGGAGATCAAGTTCAAGCCGGCCCCGCCGTCAACTAGCATCTTAGTGACCTTGAGGTTGCGGATAGTTGGTGAAACCAACATCGGCAAGCACCCGACCGCAGTTATGCAATCAGGGTGGTCCTCAATATCAAAGATGATAGGCATGCTGGACCATTTCAGAGGCTTGCGTGACTCGATGGGTGGTTCCGCTACATTGACTTCCCGCACCCACTGCTTGAGCTGGCGGTGTGAAGTATGCAGAGAAGCACCTCCGTCAATGCACAGGACCTCTGTGGCTTTCTGGAACTCCTGCTCATCAGTCTCGTCATCATCCATATCTTCATCGTTGTTGTCATCTTCATCCTTGTCGCGGCCGCGGGGAGGTCTGTCTCCTTGCCGCTGCTTGGCCTTGCCGCGGCGTCCCCCTCGGCCGGGATGCTTCTTGCTGGCTCCTGCAGCACCTTCCTGGGCTTTCTCCTTGTCGCGCCGCTCGTATTCAGCCTTTTGCTGTTCCACAAGCTGCTCGACCTTCTTGCAGCTCTGGAGGTCATGGCCCTTGGTGCGGTGGATCTTCCAGTACTGCTTGTTGGTGCCGTCCTGCTTGTCGGCGACCACCACAGCCTGGCAGTTGTTACCACCGGAGCTACCAGCTTTGGCTTTCTTGGCGCCACCTCCGTTGCCGGACTGCTCAACGACTAGCACATCTTTGCCTTTCTTCTTCCTGTTGTTCCGCCGCCGGTTTTTCTTTGTCGGGGCGGTCCCCTCACTATCTGATCCTGCTGCTTTTGTATTCTCTCCGGGGAGTTTCCTCCCCTCCTCAGCACGCGCACACTTGTTGGCCAGGGCATATAGCTCACTGGCGTCTCTAATCGTGCACATAGCCATCTCCTCCCGCATCCTGCGGTTCCGCACGTTCTGATGAAACGCGCTGATTACCGCGGCAGGGTGGACATCTGGGATGTTGTGCTGTACGCGGCTGAATCTTTGAATGTACCTGCGCAGGGGCTCTCCTTCCCTCTGAGCGAGCAGATGAAGGTCGCTTTCTTGGCCAGGAGGCTTGTGGCTGCCTGTAAAGGCGCCGACAAACTGATGGCATAGGTCGCCCCAAGAGGATATGGAGTTATCCGGCAAATGCATGAGCCAGGATCTGACGTTGGGCTTGAGCACCAGTGGGAAGTAGTTGGCAAGGATCTTGTCGTCCCGTCCCCCGGCAGCTTGCACCGCGATGGTGTAGATGCTGAGGAACTCCGACGAATGCGTCTTGCCGTCGTACTTCTCTGGTACGTCTGGCTTGAAATTCTTCTTGCTGGGCCACTGGACTTGCCGCAGCTCACGAGTGAACGCAGGGCAACCTACCGCGTACGGCAAGTCGCCTGGTTCCCCTGGTGCATGTATGTCGACAGAGGGCCCAGCGCGCTGGTCAGATTGACGCCGCGCTTCTCTTCGGCGCTCGATGCGAGTACGAGCATCTTCTTGCCGTCGTTCGTGAAGAACTTGGCGTTGATCGCGACGAGCTCGTGGATCCAATGATGTGGTGGAGTTGCTGTCGAGGTGGACCCGGCGAGTCGGCGATCTTGGCCTTCGGGGTGGAGAGTGCATGGTGGTTGCACCCCCACCGGTTCCATCGCCATCGGCTCGCGCCCTGCGGTCCTGCCGCGGCAGCGACGTACTCGGCGGTCGCGGAGTGTCGCTGTTGGCGAAGCCGATGAGACTCTGAATGGTGGCCCTCCATTAATCGGTCTTGTCTGCCGTTGGAGGGTAATCCAGGAGCAGTTGAGCTCGCGCTAAAGCTTTTGCTGGAGTGGTGGGCGGTAGTGGCGAACGGTGCGAGGAGCAGGATGTGCTTGGACTTCTAACTATGTTAGAAGGAGCAGTATCCCGTCCAAGCGACCGTGTCTCGCTCGCGCCAGCACGTTGGCGTGCATGTTGGTCTTGAGCACCCCAAGATCCACCAGCTCGATCTTGGTCCAACAAACGTGTGGTACTGCGAATACCATGACGCTGTCGGTCCCGCGCCTCCTGAGATGGGCGCGGAACATGTACGGACGCCGAGGTCTGCGCAGCCTTGTCCTTGGACCTGGCATCACCGTGCGCTCCCTCGTCGGCGTCCGTTCTTCCGCCGGCGTCTACCCCACCACCCGCTTGCTCCGGTGGCGGTCGGATCGACGCGGATGGAACAGCTGCCTCCGAAGCCTTCTTCTTCGGTGGCATGTCGATGAAGAAGACGAAGATCTAGCTCGCGTGAACGCCGGATCAGGTTCACACAATCTCGACGCCCCCTACCTGGCGCGCCAAAGATGTTGGGGAAACTGATCCACGAACACCTATGGGACCGGCGGACCGAGCCCCTTTCGGTTCGGCAGGGGGCGGAGATCGCACGAAGAGCAGATCGAGGCGAAGCACACGAGCAGTTTACCCAGCTTCGGAGCTCTCCGGAGAGATAATACTCCTACTGCTGCTTGTCTGATTGAATTGAGTTCTTGCTCGGGAGCGCTGAGTGCTACAGTACACTCTAGCTGCTAACGAGACCGAGCTGAGTGTTTCCTGGCTTCGAACCTTCCGAACCCCCCTCTACGTTGCGCATGGGCCTCCTTTTATATGCTCAAGGGGTCACCGACAGGTGGCAACGTAGACGAGGGTAAAAATGGAAAAGGACTTGCGGTTGGTACAGCTACCTGTACAGTGTTTCCTACCTAACCCTGACGGCAGGGGACAAAGGCATTAAATGCCCATCTATGTCGCCCAAAACAGTGCAGAAAGGGACCGTCAGGGGCGCCACCGCTCGCCACGATGGCGATCTTGTCAGCGCCGCTTGCCACCGTGCACCGCTGGCTGCACAGCCTCTCGCCACGCGCGCCTGGAAAGGCCCCAGGGCGACACGTTGGTGGATGCGCTGGAGCATAGGTACAGGGTGGTAGCGTGTCGCGGCAAGTGCCTTGCTGCGGTCGTTGTCTTGTCGCGTCCGGAGGCTTGTCGCTCCCCGGGCCTTGCCGGGACGCGTGGCGCGTCGCGGCAAACTCCTTGAGATGCCTTAGTGGGCCTTCCCGGCAAGCTCCTCTTGCCGAGGCCTTGTCTCCTTGGCTTAGATACTTTGCTCTTATGCCTTGGTTGGCCTTCCCGGCAAGCTCCTCTTGCCGGGGCCTTGTCTCCTTGGCTTAGATACTTTTTTCTTGAATGGCTCCACAGGAACCGCGGAGGACCTTGGTGGTCACCCGGCAAGCCTTGCCGCGGGTGGCTGCAACTGCCCGTGCACAAGTTCGGGATACTAGGGTACCCCTACTCTAGTACACCGACAGAAACATGTTGAATAAAGCATAATTATAAATCACTGGCGTTTATTAACCCGGCCTGGCTTTGGACTATAAGTTGCCAGTATATATTTGGATTGCGCCATTGGAATCATGGGCTTATAAATCATTGGGTTTTCAAAGTTGCTTTAGCGTAATGGCTATGATATTATCAATGGATATGATTTATTCTACAGTTGAAGGAATAGTCCCGAGTTGTGGCAGGCTTACGACCCGGCACTTGGGGGCTACATTATTCAAGTTGAGATTACATTAAATATGCAAGTCTCATGTCGCTGCAAGCATGCACCATGACACTTGGGGGCTAATGCAAAGTCATTTTTTGCTCATCTTATTGAAGACCCGACTCATCACATTATAATGAGCCGGCCCTTGGGGGCTACCAATTGCTCTTGTCAATAATTCAAGGTACACAAGTCTTAAAACCATTATATTGGAAGGTCCATTGCTCAGTTGGTAAAGCACAAGGCTCCTAACCTTGTGGACGTGGATTCAAGCCCCATGATGGGGGTTACATCATATGATGTTATTTTCATTGAACTATATATCATGTCCAGCTCAATATTATCTTACCGAGCCGGTACTTGGGGGCTACACCGTTGCTATTCAAAGTTTACATGATTATATTTACAAAGTCCCTACTCATTATTGCATAATAACCCGGCCCTTGGGGGCTATACTGGTTGAAGTTTTTATGAGCATAAGGCAATTTCAAGTCCCAGGTTGCTGCAAGCATGACAACCCGGCACTTGGGGGCTACATATGTGGAATACTTAGTTTATGACTAAGGATTGAGATGAACAAATCGGATTTCTTCAAGGTTGTGACATTCATATTGAAACAAGTCTTAAGCTATTACTGCGTTCCCTTATTAAGACTTGGGGGCTACAAGTGATAGGCATATAAGAGATCGGCAAGTTCTACATTTTCAAACCGGCTGAATATCACTTGATTATTTGAAGACCAATATTTTTGTCAAATCAGAGCATTGAAGGCCGATTCAAATGGATTCTTTGTTTACAAAATATCTTCTGCAAGTAAATTGACTATGAAGCTGGTTTATTGACTCAGATTTTTTAGAAGGAAGAAATGACAAGGATTTAAGGATGATCAAGTGTCGGTTTATAAGAATCTTTAACCCGGAGCACAAGCCGCCAAGTTTGTTCTTGTGTTTGTTTTACATGATCAGTTTAACATGGATGAATCCAAATTAAACCGGGGGCTAATGTCAGGGATATACCCCGCAGTATGAACCGGCCGGAAATATGACCCGGCCGGGCTTGGCGGTTTACTTGAGACGGTTTACACTTGGCGATTCACTGGCGACCCGCCTTGACCAGACGGTTTACAAGCAACCTACCTGAACATTATGAATCACTAGTAACCCGGCAACGGGACAGACGGTTGACAAGGCCCAAGGCCCAGAAGGCCGATTTATATTAATGGTGGGCGGGCTTAAGAGGAAAGGCGACAGGAGTATTTACCTTACAAAGAGTTAAGACCCGTACTTGTATCCGGTTTGTATTAGAAGGTAGAATAGTCCTAGTCCTACTAGGACTCCACATGTAACCCGCCCCTCCAACTTATATAAGGAGGGGCAGGGCTCCCCAAAGAGGGACATGCAAGAAGAAACAATCTCTAGGGCTAGACACAAAGAGCCGGATTACCGGCGACTCTCTCGTGATGATAATGAGATCTAGCCTCAAACAGCATGTAGGGCTATTATCGGATGATGTTTCCCGGGGCCCGAAGCTGCCTAAATCCTCGTCTTGTATGTTGCGTCTCTCGATTCCGCTCAACCCCTCTCAAGCTACCACATAGATGCGCTGGCCTCACGACTAAGTCCTCACACTAGGACATCTGACGTGTTAATTCCACGACAAAACTGCTAGAGATTTTCTTGCTTGCAATGATAGATCTGATCTTAAGAAGTTATTAGCTAAGCTGAAACAAAAGTCTGTGAATGCTAGAATGAAATATGACCCTGCTTTTGTTACTTCACCTATCTGTGTTACTGATAAGGATTATGATTTCTCTATCGATCCTGAGATAATTACTTTGGTTGAATCTGATCCTTTTTTGGCTATGAATCTGAAACTGTTGTGGCACATCTTACTAAGTTAAATGATATAACCACCCTATTCACTAATGATGAGAAATCTCGCTACTATTATATCCTTAAGATATTTCCGTTCTCATTAAAGGGTGATGCTAAAACTTGGTTTAATTCTCTTGATCCTGGTTGTGTGCGTAGTCCCGAGGATATGATTTATTACTTCTCTGCTAAATATTTCCCTGCTCATAAGAAACAAGCTGCTCTAAGGGAAATATATAATTTTGCGCAAACTGAAGAAGAGAGTCTCCCACAAGCTTGGGGGAGGCTTCTCTAATTACTTAATGCTTTGCCTGATCATCCTCTCAAGAAAAATGAAATACTTGGTATCTTTTATAATGGACTAACCGATGCTTCCATAGACTACCTGGATAGTTGTGCTGGTTGTGTTTTCAGGGAAAGAACAGTTGATCAAGCTGAATTGTTATTGAATAATCTGTTGACTAATGAAAACAATTGGACACTTCCTGAGCCAACTCCTAAGCCAATCCCGAAGAAAAGGGGTGTTCTTTTTCTCAGTCCTGAAGATATGCAAGAGGCAAAGAAATCTATGAAAGAAAAAGGTATTAAAGCTGAAGATGTTAAGAATTTACCTCCCGTTGAAGAAATACATGGCCTTAATATACCACCTAATGAAGAAATACATGGTCTTGATAACCCGACACAGGTAGTAAAGGTAAATTCTCTCTCTATACATGATAAAGTTGAAATCCCGTCTACTAAGTTTGCTAGCCAATGCTTGGATGAATTTGATGCCTTTATGGCTAAACAAGAAAACTTCAATGCTTATGTTGGTAGATAATCGAAAAGTAATGCTTATATGATTGGACACTTGAGTGATTATATGTCTAGAGTTAAATGTGAACTTAAACTCATTAGTAAACATGCTTCTATAGTTACCACTCAAGTAGAACAAGTGCTTAAGGCTCAAAATGATTTGCTCAATGAATTGAATAATAAACATGACTTTGCTGTTAGAGTAGCAACTAGAACGGGTAAAATGACTCAGGAACCTTTGTATCCTGAGGGCCACCCTAAGAGAATTGAGCAAGATTATCAGAGAAATAATGTTGATGCACCCAGTCCTTCTAGGAGGAAAAAGAAAAATGATAGGACTTTGCATGCTTCTAGTGAACCTGTTGTAGACACACCTGAGAATCCCAATGATATTTCTATTTCTGATGCTGAAACATAATCTGGAGATGAACATGAACCTAGTGATAATGTTAATGATGATGTTCATGTTGATGCTCAACCTAGGAATAATAACGATGTAGAGATTGAACCTGCTATTGATCTTGATAACCCACAATCAAAGAATCAACATTATGATAAGAGAGACTTCGTTGCTAGGAAGCACTATAAAGAAAGAGAACCATGGGTTCAGAAACCCATGCCTTTTCCTCCTAAGCCATCCAAGAAAAAGGATGATGAAGATTTTGAGCGCTTTGCTGAAATGATTAGACCTATCTTTTTGCGTAAGCGTTTGACTGATATGCTTAAAGTGAATCCTTATGCTAAGTACATGAAAGATATTGTTACAAATAAAAGAAAGATACCGGAAGCTGAAATTTCCACCATGCTTGCTAATTATACTTTTAAGGGTGGAATACCAAAGAAACTTGGAGATCCAGGAGTACCAACTATACCATGCTCCATTAAAAGAAACTATGTTAAAACTGCTTTATGTGATCTTGGAGCCGGTATTAGTGTTATGCCTCTCTCTTTATATCATAGACTTGAATTGAATAAGTTGACACCTACTGAAATATCTTTGCAAATGGCCGACAAATCAACTGCTATACCTATCGGTATTTGTGAGGTTGTGCCTGTTGTGGTTGCAAACGTTACTATCTTAATGGACTTTGTTATTCTTGATATTCCCGAGGACGATAGTATGTAAATTATCCTTGGTAGACCCTTTTTGAATACTGCAGGGGTTGTTATTGATTGCAACAAAGGCAATGTCACTTTTGATGTCAATGGTAATAAGCATGGTACACTTTCCGAGGAAACAATCTCAAGTTCATAGCATAAATTCTATTGGAAAAATTTCAACTATTATTATTGGAGGTTTTGAATTTCCTCTTCCTACTATCAAAAATAAATATGATATTCTTATTATTGGGGATGTGCATATCCCCGTTGAGGTAACCTAGTGTTATTCGAAATTTCTCCGGTTTCATGCGATTCGGAACGAGTTTGTTAACAAGACTTGATCAACCTTGTTAGTGGATTCCTTTTGATGAGCATGAGATGGATGAAGTTAGAAAGCACAACTCTCTATACCCTCCTTTTACTTTCTGTTATTTAGATTAAGTAAATCAAAAATAGTATTTTCTGTCTATTTTCTGAATTATCCGTGCAATAAAAAAATACCCCGAAAATAAAAGTTCTCCAAATGCCTTGAAAATAAATTTGATTTTTTCTAGAATATTTGAGAATATTTGGCACTGAGAACACATCAGGGGGAGCCAGCACCTGACCACGAGGGTCCAGGGTGCGCCCACCCCCTGGGGCACGCCCCCTGCCTCGTGGGCCCATGGTGGCCCCCTCCACTTATTCCTGCACCCACACACTTCATCTTCCTCCCAAAAAATCACCATCCACCTCAAGCACGAGTTCTAGCTCATTTTGCTGCCATTTTCGATCTCCTCGCTCAAAGCTCCACTCACAAAACTGCTTTGGGGGATTGTTCTTTGGTATGTGAATTCTCCAATGGTCCTATTAGTTTTTGTTCTGGTGCTTTATTCATTGCAATTTTTTGTTGCTAAGGTGACCCTGTTCTTGAGCTTGCATGTCAAATTTATATGGTCTCGAGCAGTTCTAATGCATGACATGGTCTCCAGGCACTTGTGGGAGTAGTTGCTATCAATTTTGTTGAGTTTGGTTCACTTTTATTTTGAGTTACTAAAATTTTTAGAAATTTTTTCAGAGGAAGAAATATGTCTAGGAAAATGTACCAAGGCGGTTCTTCAAGGAAGCAAGGACCCAGACTCGCAATACATGAGCCGGACGATGAACCACCGAGGGAAGCTCAACTACGGACTTGTGAATGGCCGTCAGAGGAATTTATGGTCAAGGCAGGCATTAAGGATGAATTTGACGCATATGTGCGTAATGCCGATCTTGAGGACTTCTTGGTAGATAAGTGCTCCCAACACTACTACCTTACTGACTCCTTTGTGAGAAGGTTTGAATTCGCGTCTACACGCAATACTCACACTGTCTTATTTCATCTTTATGATAAATTATACACCATGGACCTAGAAGACTTTACTACTGCT
Source organism: Triticum dicoccoides (assembly GCF_002162155.2). NCBI lineage: Eukaryota > Viridiplantae > Streptophyta > Magnoliopsida > Poales > Poaceae > Triticum > Triticum dicoccoides. The sequence goes on from NC_041383.1 coordinate 52,430,081, forward strand.
TGTAAACTCCCGGAGTTGGGCAATGTCAATGAACCTTGTAAATCTGAATATAAGGACTTTCTTGCTAGTATCACTGTGGGGGAATCCAGAGAAATAGCACAAGCTACCATAGGGAGCATTCATTTTCCTGCTATATAGTATTTTGCTCTCTTCATAGGTAGATGCATTAACGGTGAAGATGAAGCTTGTCACATGTGTGTTCTAGATCTTAGTGTTCTCAAGAGTGTTGTATTAGGTGACAAACAATATAACTTGGGGGCAATTGTTTCATGAAGGTTGCATAATAATGGTTTAGATAGAGACTTGTTTGGAGGGATTTATGCAACCCGTGTGGCTAATTATCTTGGTATACCCATACATGGAAGTGACCCGGAGTTGCCTCCTGCTTATCTAGATTATAATGCCATGGTTAGCCATCAGTTTCTAGAGAGGAATGAACAATTCCTCCAATACCGACTAATCTTTGACAGGCATCGCACTGTCCATGTTGTTCTCCCTGCTCCTAGTCTCTTTGACTTTCAGGCAAAAAGGAGATATATTATAACCAACGAGGAGGCGAACGAGTACGAGAGGAGGACGGAGGAAGCCCGCCTCCAAGCTGCAGCCCGTGAGGCAGTAGCTGCTGCATCTCAGTACGACCCCAGCTACCATTTTGATCCATGGGCATATACCAACTTAGGCCAAAAGCCTAAGCTTGGGGGAGTACTTATTTCTCACCGACATTACATTTATGTTCACACACTCATTCTAGTTGTCGGTGCTCATACTTTTTCATTGTACTATCCATGCTAGTTTAATTTCTTTTTCTAGCTTTCTTCTTGTGTGTTTGAATAACCTTAAGAAAAACCAATAAAATTAGTTAGTTTACTTTCCATGTAGTGTAGTAGTAATAATTAAAAGAAAACCCAAAAAGATTTCTCGTTCTCCTTTTGCTTGTTGCGAGCTTTCCTGTGTAAATAGTTTTATTTCTTTTCTTTTCTTTGGGGGTTGAGAGGAGAAGACCATAATGAAAATGTTGAGTGTCTCTTATATGCTTTATTGTTGATTTAACCAAGAGCCCATATTACCTTGTCTTCTCCCTTGAATTGAATGCTTGCAGATTCCAGCTTAGTCCAATGCACATGCACTATTATTATTATTATTATCCACATCGTTCAGTCGTGCAAGTGAAAGGCAATAATGACGATATATGATGGACTGATTGAGACGAGAGAAGCTGATATAAACTCGACCTCTCTTGTTTTTGTAAATATGATTAGTTCATCGTTCCTGATTCAGCCTATTATGAATAAACATGTTTGCAATGACAATTAGAGATTATAGTTGCTTATGCCATGCTTAAGTAGCTAGGAGTTTATAATGGTTTACCTTGCGTGCCAACATGCTATTAAAATGGTTGTGATGTGGTATGATAGGGTGGTATCCTCCTATGAATGATTCGAGTGACTTGACTTGGCACATGTTCACGCATGTAGTTGAAACAAAATCAACATAGCCTTCACGATATTTATGTTCATGGTGAATTATATCCTACTCGTGCTTGCACTCAGTGTTGATTAATTTTAATGCATGTTCATGACTGTTGTCGCTCTCTAGTTGTTCGCTTCCCAGTCTCTTTCTAGCCTTCACCTGTACTAAGCAGGAATACTGCTTGTGCATCCAAACTCCATAAAACCCCAAAGTTATTCCATATGAGTCCACCATACCTTCCTATATGCGGTATTTACCTGCCGTTCCAAGTAAATTTGTATGTGCCCAACTCAACCTTCAAATGAAATTCGGTTTTGTATGCTCGAACAACTCATGTATCAACTAGGGCTGTCTGTATCTTCCAAGTTAGGCGGGTTATTCTCAAGAGGAGCGGACTCCGCTCCTCATTCACGAGAAAATGGCCGGCCACTGGGATGCCTAGTCCCATGCTCAAATCAAATCAAAATAATTACAAACAAAACACCCCCAGGATTGTTGTTAGTTGGAGGCACCCGTTGTTTCAGGCAAGCCATGGATTGATGCTTGTTGGTGGTGGGGGAGTATAAACTTTACCATTCTGTTTGGGAACCGCCTATAATGTGTGTAGCATGGAAGATATCGAGATGTCTTGGTTGTTATGTTGACAGTGAAAGTATATCGCTCAAAATGTTATTTATCTCTATTTCAAAATCGAGCTCTGGCACCTCTACAAATCCCTGCTTTCCTCTGCGAAGGGCCTATCTATTTACTTTTATGTTGATTCATCAACCTCTTATTAAAAAGCACCCGCTGGAGAGCACCGCTGTCATTTGCATGCATTACTATTAGTTTCTATTGGGTATGACTATGACTAGATCTCTTTTACCATGAATTGCAATGTTTAGTCAGTCCTTGTCCTTTAAAGGTGCTCTGCATTTATGTTTTGCGGTCTCAGAAAGGGCTAGCGAGATACCATCTTGTTATATCATATTATGATTGTTTTGAGAAAGTTTTGTCGTCCGAGATTTATTATTATTGCTCGCTAGTTGATTATGCCATTGATATGAGTAAACATGAGACCTAAGTGTTATTGTGAATGTGGTTAGTTCATAATCTTTGCTGAAAACTTGATTGCTAGCTTTACATATTTACAACAACAAGAGCAAACAGAGTTTGTAAAAGTTTTTCTTTATCACTTTCAGTTTGTCAACTGAATTGCTTGAGGACAAGCAAAGGTTTAAGCTTGGGGGAGTTGATATGTGCCCATCATATCTACTTTTGCAAACACTTTTGCCCTTGTTTTGGACTCTAACTTGCATGATTTGAATGGAACTCACCCGGACTGACGCTGTTTTCACCAGAACTGCCATGGTATTATTTTTGTGTAGAAATAAAAGTTCCCGGAATGACCTGAAAATCCACGGAGCAACTTTTTGGAATTAATAAAAATATTGCGAAAGAATCAACGTCAGGGGCCCACACCCGGTCCACAAGGGTAGGGGGCACCCCCCTAGGGCGCGCCCCTGCCTCGTGGGCCCCCTGAAGCTCCACCGACCTAAACTCCAACTCCATATATTCACGTTCACGGACAAAAAAATCAGAGAGAAAGATTCATCACGTTTTACGATATGGAGCCGCCGCCAAGCCCTAAACTCTCTCGGGAGGGCTGATCTGGAGTCCGTTCGGGGCTCCGGAGAGGGGGATTCATCACCGTCATCATCATCAACCATCCTCCATCACCAATTTCATGATGCTCACCGCCGTGCGTGAGTAATTCCATCGTAGGCTTGCTGGACGGTGATGGGTTGGATGAGATTTACCATGTAATCAAGTTGGTTTTTTAGGGTTTGATCCCTAGTATCCACTATGTTCTGAGATTGATGTTGCTATGACTTTGCTATGCTTAATGCCTGTCACTAGGGCCCGAGTGCCATGATTTCAGATCTGAACCTATTATGTTTTCATGAATATATGTGAGTTCTTGGTCCTATCTTGCAAGCCTATAGTCACCTATTATGTGTTATGATCCGTTAACCCCGAAGTGACAATAATCAGGATACTTACAGGTGATGACTGTAGTTTTAGGAGTTCATGTATTCACAAAGTGCTAATGCTTTGGTCAGCTACTCTATTAAAAGGAGGCCTTAATATCCCTTAGTTTCCATTAGGACCCCGCTGCCATGGGAGGGTAGGACAAAAGAGGTCATGCAAGTTCTTTTCCATAAGCACATACGACTATATTCGGAATATATGCCTACATTACATTGATGAATTGGAGCTAGTTCTATGTCACCCTATTTTATAACTATTACATGAGGAATCACATCCGACATAATTATCCATCACTAACCCAATGCCTACGAGCTTTCCACATATTATTCTTAGCTTAGTTACTTTACCCTTGCCACTGTTACAATTACTACGAAACTGCTGCTATTACTTTTGCCACTGTTACCGTTACTTCCATACTACTTTGCTACTAAATACTTTGCTGTAGATACTAAGTTATACAGGTGTGGTTGAATTGACAACTCAACTACTAATACTTCAGAATATTCTTTGGCTCCCCTTGTGTCGAATCAATAAATTTGGGTTGAATACTCTACCCTCGAAAATTGTTGCGATCCCCTATACTTGTGGGTTATCAAGAGGGTGCATGTGAGTCACATGCAAACAAATATCAGAGAGAAATGAGATCCCGAGAGACGGAGTTTTGTGTCTGCGAGAGAGAAAGATATTTCAAAACGAGAGTGATAGCTAGAGAGACATATGAGGGAACACAAGATATCTCTAGGGAGATAGAGTGTGTGTGAGCGACATACAAGAGAATAGTGGAGAAATATGAGACCCTGGGAGATAGAGTTTGTGTTTGTGTCTGAGAAAGAGATATTTAAGAGGAAGAGTCGTAGGTTCTCATACCTAAGGAGCGAAAGACATATCTGTATGAGGGGTGTGCGAGTGGCACACAGGGGAATAGTAGAGAGAAATGAGACCCCGGGAGACAAAGTTTTGTGTTTGTGTGAGAGAAAGAGATTCCAGATGGAGAATCATAGTTAGAGACACATAGCAGGGAGAGAGATATACTTAGAGAGAGATAGAGTGATGAAGGTCGAGGGAGAGAGTACCGTCAGTGTGTTACGAAGATAAAAGATCATTGTCGACATATAGGTAGCACGAGAGATACCCGAGAGACGATGAACACTTATAGGTCTAGAGAGATACTCCTATATAAGCATGAGTGATAGCTATATGAGACGAATATCTGGATTAAAGGGGATTCAAATATTTAAACTGGAGATCACGACATCGATAATATCATAACGCAAATTGGTGTATCGAACATGCATATTCATTTAAATTTGGGGACACATGTAATGTTATATAGTTTATCAATATTGGTGATCCATAGATTCTTTAATTAGAATCAATGCATGTTTTATATGAAATTAATGTCTAAATGGGATTACACTATATGTTGCATGTGTGAAACACATCATACATGTTTGAGAAGTAAAAAAAGCCGCATGAACCACACATTAATTGGAGGCAGTTAGCGAGGAATGCATACATTGGATTTCAACATAAAGTGGTTTCAAATATTTGAAAATCCAAATTGATGGATACAACCTTATGAATCTGATATCATGCCATTTGTAAACCATATTTATGTATAAATGGTGTTGTGCTTTTGAAAGTATATATAAACAATGATTGATAACCCACAAGTATAAGGGATCGCAACAGTTTTCGAGGGTAGAGTATTCAACCCAAATATATTGATTCGACATAAGGGGAGCAAAAGAATATTCTCAAGTATTAGAAGTTGAGTTGTCAATTCAACCACACCTGGATAACTTAGTATCTGCAACAAAGTATTTAGTAGCAAAGTAGTATGGAAGTAACAGTAACAGTGGCAAAAGTAACAGTAGCAGTTTTGTAGTAATTGTAACAGTAGCAACGGTAAAGTAAATATGCAAAGCACAATATGTGAAAAGCTCGTAGGCATTGGATCAATGATGGATTATTATGTCGGATGCGATTCCTCATGTAATAGTTATAACATAGGGTGACACAACACTAGCTCCAGTTCATCAATGTAATGTAGGCATGTATTCCGAATATAGTCATACGTGCTTATGGAAAAGAACTTGCATGACATCTTTTGTCCTACCATCCCATGGCAGCGGGGTCCTAACAGAAACTAAGGGATATTAGGGCCTCCTTTTAATAGATTACTGGACCAAAGCATTAGCACATGGTGAATACATGAACTCCTCAAACTACGGTCATCACCGAGAAGTATCCTGATTATTGTCACTTCGGGATTGTCGGATCATAACACATAATAGGTGACTATAGACTTGCAAGATAGGATCAAGAACTCACATATATTCATGAAAACATAATAGGTTCAGATCTGAAATCATGGCACTTGGGCCCTAGTGACAAGCATTAGGCATAGCAAAGTCATAGCAACATCAATCTCAGAACATAGTGGATACTAGGGATCAAACCTAACAAAACTAACTTGATTACATGGTAAATGTCATCCAACCCATCACCGTCTAGCAAGCCTATGATGGAATTAATCACGAATGGTGGTGAGCATCATGAAATTGGTGATGGAGGATGGTTGATGATGACGACGGCGACGAATCCCCCTCTCCTCGTAGTTCAGGGCTAGATGGCAGTTCCTTACCTCCCCTCGTAGTTCAGGGCTATATCTTAGTCCTTTTGTCTTTCAAGTTCCTCATAGTGATCAGCTGATATAACTCCCAAGTGACTCAAAGAATAGAGCTATGCTGCCCGGCAACAGCGCCAGAAAATAGTCTTGATAACCCATAAGTATAGGGGATCGCAACAGTTTTTGAGGGTAGAGTATTCGACCCAAATTTATTGATTCGACACAAGGGGAGCCAAAGAATATTCTCAAGTATTAGTAGTTGAGTTGTCAATTCAACCACACCTGGATAACTTAATATCTGCAGCAAAGTATTTAGTAGCAAAGTAGTATGGAAATAACGGTAACGGTAGCAAAAGTAACAGTAGCAGTTTTGTAGTAATTGTAACAGTGGCGACGGCAAAGTAACTAAGCAAAGAGCAATATGTGAAAATCTCGTAGGCATTGGATCAGTGATGGATAATTATGTCGGATGTGATTCCTCATGTAATAGTTATAACATAGGGTGACACGGAACTAGCTACAGTTCATCAATGTAATGTAGGCATGTATTCCGAATATAGTTATACGCGCTTATGGAAAAGAACTTGCATGACATCTTTTGTCCTACCCTCCCGTGGCAGCAGGGTCCTAATGGAAACTAAGGGATATTAAGGCCTCCTTAAAATAGAGTATCGGACCAAAGCATTAGCACTTAGTGAATACATGAACTCCTCAAATTACGGTTATCACCGGTAAGTATCCCGATTATTGTCACTTCGGGGTTAACGGATCATAACACATAATAGGTGAGTATAGACTTGCAAGATAGGATCAAGAACTCACATATATTCATGAAAACATAATAGGTTCATATCTTAAATCGTGGCACTCGGGCCCTAGTGACAAGCATTAAGCATAGCAAAGTCATAGCAACATCAATCTCAGAACATAGGGGGTACTAGGGATCAAACCCTAACAAAACTAACTTAATTACATGGTAAATCTCATCAAACCCATCACCGTCCAGCAAGCCTACGATGGAATTACTCACGAACGGCAGTGAGCATCATGAAATTGGTAATGAAGGATGGTTGATGATGACGACGGCGATTAATCCCCCTCTCCGGAGCCTCGAACGGACTCCAGATTAGCCCTCCCAAGAGAGATTAGGGCTTGGCGGTGGCTCCGTATCGTAAAATGTGATGAAATTTTCTCTCTGGTTTTTTCTTCGCGAAAGCAAATATATGGAGTTGGAGTTGAGGTCGGTGGACGTCCAGGGGGCCCATGAGGCAGGGGCGCGCCCCCCGCCCTCGTGGACTGGGTGTGGGCCCCCTGACGCTGATTCTTTCGCCAATATTTTTTTATTAATTCTGAAAAGTTGCTCCATGGATTTTTAGGTCATTCTGAGAACTTTTATTTCTGCACAAAATTAACACCATGGTAGTTCTGCTGAAAACAACGTCAGTCTGGGTTAGTTCCTTTCAAATCATGCAATTTAGAGTCCAAAACAAGGGTAGAAGTGTTTGGAAAAGTAGATACAACGGAGACGTATCAACTCCCCCAAGCTTAAACCTTTGCTTGTCCTCAAGCAATTCAGTTGACAAATTGAAAGTGATAAAGAAAAACTTTTACAAACTCTGTTTGCTCTTGTTGTTGCAAATATGTAAAGCTAGCATTCAAGTTTTCAGCAAAGATTATGAACTAAGCATATTCACAATAACACTTAGGTATCATGTTTACTCATATCAATGGCATAATCAACTAGCGAGCAATAATAATAAAACTCGGATGACAACACTTTATCAAAACAATCATAATGTGATATAACAAGATGGTATCTCGCTAGCCCTTTCTAAGACCGCAAAACATAAATGTAGAGCACCTATAAAGATGAAGGACGGACTAAGCATTGTAATTCATGGTAAAAGAGATCCAGTCATAGTCATACCCAATATAAACTAATAGTAATGCATGCAAATGACAGCGGTGCTCTCCAGCGGGTGCTTTTTTATAAGAGGGTGATGGCGCAACATAAAAGTAAATAGGTAGGCCCTTCGCAGAGGGAAGCAGGGATTTGTAGAGGTGCTAGAGCTCGATTTTGAAATAGAGATGAATAACATTTTGAGCGGTATACTTTCACTGTAAACATAACAACTATGAGATCTCGATATCTTCCATGCTACACACATTATAGGCGGTTCCCAAACATAATGGAAAAGTTTATACTCCCCCACCACCAACAAGCATCAATCCATGGCTTGCCCAAAACAACGGGTGCCTCCAACTAGCAACAATCCTGGGGGAGTTTTGCTTGCAATTATTTTGATTTGATTTGAGCATGGGACTAGGCATCCCGGTGACCAACCATTTTCTCATGAATGAGGAGCGGAGTCCACTCCTCTTGAGAATAACCCACCTAGCTTGCATGGAAGATATAGACAACCCTAGTTGACACATGAGCTGTTCGATCATACGAAACAGAATTTCATTTGAAGGTTTGGAGTTTGGCACATACAAATTTACTTGGAATGGCAGGTAGATACCACATATAGGAAGGTATGGTGGACTCATATGGAATAACTTTGGGGTTTATCGAGTATGGATGCACAAGCAGTATTCTCGCTTAGTACAGGTGAAGGCTGGCAAAAGACTGTGGAGCGACCAACTAAGAGAGAGACAACAGTCATGAACATGCATTAAATTAATCAACACTGAGTGCAAGCATGAGTAGGATATAATCCACCATGAACATAAATATCGTGAAGGCTATGTTGATTTTGTTTCAACTACATGCGTGAACATGTGCCAAGTCGAGTCACTCCGATCATTCAAAGGAGGATACCACCCTATCATACCACATCACAACCATCTTAATAGCATGTTGGCACATAAGGTAAACCTTTATAAGCTCCTAGCTAATTAAGCATGGCATAAGCAACTATATTCTCTTATTATCATTACAAACATGTTTATTCATAATAGGCTGAATCAGGAACGATGAACTAATCATATTTACAAAAACAAGAGAGGTCGAGTTCATACCAGCTTCTCTCATCTCAATCAGTCCATCATATATCGTCATTATTGCCTTTCACTTGCACGACCAAACGGTGTGGATAATGATAATAGTGCACGTGCATTGGACTAAGCTGGAATCTGCAAGCATTCAATTCAAGGGAGAAGACAAGGTAATATGGGCTCTTGTTTAAATCAACAATAATGCATATGAGATCCACTTTAACATTTTCATTATGGTCTTCTCCTCTCGACCCTCAAAGTAAAGAAAAGAAATAAAACTATTTACACGGGAAAGCTCCCAACAAGCAAAAGAAGAACAAGAAATCTTTTTGGGTTTTCTTTTAATTATTACTACAAGCATGGAAAGTAAACTAACTAATTTTTTTGGTTTTCCCTTAAGGTTTATCAAACACACAAGAAGAAAACTAGAAAAAGAAAATAAACTAGCATGGATAGTACAATGACAAAGTATGAGCACCAACAACTAGAGTTAGTGTGTGAACATTAATGTAATGTCGGTGAGAAATACGTACTCCCCCAAGCTTCGGCTTTTGGCCTAAGTTGGTCTATGGCCATGGGTAGCCTGGCTAATATCCGAAGTTATAACTGGGGTCGTACTGAGATGCAGCAGCCATTGCCTCCTGAGCTGCAGTATGGTGGCGAGCTACCTCCGTCCTCCTCTTGTACTCGTTTGCCCCCTCCCTAGTGATAACATATCTTCCTTTTGCCTGATAATCAAAGAGGACATGAGCAGGGAGAGTAATATGGACAACGCGACATCTATCAAAGATTAGTCGATACTGGAGGCATTGTTCATTCCTCTCAAGAAAATGATGATTAACCATGGCATTATAATCTAAATAAGCGGGAGGCAACTCCCTATCATTTTCACGTGCGGGTATACCGAGATAATTAGCTACACGGGTTGCATAAATACCTCCAAATAAGTCTCCAACTAAACCATTATTATGCAACCTACGTGCAACAATTGCCCCCAAGTTGTATTGTTTATCCTCTAATACAGCACTCTTGAGAACACAAAGATCAGGAACACACATGTGACATGCTTCATCTTTACCATTAATGCATCTACCAATGAAGAGAGAAAAATAATGTATAGCAGGAAAGTGAATGCTCCCTATGGTAGCTTGTGCTATTTCTCTAGATTCTCCCACAGTGATGCTAGCGAGAAAGTATTTATATTCAGATTTACGAGGTCCGTTAACACTGCCCCACTGCTGGAATTTACAAGCAGTAGTGAAATCTTCTAGCTCCATGCTATATGATTTATCTTAAATATCAAACAGGACATTTTGAGAATTACACGAAGATGTAAATTTAAACCTTCTCACAAAGGAGTCAGTCAAATAGTGGTATTGCGGGCACTTATCTTGCATGAAGTCCTCAAGATTGGCATTACACACATATGCATCAAATTCATCCTTGATGCCCGCTTTGACCATAAACTCCTCTAACGGCCATTCACAAGGCCGCACATCATCTTCCCTCGGTGGTTCTTCATCCTGCTCACGTATTGCAAGCCTGGGTCCTTTCTTCCTTGAATAACCACCTTGGTACATTTTCCTAGACATATTTTTTCCTCTGAAAAATTTCTGAAATTTTTAGTAAATCAAAATAAAAGTGAACCAAACTCAATATAATTGATAGCAACTACTCCCACAAGTACCTAGAGACAATATCATGCATTAGAATTACTTGGGACCATATAATTTGACATGCACGCTCAAGAACAGGGTCACCTAGGCAGCAAAAATTTGCAATGAATAAAGCACTAGAACAAAAACTAATTGGACCACTGGAGGAGTCACATACCAAAGAACAATCCCCCAAAGCAGTTTTGTGAATGGAGCTTTGAGCTAGGAGATCGAAAATCGCAACAAAATGAGCTAGAACTCGTGCTTGAGCTGGATAGTTAATTTTTTGGGAGGAAGATGAAGTGTGTGGGTGCAGGAATAAGTGGAGGGGGGCCACCGTGGGCCCACGAGGTAGGGGACGCGCCCTGGGCCCTCGTGGCCAGGTGCCAGCTCCCCTTGATGTGTTCTCAGTGCCAGATATTCACAAATATTCTAGAAAAAATCATACTAAATTTGCAGGGCATTTGGAGAACTTTTATTTTCCGGGTATTTTTTATTGCATGAATAATTCAGAAAACAGACAGAAAATACTATTTTTACTTTATTTAAACTAAATAACAGAAAGTAAAAGGAGGGTACAAAAGGTTGTGCCACCTAACTTCATCCATCTCATGCTCATCAAAAGGAATCCACTAACAAGGTTGATCAAGTCTTGTTAACAAACTCATTCCGAATAACATGGAACCGGAGAAATTTCGAATGGCACTAAGTTACCTCAACGGGTATATGCACATCCCCAATAATAAGAATATCATATTTCCTCTTGACAGTAGGAAGAGGAAATTCAAAACCTCCAATAATGATAGTTGGAATTTTTCCAATAGAATTGATGCTATGAACTTGAGGTTGTTTCCTCAGAAAGTGTACCGTATGCTCATTACCATTAATATGAAAAGTGACATTGCCCTTGTTGCAATCGATAACAGCCCCTGCAGTATTCAAAAAGGGTGTACCAAGGATAATCGACATACTTTCGTCCTCGGGAATATCAAGAATAACAAAGTCCATTAAGATAGTGACGTTTGCAACCACAACAGGCACATCCTCACAAATGCCGACAGCTATAGCAGTTGATTTAGCAGCCATTTGCAAAGATATTTCAGTAGGTGTCAACTTATTCAATTCAATTCTATGATATAAAGAGAGAGGCATAAAACTAACACCGGCTCCAAGATCACATAAAGCAGTTTTAACATAGTTTCTTTTAATGGAGCATGGTATAGTTGGTACTCCTGGGTCTCCAAGTTTCTTAGGTATTCCACCTTTAAAAGTGTAATTAGCAAGCCTGGTGGAAATTTCAGCTTCTGGTATCTTTCTTTTATTTTTAATAATATCCTTCATGTATTTAGCATAAGCATTCACTTTATCCCCGGTAATGGCGCCAGAAAATAGTCTTGATAACCAACAAGTATAGCGGATCGCAACAGTTTTCGATGGTAGAGTATTCAACCCAAATTTATTGATTCGACACAAGGGGATCCAAAGAATATTCTCAAGTATTAGCAGTTGAGTTGTCAATTCAACCACACCTGGATAACTTAGCATCTGCAGCAAAGTAGTATGGAAGTAACGATAACAGTGGCAAAAGTAACAGTAGCAGTTTTGTAGTAATTGTAACAGTAGCAATGGTAAAGTAAATAAGCAAAGCACAATATGTGAAAAGCTTGTAGGCATTTGATCAGTGATGGATAATTATGTCGGATGCGATTCCTCATGTAATAGTTATAACATAGGGTGACACAGAACTAGCTCCAGTTCATCAATGTAATGTAGGCATGTATTCCGAATATAGTCATACGTGCTTATGGAAAAGAACTTGCATGCCATCTTTTGTCCTACCCTCCCGTGGCAGCGGGGTCCTAACAGAAACTAAGGGATATTAAGGCCTCCTTTTAATAGAGTACCGGACCAAAGCATTAGCACATAGTGAATACATGAACCCCTCAAACTACGGTCATCACCGAGAAGTATCCTGATTATTGTCACTTCGGGGTTGTCGGATCATAACACATAATAGGTGACTATATACTTGCAAGATAGGATCAAGAACTCACATATATTCATGAAAACATAATAGGTTGTGATCTGAAATCATGGCACTCGGGCCCTAGTGACAAGCATTAGGCATAGCAAAGTCATAGCAACATCAATCTCAAAACATAGTGGATACTAGGGATCAAACCCTAACAAAACTAACTTGATTACATGGTAAATGTCATCCAACCCATCACCGTCCAGCAAGCCTATGATGGAATTAATCACGAATGGTGGTGAGCATCATGAAATTGGTGATGGAGGATGGTTGATGATGACGACGGCGACGAATCCCCCTCTTCGGAGCCCCGAATCAACCCTCCCAAGAGAGATTAGGGCTTGGCCGCGGCTCTGTATCGTAAAACGTGATGAAACTTTCTCTCTGGTTTTTTTCTTCGCGAAAGCAAATATATGGAGTTGGAGTTGAGATCGTTGGACGTCTAGGGGGCCCACGAGGCTGGGGGCGCGCCCCCCACCCTCGTGGACAGGGTGTGGGCCCCCTGACGCTGATTCTTTCGCCAGTATTTTTTACTAATTCTGAAAAGTTGCTCCGTGGATTTTCAGGTCATTCCGAGAACTTTTATTTCCGCACAAAAATAACACCATGGCAGTTTTGCTGAAAACAACGTCAGTCCGGGTTAGTTCCATTCTAATCATGCAAGTTAGAGTGCAAAACAAGGGCAAAAGTGTTTGTAAATGTAGATACGACGGAGACGTATCAATGATGTATATATAATTTTATTTCAATCAAAAATGTATCCTGCCCGAAAAAATAGAATAGAATTTTGATTTGAATTGAGTTGGCATGGTAAACGAGCACTCTGCAAAATTTGAATGAAGGGGGAAAGTCGCAGTAACCGCCCGAATCCAAAATTCGCGAGATGGAAATTACTACTGCCCATCTGCTTGATTTCTATCGGTTTCGTTAGGGGTAGGTTTGTAATTTCACTCAAACGTGACATAACCACCTCTCACCCGGATTCATACATGGTGGGCGCCAAAACACAGTGTCTCCTCGACCAAAATCAACTCCCTCCCCGATTCATACACGGTGGGCCCCAAAAACAAACTCTCGTCGGATAGTATCTGGTGTATGCGAGATTACCGTCCTATCCCCAACCGACTAATATTGCTGTGATGTGGGAAATTTGAAACGGGGGCTAAGTTTGTAAATTTCCTCGCATTTGAGACAAGCGAGCCCTGAAGACATGGTCCCCCCTTCCTCTCTACCTCCATTTCCCCATTTGTACTCTGTGGGCGCCAAAACAACCTCTCCACCCTAGCCTCCTCCATCTGCCACCACATCCACCGCCGTCCTCCTCCACCATGCTGGAGCTGATACCCCGACGCCGCCGTTCATTACAAGAGATCGATCTCTCTCATCCATGGCTTCGGACCGGGATCCTTGCATCCCGTCCTCTCGCTTCATCCCCGCCGTCGTCCACCTTGCCGGTGCCGCTCCTACGACCATCACGTCCACCGTGCCTCACGGCCACCGTCTACCCTCCTAGATCTGCTTCCACGCCACCGACAGCCATCACTACCGTAGCACCGTCAAATTATCAGCAGATGCATACACGGCGCTGCACCGGAGGCGGTACCCTTTTGTATCTGCTCAACTTATTTATCGCAGCAAGAAAACAGATCGCCACTGCTTTACTCTGATTTCTTGTCCATCACTTACTTGCTAGTTGAAAGCAAACATTGGTTGTGAAGTTGCCTTTGTCCGGTTTGCACCTTCAGATTCGCCATGGCATGCTCAACATTATACTTCCAATGCTTATGATTTTCCCCTTTTATATTCCACACTAGTTAAATCACAGTAGACTAAATTTAAAAATTGGGTTGGTCGATTTTTCAGAGCTCGTCGGAGTTCGCCGATGCGAAGGAAGGGGCTCGGGTGGTGACGATGCAGGGTTGTGGGGGGCGGTGGTGGGGCCTCGCCGAACGAAGAAAACTCGACGCGGGTGGCGGCGGGGGTGGGGGTGTGGGTGGCGGAGGAACATAGGCGGTGGGGGCCGGTGGTCCAGCCGGCGGCCCGTGCGGTGTTCAGTATGGGAAGAATCAGAGACGAGGAAGAAGAAGGGTTAGGAAACATAGGATCTTCATCCAAACGCCTGAAATGGTCGAAAGACAGCAGGGAGTTCCATTCTTAATGCTCTCTAGTTCATCATGTGTGGACACTGCGCAATGAACATTTTATTATCCAAAATATGCTTGCTCTTCTTTAGCATGTTCCTCTTCCGTTCTTCTTTAATAAGTACTCTCTCCGTTCCTAAACACAAGTCTTTGTATAGATTCCACCATGGACTACATATGGAGCAAAATAAGTGAATGTACACTCTAAAATGTATCAGGATACATTGTATGTGATCCATAGTGGAAATCTCTACCAAGACTTATATTTTGGAATGGAGGGAGTATGATAGTAGTACAGTATGTTCCTTGTAGTGAAGATGAGCAGGTACATTTGCAGTGTAGAGGTCTATACGGTCGGTTGTGATGGACACTTTGAACTCTTCGGGCCTCTTTGATTCGTAGGATTTTGTAAACATGGGAATAGGATTTGTAGTGGCCTGCCCACTTGAATCCTCTAAGAATAGCAAGGAAATGCGGGGAGCTATGTCGCCTTTGAGAGTTACACTGATATTAATAGTACCACACCTTCAGTTGAAGAGAGCTGGTATCCGAAGCCTTTCTAGCCGTACCGCCAATACTAGCACATATATTCCAGCAAGTTCCACTTTGCTGATTTTACTCTGATGCTTAAGGTTTCCCCCGTTATATCTACACTATGATCTGTGTAGCTGCTTTGTGTTGCACTAGCAGCAGTCCACTCTTGAAGCTAAACACTGCAATGACTTACAGAATTGGCACCAAGGCATTGAGTGCCATTCTGGATGCAACGAAACTCATACGCTCCGCACCTGCTGACTCTTGTTTAAATATGATCCTAATGACTCTTGTTCAAAATTGCCACATATAGAGAGACAACATGGAATTGCATTTCTTTGGATGCTGTGATTCATCATGAGTGGGCAACCAACATTGTATGCAATGAAGCGGAACCTCAAGAATATGCTTCATCTTCTGTTCTTTAACATGTTCCTCTTTTGTTATTCTGTATCGAGATCCGCCAGTTTTGACAAACGACACCTGGCTCCTGTGCTTACTGACTTACGTTCCACTATATCGGCTAGGGTAGTAAAGGGAGAACTACTGTGATTGTGTCCTGGTTCATCCGGATGAGCACTTCAGTAGAGAAAGCCGAAAACTGACTATCATGATGCGGCATGAGCCGGTCAGCTGTTCGAGAGGTTACAAATCTTTTGTGATTTTTCTCGCATTATGCGATGAATCGAGTTTTATCCGATCAGGTATTTACAGCACCCCAAGTTTGGACTTACAAATACTAGGGGCTGTGCCTAAATTTCTATTGTCAAACTCCTATGGTTAAGTGAGGGTGATAAAGCCACATAGTCCGATTGCCTGGTTTGTCGCGCTAAACAACTCCTTCAAGGACCAAACCTTTGGATCAAGAGTGTTTAGATTCCATTGCGAACACCGCTGTACTAACTACGTGGGGGCTGAAGTCGACGATTGGCCAACTCTCGGATTTAATGAAAACGGCAGGACAGGAGGTAAACTTTTAAATAAAAAACAAACATTATATTACATCACGACCTTGTTTCATAGTACAGGACAGGATAACATGAATGTATTCATTCAAAGATAGTATCCTTAGCACATTGCTCCGCCACAATGCGGGATCCCTCCAGGACATTGTCAAAATACTACTCGGGTGTGCGGTGCTCCTTACTAGCAGGCGGTCCTTCGATCGCAAGCTTGACGGCATCCATCTTCGCCCACTGAACTTCGACACGGGAGAAGGCCATTCGCTCGCCTTCGATGCAGACCGACCGCTTGATGGCATCAAGCCGAGGGCAGGCATTGACCAGATGCTTCACGAGCCCGAAGTAGCTGTTGGGTATGGCTTTGGCAGGCCATAGCCGAATTATTAAATCCTTCATGGCTAGTTCGGCCACCCTATGTAGTTCGACCAGCTGTTTTAGCTAATCGCTAAAAGGCACCGGATGTTCTGGCGCAAGGTACTGCGACCGAGGGAGTTCCGGACTAGGGGGTGTCCGGATAGCCGAACTATCATCATCGGCCGGACTCCAAGACTATGAAGATACAAGATTGAAGACTTCGTCCCGTGTCCGGATGGGACTTTCCTTGGCGTGGAAGGCAAGCTTGGCGATACGGATATGTAGATCTCCTACCATTGTAACCGACTCTGTGTAACCCTAGCCCTCTCCGGTGTCTATATAAACCGGATGGCTCTAGTCCATAGGACGAACAACAATCATACCATAGGCTAGCTTCTAGGGTTTAGCCTCCTTGATCTCGTGGTAGATTTACTCTTGTAACACACATCATCAATATTAATCAAGCAGGACGTAGGGTTTTACCTCCATCAAGAGGGCCCAAACCTGGGTAAAACATCGTGTCCCTTGTCTCCTGTTACCATCCGCCTAGATGCACAGTTCGGGACCCTCTACCCGAGATCCGCCGGTTTTGACACCGACATTGGTGCTTTCATTGAGAGTTCCTCTGTGCCGTCACCGATAGGCTTG
Source organism: Triticum dicoccoides (assembly GCF_002162155.2). Lineage (NCBI taxonomy): Eukaryota > Viridiplantae > Streptophyta > Magnoliopsida > Poales > Poaceae > Triticum > Triticum dicoccoides. The sequence continues at coordinate 52,447,537 of NC_041383.1, forward strand.
ATGGCTTCTTCGATCATCATCAACGATGCAGTCCAGGGTGAGACCTTCCTCCCCGGACAGATCTTCGTATTCGGTGGCTTCGCACTGCGGGCCAACTCGCTTGGCCAACTGGAGCAGATCGAAAGCTACGCCCCTGGCCGTTAGGTCAGATTTGGAAGTTTGAACTTCACGGCTGACATCCGCGGGGACTTGATCCTCGATGGATTCGAGCCACAACCGAGCGTGCCGCACTGTCACGGCGAGCATGATGTAGCTCTGCAGCCGGACAGTACCCTGGAGGCCGCACTCGAAACCGCTCCGATCTTCAATTCGGAGCCGGCTGCGCAGATCGAGGACGGATGCCTAGACACTGTGTCGGGGGCTGCAACCTCTACAGCGATAGAGGCGAACACTGACCTTGTCCCTCATAAAGCTCGTGACTCCGAGGTGCTGGACTCCTCGCCGGACTCCGAACCTCCCGCGCCCTCCCCGATTGAATCCGATTGGGCGTCGATCATGGAATTCACCGCAGCGGACATCTTTCAACACTCACCTTTCAACGACATCTTGAGTTTGTGAAAGTATCTCTCGTTATCAGGAGAGCCCTAGCCGGACTGCGGTCAGGACGGTTGGGATGCGGACGACGAAGAAATTCAAAGCCCACCCACCACCCACTTGGTAGCCGCTGTCGAGGATCTAACCGACATGCTAGACTACGACTCCGAAGACATCGACGGTATGGACGACGATGCCGGAGATGACCAAGAACCAGCGCCTACTGGGCACTGGACAACCACCTCATCATATGACATATATATGGTGGATATCCCAAAAGATGGGAATGGCGAAGGAACAGAGGAGGATGACTCCTCCAAAAAGCAGCCCAAGCGCCAGCGTCAGCGGCGCCGCTCTAAATCCCGCCACAGCAAGAATGAAGACTCCGGCACCGGAGATAATAATACACCGGACAACGCCGAAGACAACCCACTCCAGCAAGATCAAGTGCAGGAGGAAGGAGACGCCAGCCCTTATGAAAGAGCGGCAGAAGAAGAGGTAGAGGATTATATGCCTCCCTCCGGAGACGAGGCAAGCCTCGACGACGACGAATTCGTCGTGCCTGAGGATCCCGTCGAACAAGAGCGTTTTAAACGCAGGCTTATGGCCACGGCGAACAGCCTCAAGAAAAAGCAGCAACAGCTTAGAGCTGATCAAGATCTGCTAGCCGACAGATGGACTGAAGTCCTCGCGGCCGAAGAGCATGAGCTCGAACGCCCCTCCAAAAGCTACCCTAAACGCAAGCTGCTCCCCCGATTAGAGGAGGAGGCGTATGAACCCGCATCACCAGGAGACAATACGGCTGACCGACCACCCCGTGGTCGCGACAGAGAGGCCTCTAGGCCCTTCACTAGACCCGTACCCCAGCATCGCTCGAAAAGCACAAGGCCACAGGGGAACGCTCCGGACTTGCAAGATATATTGGAGGATAAGGCAAGACAATCAAGATCGATCTATGGATCGCGTGGGCGCCCCACGATACGTGACGACAACCGTCGCGTCGGACACAATAAGTCTGACCGGGCCGAACAAAATAGACAAAGCTCCCTCGAGCTCCGTCGTGATATCGCCCAGTACAGAGGTGCCGCACACCCACTATGCTTCACAGATGAAGTAATGGATCATCAAATCCCCGAAGGGTTTAAACCCGTCAATATTGAATCCTATGATGGCACAACAGACCCCGCGGTTTGGATCGAAGACTATCTCCTTCACATCCACATGGCCCGCGGTGACGATCTTCACACCATCAAATACCTCCCCCTCAAGCTTAAAGGACCAGCCCGGCATTGGCTCAACAGCTTGCCAGCAGAGTCAATTGGGAGTTGGGAAGACTTGGAAGCCGCATTCCTCGATAACTTCCAAGGCACGTATGTGCGACCACCAGACGCCGATGACCTAAGCTACATAATTCAGCAGCCAGACGAATCGGCCAGACAATTCTGGACATGGTTCTTAACCAAGAAATACCAAATCGTCGACTTTCCGGATGCGGAGGACCTCGCGGCCTTCAAGCATAACATCTGCGACGAGTGGCTTGCCCGGCACCTGGGACAGGAAAAGCCGAAATCCACGGCAGCCCTCACATCACTCATGACCCGCTTCTGCGCGGGTGAGGACAGCTGGCTAGCACGCAGCAATAACCTCAGCAAAAATTCTGGCAGTCCAGATTTCAAGGACCGAAATGGCAGGCCGCGTCATAACAAAAACAAACGCCACATTAACAGCGACAATAGTGAGGATACGGCAGTCAATGCCGGATTCAGAGGCTCTAAACCCGGTCAGCGGAAAAAGCCATTCAAAAGAACTACTTCGGGTCCGTCCAATTTGGACCGCATACTCGACCGCTTGTGCCAGATACACGGCACCCCCGAAAAGCCAGCTAACCACACCAACAGGGACTGTTGGGTATTCAAGCAGGCTTGCAAGTTAATTGCCGAAAAGAATGACAAGGGGCTGCATAGCGATGATGAGGAAGAGACCCGACCGCCGAACAATAGAGGACAGAAGGGTTTCCCCCCATAGGTGCGAACGGTGAACATGATATACGCAACGCACATACCCAAAAGGGAGCGGAAGCGTGCACTCAGGGATGTCTACGCGATGGAGCCAGTTGCACCGAAGTTCAATCCATGGTCCTCCTGCCCGATCACTTTTGACCGAAGGGACCACCCCACCAGCATCCGCCATGGCGAATTCGCCGCATTGGTCTTAGACCCAATCGTCGATGGATTTCACCTAACCAGAGTCCTGATGGACGGCGGAAGCAGCCTGAACCTGCTTTATCAGGATACAATGCGCAAAATGGGCATAGACCCCTCAAGGATTAAACCTACCAAGACGACCTTTAAAGGCGTCATACCAGGTGTAGAAGCCAATTGTATAGGCTCAATTACACTGGAAGTGGTCTTCGGATCCCTAGATAACTTCCGTAGCGAGGAGTTAATCTTCGACATAGTCCCGTTCCGCAGCGGCTATCATGCCTTGCTCGGACGCACCGCGTTTGCAAAGTTCAACGTGGTGCCGCACTACACATACCTCAAGATCAAGATGCCAGGCCCTCGAGGAGTCATCGCGGTCAACGGAAACACTGAACGTTCTCTCCCAACGGAGGAACATACAGCGGCTCTCGCGGCAGAAGTACAATGCAGCCTCTTAAGGCAATTCTCGAGTCCGGCCATTAAGCGGCCGGACATAGCTAAGAGCGCCTGGAGTAACCTACAACAAGACCACCTGGCACGTTCCGAGCACGTGTAGCATTGCGGCCCCAACCCCAGCCCCTGCAAAACGGCAAAGCAGGTCCTTCGCGTACACCATTACGCTCTGAAGATACCATGGGCATGGGGAGAGGGGCACGACCACGATAAGCTCAGACTGCGGCTCAACCACACCAGGGGCTCTCAAGTGTGTCGTTCTTTTTTTTTTCTTTTTACCTTTCATTTTTTTACCCACAGGACTCCGTACGTCAGAGGCCCTGTCCGGCAGCAGAACTGCCGAACTCACGATGCAACAGCCAGGGAAGGATAAAGGCTACAATGAATATCCAGGTGGTCTCCATTATGAGCATTTTTATACACCAATCCGCAGCCTACCCCTGGAGGGGGACATGTTTAACAGTCCCATCCCTTGCTTATCACACTATTTGTATCGTTCTGCATTCATAGCAGCACTTATTGAATAAAACAATGCAACACCTTCTTGCTTATAATTGCATTTGTTTTTTCTACATATGTTCATTTACGGCATGTTGCATCCATACACTTTGGTACGGCTAATATACACCAGGGGCTTATGTTTCCCGCATTATGGTGTGATAAGTCCGATCACTTTCACAAGTGCGGCACCCCGAACTTATAGCACTATATGCATCGGCTCCGAATCATGTCTTGGGTCAATAGTTGGGTTTGCCCGGCTCCCATGTTTTGGTACCTTACGTTCCGTTATATCGGCTAAGGTAGCACTGGGAGAACCACTGCGATTGCGCCCCAGTTGAGCTGGGTTAACGCCTCAGTGGAGAAAGCTAAAACTGACCGTCATGATGAGGCGAGAGCCGGTCGCTGTTCGAGAGGTTTTTTGCGAGTCCTTAAAGACTTATGCCGCTTAGAGCGAGGAGCCAGATCCTCTCCGGCCCAGGCGTGGATAGCGCCCGAAATTCGGCCTTTCGAAGACTAGGGGCTTCGCCGAAATTTAAAATTATAGAATTCTATGGCTAAGTGAGAGTGTTCAAGCATTATAAGTCCGGTTGCCTTGTTCGCTGTGTTGAGCGCCTCCCTAGATGGACCCAAAAATGGGAACAAGAGTGCTCAAGTTTATCCCGAACACCCCAACACTCGTGGCATGGGGGCTGAAGCCGACGACTTGCCATCTCTCAAATTTGATAAACAGCCGCACAGAAGGTAATATTTTAAATTAACAAGCGTTGCTTAGCGCATATGAACTAAGTCTTCAGCGCACAGGATAACAAAATGCGAGTCTACTCAAATATTACATCTTTGGAGCACTCACCCGCAATAGTGCGGGCGCCCTTCAGCACACTCTTATAATACATCTCGGGCGTGCGATGCTCCTTGCCCTCTGGTGGCGGGTCCGTCACGAGCTTCTGGGCATCCATCTTGCCACAGTGCACCTTTGCACGGGCAAGGGCCCGACGGGCACCCTCAATGCAAGCGGAGTGCTTGATGACTTCAACCCACGCGCACGCATCCACCAGCCGCCACACCAGGCCGAAGTAGCTCCCAGGCATGGCCTCCTTAGGCCACAGCCGAACTATGAGGCCCTTCATAGCCTGTTCGGCCGCCTTGTGGAGCTCGACCAGCTGCTTCAGCTGGTCGCTAAGGGGCACCGGATGTCCGACCTCAGCATACTGAGACCAGAAGACCTTCTCCGTCGAGCTCCCCTCCTCGGCCCGGTAGAATGCGGCAGCATCAGACATGCTGCAAGGAAGATCTGCGAACGCTCCTGGAGAGCTCCGAATTCGGGTAAGCAACAGGTAATTAACACTCACATGCTTACTTTGCATGAAAAATGCCTTACCCGCTGCTATTTTCTTCACCGCCTCAATCTCCTGGAAGGCCTTGTAGGCTTTAGCCTTAGAGGCTTTGGCACTCTCAAGAGCCGTTGCAAGCTCAGACTCTCGAGTCTTCGAGTCACGCTCCAAGCTCTCATGTTTTTTCATGAGATCCTGGAGCTCTTGCTGTACCTCTGCCACCCGCGCCTCCTGCTTCTCTCGCTCGGTGCATTCCGCGACCACATTGCGTTTGGCCGCGGCCACCGCCTCCTTCAGGGTCGCCACCTCGTTAGTGGCCCCTGCAATACCCACGTTATCCTTGTCATTTTTCTTGCAACCAAATCCTTTTCTGTAAGGTACAATTTTAATAAGGTATTACTCACCTTCTTCTTCCTCGAGCTGCTTCTTGGCATTGCCGAGCTCGTTCTCGGACCGCTCGAGGCTTTCCTTCAAAGTATAGACCTCCGCAATCAGTGCGGCGGAGGTCAGCAGCACAGCCTGCAATCCCATATTGACATATTTTTTATGACTCCTGCGTATATCTTTTTAAAGATCCTCAGTCTGGCTTTTCTTTCCGAACACCGAACCAAGCATCAGGGGCTACTGTCTATGCGGTACCATTTTACATATATTGAAATTCTTACCTCAAAGCCTGTTAGAAGGCTACTGCAGGCTTCGGTCAGCCCGCTCTTGGCGAGCTGAACCTTCTGAATCACCGCACTCATAACAGTGCGGTGTTCCTCTTCAATGGAGGCGCCATTGAGCGCCTCCAGCAAATTATCCGGCACCTCCGGTTGGATGGAGGCAGCTGGCATCACGGTCTTGCCCTTCTTACAAAGGGGTCGCCGCCGGACTCTGGAGCCACTGTGGCCTCCGAGGCTGAGTCCGGTGCAAAGTCCGGGAGGTTGTCCTGCGACACCTCCGGGGCCTCCCCCTCCTGGTGGGTCCTTTCCTGGGATCCCACCTCGGCGTCGTCCGCATCACGAGGGGTGGAGGCAGTTGGAAGAGAATCCATATCCGACGCACCTAAGGACCCGCTCGACGAAGCGGGAAGATCATCCTTGGGCGGACTGCAGGGTTGTATGCGGCATTAGAAATACATTATGTGACGAAAGGGAAAAACCTTGAAGTTATTCGGGAGTCCGGATACTTACGTTCTCGCCAGGGGCTTGGCCCTTGGAGGCCAGTCCTCATCGTCGTCGCTGGCGTTGGCAGAGTAGTCCGGGGGAAGATTTTTCCCTTCTTGGACCCTTCGGCCTCCCTTGTTGGGGGCCCTTCCTTTTCTTCCCTCCCCCCGCTGGGGGAGAGGCTTTCTTCTTCTCCTCCTCGCCTTGGTGGGAGGAGTCGGCCCCGGATTCATCATCCGATAGCACCTGAAAACGGGAACTCTTCCGAGTCCCCGTGGCCTTCTTCTTGGCCTTCTTCTCCGGCACCACGTGGGGTGCCGGAGCCAGCAGCCCCGTTAGGCAGGCGTCCGCTGGGTCCTCTGGCAATGGGTCCGGACAGATAGTCCGTTTGGCCTTCGCCAGCCAGTCCTGTCAAAGGTAAAGGGAGTTTAGATCCCGCATAGAGTCAAACTATGGAAAACAAGTGGCATAATCACTTACCTCGTCAGCTGGACGCTGCAGTGGAATCCGCGATCTTCGGTAGCGGATGCGGGAGCCTCGGCGCCCTTGAACAACACCTTCCAGACATCTTCGTACGTAGTGTCGAAGAGCCCGCTCAGGGTCTGGTGCTGCGCCGGATCAAACTCCCACATGTTGAAACCCCGTCGTTGGCACGGGAGAATCCGGCGGATGAGCATGACTTGGACTACGTTGACAAGCTTGAGCTTCTTGTCCACCAGCTTCCGGATACATGCTAGGAGTCCGGTCAGCTCCTCCGAATTCCCCCAGATCCGGCCACTCTCTTTCCAGGAGGTGAGCCATCTAGGGACGCCGGATCTGAATTCGGGGGCCACTGCCCAATCAGGGTCACGTGGCTCGGTGATGTAGAACCACCCGATTGCCACCCCTTAATAGTTTCCACGAAAGTGCCCTCCAGCCACGTAACGTGGGACATCCTGCCCACCATGGCACCTCCGCACTCCGCTTGGCTACCCTTCACAACCTTCAGCTTGACACTAAAGGTCTTGAGCCACAAGCCGAAGTGGGGCTGGATGCAGAGGAAGGCCTCGCACACGACGATAAACGCCGAGATGTTGAGGATGAAATTCGGGGCCAGATCATGGAAATCTAGGCCGTAGTAGAACATGAGCCCCCGGACAAAGGGATGAAGTGGGAAGCCCAGTCCGCGGAGGAAATGGGGAAGAAATACTACCCTCTCATGGGGCCTGGGGGTGGGGATGAGCTCTCCCTCGTCGGGGAGCCAGTGCGCGATGTCGCTGGACAAATATCCGGCGTCGCGCAGCTTCTGGATCTGCCCCTCCGTGACGGAGGAGGCCATCCACTTGCCTCCCACTCCGAACATAGTTGGAGAAGGTTGAGATGAGAAGTGCGGACTTGGGCGCTGGAGCTCGAGTTCGCGGAGATGGATAAGCCAAGGAGGAAGAAGGCGTAGGTAAAAGGGTTGGATCTTTATCCCCTTATATGGGCGGACAAAAACATGTGTCCCCACCGGCCTGGTAAAACTCGCTTATCTCCCAAGCGTGACAATCAATGGCGCGGTTGGGTTACCCACGTCCGTATTGATGGGAATCCCGAAATAAGGGGAACACGATCTCTGCTTCGACAAGATGTGCCAAGGAAACCGCTTCGCTAAACGCGCTGAGTTGGAACAATAAAAACAATTCGAGTAAAGGCTTGGAAGTGGTGTGACGTCACACCACAGAATACGTCAGCAGATTGATCTTGTGTAATATTATTCTCTCTACGGTGGTACGTGGAATTTATTTTTGCAGAGCCGGACACTATCCCGGTGTTCACAATCTTCTATAATTTATTCGGAGGAAGAACCCGCCTTGCAATGCCGAAGACAACATGTGTGCCGGACTCGTCGTCATTGAAGCCTGGTTCAGGGGCTACTGAGGGAGTTCCGGACTAGGGGGTGTCCGGATAGCCGAACTATCATCATCGGTCGGACTCCAAGACTATGAAGATACAAGATTGAAGACTTCGTCCCGTGTCCGGATGGGACTTTCCTTGGCGTGGAAGGCAAGCTTGGCGATACGGATATGTATATCTCCTACCATTGTAACCGACTCTGTGTAACCCTAGCCCTCTCCGGTGTCTATATAAACCGGATGGCTCTAGTCCATAGGACGAGCAACAATCATACCATAGGCTAGCTTCTAGGGTTTAGCCTCCTTGATCTCGTGGTAGATCTACTCTTGTAACACACATCATCAATATTAATCAAGCAGGACGTAGGGTTTTACCTCCATCAAGAGGGCCCGAACCTGGGTAAAACATCGTGTCCCTTGTCTCCTGTTACCATCCGCCTAGACGCACAGTTCGGGACCCCCTACCCGAGATCCGCCGGTTTTGACACCGACAGCGACGAAAACAGCTTCTCCGTGGAACTCCCCTCATCGGCTCAGAAGAACTCCGCAGCGTCTAAAACGCTGTGTGGCAGATCCACAAACGCCCCTAGAGAACTCCAAATCCGTGTCAGTAAGAGGAACCTTTTCTTCACATATTTGCTCTGCATAATAAAGGCCTTACCCGCCGCGATTTTTCTGGCCTCCTGGACTTCCTGGAGGGCACCCTAGGCTTCAACTCGGGCATTGTATGCGCTTTGGCGGGCCTTGGCAAGTTCAGACTCTTGATCCACAATGTTGCACTCCAAGGACTCGCATTTCTTCACGGCGTCCTCGAGCTCCTGCTAGACCTCACTGACCCTGGCCTCATGCTTTTCACGGGCGGCTTGTTCCTTGGCCGCTCTCTCCTCGGCCTTGGCCAACGTCTTCTTGAGGGTCTCCACCTCGGTCGCCGCTCCTAATAAATATCATGGCACTTTAGTCAACACAAATCATTCATCCTTCCTGAATACAGACAAGGTTATGGCATACCTTGATTATCTTCCAACTGCTTCTTCACACGGGCGAGCACTTCCTCGGTCCGCTCCATACTCTGCTTCAATCCAGAGACCTCAGCAGCATGAGAGGTTGCAGCCCGCAACGACGCCTGCTTATTCACATAGACATGTCAGGTTATTCTTCTGCGAATATTATTTGATCCTCTATTCGGCTTTTCTTTCCGAATACCGGACATAGTCTCAGGGGCTACTGTCTATACTATGACATCCTTTTTATAATTGTGTTGCTCACCTCAAAACCTGTTAGAAGGCTGGTACAGGCGTCGGTCAGTCCGCTCTTAATGGACTGTACCGTCTCAATCACCGTACCCATAAGGATACGGTGTTCCTCAACAATGGAAGCGCCTTGCAGCGCTTCCAGCAAATTATCCGGTGCCTCTGGATGACAGAGGTCACCGATGGAATAGGCGGACCTCCTTCTATCGACAGAGGCTGCTTGCCCGATTCCGGGGCCGTATAGGTCTCCAGAATTGTATTCGGCTGGGGGCCGAACTGGATATGGCCCCCATCGTCGGTATCCATGGGGATTTGCTCCCCCATGTGTCCGGCGGCCGAGGTTTCACCCTCTGGTGCTGCCTTGACTGCCTCCTATGTCTTTCCTTTGCCTGGGGTCCTTCGGGACAACACCTCGGTGTCATCCATGGCCTTGGGAGAGGAGGCCGCTGGAAGGGACCCACTGTCCATCACCTTCGGGTCCAACGAATTCCTTGTTGATGAGGATCACTGGAGGACGGAACGGTTCAGGCTGCAGCACACGATTTGACATATTAAAACCATGAAGGAAAAGGGCCGGATATATGAGTGGATCTTCGAGTACTTACGACTCGGCCAGGGGCTTATCCCTGGGGCACCATTCCGAGCTGCTATCGGAGTCTGCTGTGGAGTTGTCCGGGAGGGAAGCCTTCCCCTTCTTGGATGCTTCAGCCTCCAGACGCGTGGAGGTCGTCCTTTTCTTCCTTCCCCCCTCAGGGGGGAATGTCTTTCCTCTTCTTCCTCCTCTTCCTCGTTGTTCTCGGTGATGGAGGAATGAGTCTCGGCGTCTCCGAACGTCACATCTGAAGTGCCCTTCTGACGGAGGCCACCTATGGTCTCCTTGGCCTTCTTCTCCGGCGCTTGATAGGGCACCAGAACCAGCATCTTCATCAAAAGTGGAATTGCTGGGTCTTCGGGCAGCGGAGCCGGATGGTGAATCCGCTCCGCCTTCTTTGTCCACTCCTGAGAGAACCAGTAGGGAGGTTTAGGCGTATTCCTCGCGTATGCAAGTAAAGGATACACCTTGAAAACATGAAAAAACTTACCAAACTAGCGGGATGGGCCAAGTCATGCCCACGGTCCTCGGCCGTATCCGACCACGTCTTGTTGGACTTGAAAAGCACCTTCCAGATGTCTTCGTGCATAGTGCCGAAGAACTACAGCAAGGTCTGGTGCTTGGCCGGATCAAACTCCCACAAATGGCAAGTCCGACTTTGGCACGGAAGGATCCGGCGAACAAGCATCACCTGGATCACATTGACAAGCTTGATATTCTTGTCTATCATGCTTCTGATGCGCATCTGAAGCACCGTCAGCTCATCTGACGAAGACCAATCTAGGCCTTTCTCTAGCCGGGAGGTGAGCCACATCGGGGCTCCGGACTGGAATTCGGGAGCCGTGGCCCAGGTGGTGTCGTGCGGCTCTGTGACGTAGAACCACTGTGGTTGCCACCCTTTGACGGTCTCCACGAAGGCGCCTCCGCACTCCGCATGTTGCTGCTCACGACCGTCGGCTTCACATTGAAGATCTTTAACAATAATCTGAAGTGGGGTGGGATGTGGAGGAACGCCTCGCACACGACAATGAATGCCGAGATGTTGAGGAAGGAGTTGGGGGCCAGATCGTGGAAATCCAGTCCATAGTAGAACATGAGTCCGTGGATGAGACGAACGGGTGGAGAGGAAATCCCAACCCGCGGACGAAGTGGGGGATGAATACTACCCTCTCATGGGGCTCCAGGGTGGGGACGATCTGTCCCTTGGCCGGAAGCTGGTGGGCGATTTCCTTGGCCAAATACCCAGCCTCCCAGAGCTTGGTAATGTCATTCTCCTTAACGAAGGAGGCTATCCACTTGCCCTGCGCTCCAGATCCGGACATGGTTGGAGTGCTCTCTTGGGGCCGAAAAGATGAGAACTTGGGCGCTGGAGCTCGAGAATGGAGGAGGAAGAGAGAGAGAAGGCGTGGGTGAAAGGGGTGAATCCTTATCTCTTTATAAAGGCAGTGAATATCAAGTGCCTCCCCACTCGACCTAAAAGCTCGCCTACTCCCAAGGGCCCTGGAGACGATACGGTGGGATTACCCATGCACGTATTGATGAGATTCACGCAATAAGGGGACACGATCTCTGCTTTGACAAGACGTGCCAATGAAACCGTAGCTCAAAATATGGAGCAGCAGGCTAAAAACGGTTTGAAATAATGGCCGGGCAGCGAGGTGATGTCACACTACAAAAAGTTGTCAGTGGATTGGACTCGTCAAATATTATACTCTCTACGGTTGTGTGTGGAATTTGTTTTGCAGAGCGGGACACGATTCTTGTGTTCAAAGACTATTTTGGAGTATTCGGAGAAGGAACCCGCCTTGCAATGCCGAAGACGATTCGCGCGCCGGACACCTCGTCATTGAAGCCTGGTTCAGGGGCTACGGAGGGAGTCCTGGATTAAGGGGTCCTCGGACGGTCGGACTATGTAGCGTGGGCCGGATTGTTGGGCTGTGAAGATACAAGACAGAAGACTCTCTCCCATGTCCGGATGGGACTTTTCTTGGTGTAGAAGGCAAGCTTGGCACCCGGATATGAAGATTCCTTTCTCTGTAACCGACTTTGTACAACCCTAGTCCCCTCCGGTATCTATATAAACCGGAGGGCTTAGTCTGTAGAGGCAATCATAATCATACAGGCTAGACTTCTAGGGTTTCAGCCATTACAATCTCGTGGTAGATCAACTCTTGTAATACTCATATTCGTCAAGATCAATCAAACAGGAAGTAGTGTATTACCACCATAGAGAGGGCCCGAACCTGGGTAAACATCATGTCCCCTGCCTCCTGTTACCATCAACCTCACATGCACAGTTCGGGACCCCCTACCCAAGATCCGCCAGTTTTGACACCGATACCAAGCACTACTGGCCGTTGGATATCATCTATATTCCACCAGATTCTGCCACATGTAGAATCTAGAAGACTCCATGGTTGAACTTAGGGTCTATTTTGTTCATGACTAACTTTGCCACAACTAAGCTTAGGCAAAGTATGTCTGCCAAAAAAAATGTTGCTAACAAAATGGGCACCACAAGTGTGTCAAGATTTGGGAAGAAGTTGAGTCTATGACATGTGGACCATGTAGCTAGAAAAGTGTGGCAAGCCACAAGTGTAGCAATGAACCAAACATATTCCTAAGATATTATGGCACGCCTAAGCTTAGGCGTGGCAACCTTAGGCTGCAAACCAAACATCTATACCCCTATATAGTGTGTGAATAACTTTGAAAGTTGGTCGTTGGATGAAGCCAATCCGACGGTACAAAGATGGCAAATCCGAGCACTACTGGCTGTTGGATATCATTGATACGACTCCAACGTATCTATAATTTTTGATTGTTCCATGCTATTATATTACCCCTTTTGGATGTTTATGGGCTGTATTTTACATATTTATATCATTTTTGGGACTAACCTACTAACCGGAGGCCCAGCCCGTATTGCTGTTTTTTTCCTATTTCAGTATTTCAAAGAAAAGGAATATCAAACAGAGTCCAAATGGAATGAAACCTTCGGGAGCGTGATTTTTGGAACGAACGTGATCCAGAGGACTTGGAGTTCAAGTCAAGAAGCAATCAAGGCGGCCAGGAGATAGGAGGGCGCGCCCACTCCTACAGGGCGCGCTCCCTGTCTCCTGGGCCCCTCGGGCGGCCACCGACGTACTTCTTCCTCCTATATATACCTACGGACCCCGAAAACATCTAGGGAGCCAACAAAAAACAATTTCCACCGCCGTAACCTTCTGTATCCGTGAGATCCCATCTTGGAGCCTTCGTCGGCGCTCCACCGGAGGGGGGAATCGACCATGGAGGGCTTCTACATCAACACCATATCCCCTCCGATGAGTTGTGAGTAGTTTACCACAGACCTTCGGGTCCATAGTTATTAGCTAGATGGCTTCTTCTCTCTTTTTGGATCTCAATACAATGTTCTCCCCCTCTCTTGTGGATATCTATTCGATGTAAACTCTCTTTGCGGTGTGTTTGTCGAGATCCGGTGAATTGTGGATTTATGATCAAGTTTATCTATGAGAAATATTTGAATCTCCTCTGAATTCTTTTATGTATGATTGAGTTATCTTTGCAAGTCTCTTCGAATTATCAGTTTGGTTTGGCCTACTAGATTGATCTTTCTTGCCATGGGAGAAGTGCTTAGCTTTGGGTTCAATCTTGCGGTGTCCTTACCCAATGACAGAAAGGGTTGCAAGGCACGTATTGTATTGTTGCCATCGAGGATAAAAAGATGGGGTTTATATCATATTGCTTGAGTTTATCCCTCTACATCATGTCATCTTTCTTAATGCGTTACTCTGTTCTTATGAACTTAATACTCTAGATGCATGCTAGATAATGGTCGATGTGTGGATTAATAGTAGTAGATGCAGGTAGGAGTCGGTCTACTTGTCACGGACGTGATGCCTATATACATGATCATGCCTAGATAATCTCATAATTATTCACTTTTCTATCAATTGCTCGACAGTAATTTGTTCACCCACCGTAATACTTATGCTACCTTGAGAGAAGCCACTAGTGAAACCTATGGCCCCCGGGACTATCTTTTATCATATAATCTTTCAATCTACTTTTATTTGCATCTTTAGTTTTCGCATCTATATTATAAAATACTAAACATATATTTATCTTGTCATATTATCTCTATCAGATCTCACTTTCGCAAGTGGCCGTGAAGCGATTGACAACCCCTTTATTGGGTTGGTTGCGAGTTCTTTGTTTGTTTGTGTAGGTGCGTGGGACTTTTGATGAGCTTACTACTGGATTGATACCTTGGTTCTCAAAAACTGAGGGAAATACTTACGCTACTATTGCTGCATCACCCTTTCCTCTTCAAGGAAAACCAACGCAAGCTCAAGACGTAGCAAGAAGGATTTCTGGCGCCGTTGCCGGGGAGGTCTTCGCTCAAGTCAAGACATACCAGGTACCCATCACAAACTCATCTCCCTCGCATTTACATTATTTTCCATTTGCTCTCATTTCCTCTCCCCCACTTCACCCTTGCCGTTTTATTTGCCCTCTATTTCCCAATCTTCTCCTCTCTTTTTCGCTTGCCTTTTTCTGTTTGCTTGTGTGTTGGATTACTTGTCGCCATGGCGCAAGATAATACCAAATTGTGTGATTTCTCCAATACCAATAATAATGATTTCCTTAGTACTCCGATTGCTCCTCTTAATGATGTTGAGTCTTGTGAAATCAATACTGCTTTGCTGAATCTTGTTATGAAAGATCAATTCGCCGGCCTTCCTAGTGAAGATGCCGCTACTCATCTAAACAACTTTGTTGATTTGTGTGATATGCAAAAGAAGAAAGATACGGATAATGATATTGTTAAATTGAAGTTATTTCTGTTTTCACTTAGAGATCGTGCTAAAGTTTGGTTTTCGTCTTTGCCTAAAATAGTATTGATTCTTGGAACAAGTGCAAAGATGCTTTTATCTCTAAGTATTTTCCTCCCGCTAAGATCATCACTCTTAGGAACGATATTATGAATTTTAAACAAGTTGATCATGAGCATGTTGCCCAATCTTGGGAAAGAATGAAATTGATGATTCGCAATTGCCCTACTCATGGTTTGAATTTATGGATGATCATACAAATTTTTTTATGCCGGTTTGAACTTTGCTTCTAGAAATCTTTTAGATTCGGCCGTGGGAGGCACGTTTATGTAAATCACGTTAGGAGATGCTACAAAACTTCTTGATAATATTATTGCTAATTATTCTCAATGGCACACCGAAAGATCTTCTAGTAAAAAAGTGCATGCTATAGAAGAAATCAATGTTTTGAGTGGAAAGATGGATGAACTTATGAAGTTGTTTGCTACTAGAAATACTCCTCTTGATCCCAACGGTATGCCTTTGTCTACTTTGATTGAGAATATTAATGAATCTATGGATGTGAATTTTGTTGGTAGAATAGTTTTGGAAACAATGCTTATAGAGGAAACTTTAATTCTAGACCGTTCCCTACTAATTCCTCTAATAATTATGGAAATTCCTACAATAATTCTTATGGTAATTTTAATAAGATGCCCTCTGATTTTGAGAATAGTGTGAAAGAATTTATGATTTCTTAAAAGAATTTTAATTCTTTGCTTGAAGAAAAATTGCTCAAAGTTGATGATTTGGCTAGGAACGTTGATAGACTTTCGCTTGATGTTGATTCTCTTAAACTTAGATCTACTCCTCCTAAGCATTATATCAATGAGTCTCTCAAAGCCATGAGAATTTCCATTGATGAGTGCAAGGAAAGAACCGCTAGATTGCTTGCTAAGAAAGATTGCTTTGTAAAGGCGTGTTCTTTTAGTTTCCATGAAAATAATGATGAAGATCTTAAAGTTATTGATGTGTATCCTATTAGATCTTTGTTTTGCAATATGAATCTTGATAATAATGGGACTAGAGATGAGTCAACTTTAGTTAGAAAGCGTCCCAATAATTCAGAGTTTTTAGATCTTGATGCTAAATTTGGTAAAAGTGGGATTGGAGAGGTCATGACTTTAAATAGCATTGAACCTAATATCTCGGATTTCAAGGAATTTTATTATGATAATTGTTCTTTAGAAGGTTGTATTTCCTTGTTGCAATCCGTTGTTAATTCTCCTCATGCTTATAGTCAAAATAAAGCTTTTACCAAACATATCGTTGATGCCTTGATGTAATCTTATGATGAAAAACTTACTTTGGAAGTTTCTATACCTAAAAAACATAATGATGAGTGGGAACCTACTATAAATATTAAAATTAAAGGTCATGAGTGTTTTGCTTTGTGTGATTTGGGTGCTAGTGTTTCCACGATTTCGAAAACTTTATGTGATATTCTAGGTTTCCATGATCTTGATGATTGCTCTTTAAATTTGCACCTTGCGGATTCCAGCATTAAAAATCCAATGGGAAGGATCAATGTTGTTATCATTGTTGCAAATAGAAATTTGGTGCCCATAGATTTTATCGTTCTTGATATAGATTGCAATCTTTCTTGCCCTATTATTCTTGGTATACCTTTCCTTAGAACGATTGACGCGATTATTGATATGAAGGAAGGGAATATTAGATTCCAATTTCCATCAAGGAAAGGCATGGAGCACTTTCCAAGAAATAAAGTCAAATTACCTTATGAATCTATCATGCGGGCTACTTATGAATTTAGTGCCAAAGATGGCACTACTTAGATCTATCTTCGCTTTTATGCCTAGCTAGGGGCGTTAAACGATATCACTAGTTCGGAGCCAACCCAATTTTATTTGTGTTTTTTGTTTTTGTTTCTATTTAGTAATAAATTTTGCATCTACCTTCTGTTTAGATGTGTTTTATGTTTTAATTAGTGTTTGTGCCAAGTAGAACCTATAGGATAACCTATGGTGACAGTTGATTGATTCTGCTGAAAAACAGAAACTTTGCACGCAGAAATTAGTTTTGTTAAATCACAGAAACGTGCTTTTGCGTTGATTCTTTTTGATTCTCATCAATAGAAAAATTGTCCAGGATTTCCTATTTTGGTAGGATTTTTAAAGTTCCAGAAGTTTGCGTTAGTTACAGATTGCTACAGACTGTTCTGTTTTTGACAGATTCTGTTTTTCATGTGTTGTTTGCTTATTTTGATGCATCTATGGCTAGTATTAAGTGGTATGAACCATAGAGAACTTGGAATACAGTAGGTTTAACACCAAAATAAATAAAGAATGAGTTCATTACAGTACCTTATGTGGTGGTTTTGTTTTCTTTCACTAACGGAGCTTATGAGATTTCCTGTTGAGTTTTGTGTTGTGAAGTTTTCAAGTTTTGGGTAAAGATTTGATGGACTATGGAATAAGGAGTAGCAAAATCCTAAGCTTGGGGATGCCCAAGGCACCCCAAGATATTCAAGAATAGCCAAAAGCCTAAGCTTGGGGATGCCCCAGGAAGGCATCCCCTCTTTCGTCTTCGTTCATTGGTAACTTTACTTGGAGCTATATTTTTATGGCCCACATGATATGTGTTTTGCTTGGAGTGTTGTGTATTATATTAGTCTTTGCTTTTTAGTTTTCCACAACCATCCTTTCTGTACACACCTTTTGGGAGAAGCCTACTTGATTAGAATTTATTAGAATACTCTATGTGCTTCACTTATATCTTTTGAGCTAGATAGTTTTTGCTCTAGTGCTTCACTTATATCTTTTAGAGCACGGCGGTGGCTTAATTTTGTAGAAATTGCTAGTCTCTCATGCTTCACTTATATTATTTCGTGAGTCTTTTAGAACAGCATGGTATTTGCTATGGTTACAAAATTGGTCCTAGAATGGTAGGCATCCAAGTTGGGTATAATAAAAACTATCATAGGAAGTGAATTGGATGCTATGATCAATTTGATACTTGATAATTGTTTTGAGATATGGAGGTAGTGATATTAAAGTCATGCGAGTTGAGTGATTATGAATTTAAATAATGCTTGTGTAGAAGTTAGCAAGTCCCGTAGCATGCACGTATGGTTAAAGTTGTGTAACAAATTTGAAACATGAAGTGTACTTGGATTGTGCATCCTTATGAGTGGCGGTCGGGGACGAGCGATGGTATTTTAGTACCAATCTATCCCTCTAGGAGCATGCGCGTAGTGCTTGGTTTTTGATGACTTCTAAATTTTTGCAATAAGTATATGAGTTCTTTTGACTAATGTTGAGTCCATGGATTATACACACTTTTACCTTTCCACCATTGCTAGCCTCTTTGGTACCGTACATTGCCCTTTCTCACCTTGAGAGTTGGTGCAAACTTCGCCGGTGCATCCAAACCCCGTGATACGATACGCTCTATCACACATAAACCTCCTTATATCTTCCTCAAAACAGCCACCATACCTACCTATCACTACAAAAAAAGTCACATCCGTGACATTTTGGGCCGAACGAATTTTTTTCTGTCATACATATGACATTTTTATGACGATAATTGTGACAAAACCCGGTATCATCATAGATGTGGTAGGATCCTACTTCTATGACAAAAAATCATGAAAGAAAATGGGCTTTTCGTCTTGGCGGTCTAGAGACGCAGCTGCATGACATTCTTTGGGCCGTCCATGATGAAAAAAACCGTGGTAGAAGCGAGGGGGAGGAAAATTTCGGGGAGTTGCCGGTTACGGTGGGAGGTCGGGGGCCGAGCGATGCGCGTTTATCTCATACATGTACGCGCATGTGTGCGAGGCATTGGATCTAACTGTAACCGAGTGAGGCGTTGGGCTCTAACTGAACCCGAGCGATTGCACTGCAGGCTACGCGTTACTGAACCCGAGCGATCGATCGATGGCTGTTAATTGAACCCGATCGAGCGATTCCTTCGCTACGGCTAACTAAAGCCGATCGATTGGATGAACAGTGAGCGTT